>NC_050480.2:90917263-91221811 GCF_012460135.2 Molothrus ater | reverse complement strand
TAAGAGCTGTCACTCTCCTATTTTATATAGGAAAATATTGGTTTAAAGAGAGAGATATGAGCAGTCCATGAATTTTCTCATTGTTTCAAATGGTTTTCCATAATTTCTTAAGAAAGAATTACTGGTCCATAATCGCCAAGGCCAGTACTGTAGGGATTTTTTGTTTGGGCTTTCTTTTTCTATGAATAAGTGTTTGGCATTTGCCAGTCCTCTGGGATGTAATATTAAAGTCTGTACCAAGTTGATAGAAAAACTCTTAGAGCACAGATTAGCACAGTTTAGGAAATGGACAGAAAGTGTGTGTCGTGTTCAACAGTTTGACAAGTATCTTCTCTTGATATCTTTAACCTCCAATAGTGAGTTAGTTCTCCTTTCCATAAGGAGAAAGACTGGGCAAAACTCTTTTTTTCATCTTCTGGTGAAAATGGAAGTGTGAAAATGGCCCAGCTACTGTGCTGTGTTCACATTACCTCTGACTATCCTACTTGTTCTCAGGCTCCCCAGCTGATCTCATCTTTGATTCTGCTTCCAATTTTCAGAAGAACCCTGCTCACTGAGGTCAAGAGAAGTGACTGTAGCAAACTCAACACAGCTCAGACCTGCATTGTGCAGAACTGGAATGGATCCCTTTGGACATAGTCTTTGTCCCCTTCCTGAAGAGCAAGAGTAGAGATTCATTTCACAAACAAGTCTTAGGAAAGGGAAGGAAAACAGTTCTCTTTTATTATTCCATTTTATTAAAGCTTCTCCCCAAAAAGAGAGGGAGAAGAGCTGTGTGTCTTCAGAGTCATCTGTGCCCTCAATACATTCAACATTTGCACTAAAATGGTGAAAAGAGTGAAAAGGGCATTGGGTCATACTGTAGTACTCATATTTTATTCATGCTTTAAATTACAAGTTTAAATGAGAAATATCAAATATAAATCTTGACAGATGCTTACTAATGTTTTCTTTATTCATCTGTATGAAAATGTAACAAACACTCAACACTTCAGTCTGAAAGCTTATTTCTTTTTTTTCCTGAAAAATTAACAGAACTCTTCCTGTTTGTTCACAGCAATAAAGAAATTACGTACATATACATAATTAGCTGCAATTTAAATATAGAAACATTGGATACATGGAGGAAAATATTCCCAAATGTGCCTATTTCTGGATTTCAGTGGGTGTTTAGGTTATTCTGATAGAAATTACATTAAAATGAGAGCATATATATAGAATTTTGTTAATTCTAATGCAGTTACTTGACTTGTATAATGGTGCATAATTATGTAATTTGGGTAAATATCCTTAGTACTTGCGCTGTGGAACTATCTGAGAAGATGCTATTGAGAAATGCCAGCACATTGTGGTGGCATGCACGGGCTGGCTGAAATAAGGCAATCACAAAAGCTCCTCTCTGTTCCATTTCTCACAGAATTGTGACTTGCTCACTGCACTGCAGTCACCCTTGCCTTGCTGCCTTACTTACATCCATGTTTACATTTCTTTCATATCCACTGGCTTCTTCATATATGTTTCACTACTAATTATTTTCCTCTACCAAAGAAGTAAAACATTGCTGGCACTTCTGATCTTATCTAACCATACACAGTGAGCCTTTCATTTTCCAAGGGTTCCCATTCATTTTCTGGGTGACCATTCAGCATGAGAAAAGAGACCAAAACCAGCAGTGACTTCTGACCTTGGTCTCAATTCAATAAAGCACCAAAATTGCCCTTTCACTACAAAGACACCACATTGGCTGCAGGTATCAAGACACTGGGAGGCTGGAAGATGTAAGAGATGGCCATGGGCTACCCTGTGCCAGGCACAGACATTTCCAGGCAAAGGGAAGAGCAGCAGAGAGGAGCAAACCCCCATTCCCTGCTCCCTGCACTTCTTGGGGGTGAAAGATCAGCAGAGAAGCAATGAAGCTGAGCAAGGAAAATGGGGAAGGAAAAAGGTGCTGGTTTAATGTTTTTAATGTTGTTTATCCCTACTCTTATGTATTTAATTGGCAACAAATTAAAAATTACTTTCCCCTAGTCAAGTCCTTTTTTCTGTACCCATCCCACTGCAGGGAGTGAAGTGAGCAGCTGGTTGAGAGCTTGGCTGTTAGCCGTGGCTAAGCCTCAGCAAAAAGATTTTGTTTGGATGTTTGTGTTCTAAATCACTCAGACCTAAGAGAATTTCCATCAAGCCCACAATTTCAGAAACAAGACTCAAGTCCTACCTGGGCTCTGCTCTCCTCCTATTCCTGTTCCAACATCTCAACAATCCATTTCGATGCAACAGCTAAGCAAAGCATTTGAGCAGAATTTAGGCATTAATGATTCGAAACCTTCTTCATTTTCACAGCTGAAATACTGGTTCAGTTCTCTTTCTGCCGGTTCCTGGGAGGCCTCCAGAAGTGTGCCACATTATTCTTACTTAGCTTGCTTTCTCAGAGTACTAAACTGGCCTGTATTTCCAGCTCAGGCATAGTTTAACAGACCTTCTCTGAGTATCTCCCAAGAGAGGAGGAAGGTAGGCACTCACACACACACAGAGAATCAGGAGAAATCTGCAGTGAGACAGAATTAATCATTGAACAGCTGCTAACAGGACCATTTGTTGGAAGATCTAAGACTGCTTTTCTTGAGTAAGAAATGTTACTGCTGCACTTCCAGGGACTGCTGCTGTTCTTGGGGAGAGGGGATCTGGGTTCCCAGATCTCCAGTTTGGGGCCTTTAGCTCTAAAAAAATGCAACTTTTAGTTTGATACTCTGCTCTGCAACTAATTGCAAATCTCACTAAAGGGAAAAAGGCTTTGCTATGTCCTATCATTTTGAAGGGAATGGGCATTGTGATAGTCAGTGACCTCTTAAAGTGAACACATTCACCCTTGTTCTGAAACTCTTTAACATTCCAGGCATACAGGGAGAGCTAAAATCTGTATTTTTTTATCTGCTTTTGCTGGGGACAGTTCTGCACCCACAGATATTCACAATGTGTTAGATGAATTTGCTCAGTATTCTCCCAACTCAGAAGTCCCAGTGTCCTTCTAATGTCTGCAGATATTCTTGCAAAGAATGTCATTACCCAATCTGACAAGTTCATGCAGCAAGCATGCACTGAGTACACTTTAATACAAGCACTGTTTATTGAACTTTGTCAAATACCAGTCATTATTAGTGTCCTGGTTGACTATATGATGCTTTTATTCCCAGTTGTCTCATTCTGTTTATGTTGAATAATAAGTTTTGCACCTTTAAGAGTGTTCCAGAGAGTGAAGAGGGGGAGAGAAGAAGCAGCAGGTTTTTTTCAGACACTGCACTCACTCCTCCACATTCCTGCTCCGGGACTGTTGTTGTCTGCGGATGGACAGACAGCGAGACAGAGCTCTCTTTTGCTTTTAGTTAGTTTAAGCTAGCTGAGGCAAAGAAGTTCCCTGGACTTTTGTTTTTTGCCCTTTTCCTTGGACCTGTTTAAACCTGCTCTGGACTGAACACCCAGGGGAGCACCTGGCAGCTGCACCTGTGGCCCACCGGGCCGGGCCTGGCCTGCGACATTTCCAGCACCGGAGGGGCTGACCAGAGACTGAGTGAGCTGAGCCACAACCTGGGGAGGGACTTTCTCACTTTGTCATCTCTTTTGGAGCAGCAAGGGGTTTTATTGTTTGATATTGTTTAGGTTTTATTGTTTAATAAACAGTTTTTTTCACCTTTCTCCAAGGAGGTATTTTCTCTTGGACGAGTTAGGAGGAGGGGCTGATTAGATCTGCTTTCCTACCAGAGCTCCTGTGAGAGATTCTCTCCCAAATTTGCTCTAAACCTAGACAAATACAATTAGAAAGAAAGTAACAGCTACTTCAAATCAGCTTCATACTTTAGTTATAGGTTTCTAATATATCTTTAATTACAGTGATTACAAGCCTTTATAAATTATCAGCTGAGTCTTTGCCTTCATCTCCATCTGCTTTAATTTATTGTTCCTAAAAAGAGGATAATTATCATTTGCAACCAACTGCTCCTTAAACACACTCGAGAAACGGGATTTGTTCCTGAAGCTCTTTCTCAGCCGTTTCTCCCTTTATCTTTTTTTAAACAAGCACATTTCATGTGGTTTCTCTTTTTGGCCAACAGACAGACCAGTCTTACAGACTCCCTAACTGGCCACCACAAGTTTCTGAGTTTAGAAGGGCTTCCAGTGGACGCCAGGAACATGCCCATGAGGACCAGGGTGGCCACCCATGCCCTGGCCCCTGTCTGTACAAGAGTCACAGTCTGCCAAGGATGGCAGCTGCAGTGAGTCCCTGCCCCAGAATGGGAGAGAGCCTTGCACTCATCCAGTCAAGCAGAAGGGTCCCTGCAACTGCAAGGAGGGAAATGTGAGCAAGAATTAAATGATATGGCAAAAAGTCAGAGAGTGTAAGAAGGAGATGTTTACTCGTCTTTGTTTTTGGGGTTTTTTTGTCAGTCTTCTGGTCTGTTCTGTTGAAATACAACAGCCAGTAATAACATGCATATAGATATACGTGTGTGTGTGTGTGTGTGTGTGTGTGTGTGTGTGTTGTGTGTGTCTGTGTGTCTGTGTGTGTGTTTCATCAGTTCTGTACTTAATCAAAAAGGAGAGACTTAGGCCCAGGGTCCCAAAAGATGCAAAGCTTAACTGCAGGAAGCTCCTCTCCACAATTTTAGGTGACAGGGGAGTGTTGTGCTCTCACACGGGCCAAGAGCTGACACAAACAGGCTGAGTGTGGTGACCTACAGATGACAGACATTGGCATGAGCCTTACGTGGGCTGTGGACCAACACCTGATGGGACAGCACATCTGGAATAATCACAGAGGGACAGCAGGATATCAGCATGGCCAGAGGGACTGGGGGCCAGTGCTGGCCCACGGCTATAATGGCCCTCAGGGCTGGTGACCAGGGCAGTGCTGGATGTCACGTGGATGTCTGACAGCATGTAGCATCTGAGCTGGCCCCATCATGGGCTGGAGGCAAGCCAGTGCCCAAAGGTCAGCACTGGAAAGAGCATCACAAAGAGTCATGGAACAGATCAGAGAGGCTGGCCTCAGGTAATGGGCGTGCCTGAGTGTGTGAAAAGCTGCTTCTCTCAGAGCCTCTCTCTTGCTTGCTCTGCTAAATTAGGCCCAGCTTTGCAGCATTACATCATCTGGTGTTCCTTTTCCTCCCAGTAAGATTAGGTAAATCACATCATAATGAATTGCAAATTTGGAATGTTCATTAGAAAAAGACCCAGGAATATTTTATCTTTGTCGCAGTAACCACCCTAAAAGAAAAAGCTGCTGGAAAATTCTTATTACAATTTTGAACTTATATCAGCACAAAGGAACCAAGAGAAAGCTGAAATAGCTGTAGATAAGATCTTATTTAGAAAAGCAGGGCCATGGTACAAGGAACAGAGCCATCAGAGTAACAGGCAATGCTTCTCATGAAGTTTTGTTGACACAAACAGGACTGCTGTGAGTGAACTAAGGAGACTGGTAATGAATCAAGCTTAATGTAGCATTCTAAATTCAGTGCTCTGTAAGAATTAGAGGTAGGTAACAGACAGCAAGACTGTAGAATCTGTCCATTAGAGACAGCTTTGGCAGAGGACAGATAAAATAGCACTGTAAAATACTGCACTTTCAACAGCAGACTAAAATCCATGGTTGCTTTTGGGCAGAACACTGTTGCTGCCTTTGGCTTGCAGTTGATGTTGGTCAGCAAACCCACAGATGCTTGATTGAATTTATCCCTTTGTTAAATTCATAGGAAATTGTGCAGACAACCTAGATGTCCTTTATTAGCAGAGTCTTAATGATTCATCCATGTATCAAGGAGAAAAAAGGAAGGTAAAGAGCATCATTTTCTCATAAACATGCAGGATAATCACACAGAAGAAAGCTGCATTGACTCTTCTCTTTGGTTTTTAATGCTCCCCCATCCTTTTCAAGTGGATTTCTGAAACAATAGGAGTCGATCTAGTGCTAAGGGAAATATTTAACTATTTCAAGACTTTTTTCATCTCAGGCTCATACCTCTGAGATCAGTAGTGCTTATCAATGTGCTATCAGATTACTCAGCAGTACAAAGAAGATCCGGGGCAGACACAGGCAGATGGTCATATTTCTGTTGAATAACCTCCACAAACAGCAAGGGATTTATTCCAGTTTATGGAATAAGGAGCAGTGGCTGCAGAGGTCAGCTGAAACCTGATCTTGTGTAAAGCTTCTCAGTATGAAGTTAGCCCATCCAATTTTTCTGGAACAAAATCTGAATCCACATGGTGACTTCATATCATGTCAACCCACTTCATTTTGAGTCCAGTATTAGGAGCTCAGAGCCAGACATACATGCCATGAGCCAAGGTCAAAGGAAGTCCCTTCACAGGACCAGAAATGTTAAATCACTTCTGAATTCACCTGAACTCTTTAGAGAGTGTTTTCTGTTGACTCCAGGAGAGTTATACTAACACCAACCAAGGCTTAGTTAAAAGTTAAAGAAGTTTCTGATATTTTAGCACTGAAAATAACTAAGTTTTCTGATGTGCAACCAAGATTTCTGATGTGCACCATGCAGTATGAGTATTGCTGCAGCAGCAACAGCAAGGACTCAATAGCCTGGACAGAAATGTAAGCTATAATGTCCTCTGCATCCTCACACTGTGACTGCAGGCTGGAGCACTGAACTACACAGCTCAGGCTGACATCTTGCAAGTCTCCACTGTGGTCTCCTTGCATGCTTGCTTGTGCATGCTGTTACATGTGGCACTGTGCTCATTTTGCAGGACTGGTGGCAAAAAAGGAACATGCTGGAGTCACTCAAGCCTAGAAGACGACCTTTAGTATTTAATTACAATGTTGTGAGTGAACACCATTCTTGTGTTCAGTGGCCTTCCACATACTTCTGCTTTTAGATTGGTAGTGTAGACCTTAAACCTTTTCATCCCTGGATGATGCAAGTTTGCTTGAGGGATATATTTCCTTAAACTTGTACATATCTGGGGAGAAATTCAGTTAGCACAGTGCCTCAGAATCTCATGTTTCTCTATAATCCAAATTTGTTCATTTTAAGAGGAAAAACAAAGACATAACTGTTGCATAACACCCAAGCCAGTGTGATTTTCATCACCCCTGCAGATGATCCAAGCTGCACAGCAAGCATTTTGCAGGGCTCTTTAACAGCAAACATAACTCAGTTCTTTAGATTTTGCCTTACTTTTCTCATTACCTTCTTGCAGGAGGCTTTTTCCTGGCTCCAGGGAGAGCAGAGATCAATAACACAAATCTAATATTAGAAACATCTGCAGAAGAGCAGGATCCATGGGTGTGCTCCTGGCATGCCATGTCCCCCCCAGCAACCGTGCCAGGATGTGACCCTGGACCACCCCAGCCACACACCAGGGGATATGAACACCCCAGCACCCCCTCCCTGCTTGCAATAACTGTATCCCCTGCAAGTAATTGGAAGAAGGAAAGGTGTAGAATAATGTCTACATGATTATTTTCATCCACTGGTATCTGAAGGGAAGATTAAAATTATTCTCAGAGTTGAGAATAATATTGTTGCAAGGCCTAAGGAGCTACAGGAGTTTGAAAATAGGCTGGATATTGCTTTTTCTTCAGTACTGGGCTCAACTGGAAGACAGTTTGCAAGTCTGACAACAGGAGATGGCAGTTTGCTACACAGCCCTGGAATGGTATGGTTCTCACAGAGCAGCACCGTTACCAGCACCCTCATCCTGCAGTACATGGCCAGGTATGCTTAGAATTTCATGGGTTTAATATCCATCCACACAGATCTTCAAGAGGAGACTTATGCTCCTGCCTACAAGCTTCTCACTTCTGCCAAGATCTAGAGAACTGCATTTTCAAGTAAGACCATTTGTTAATGAAATGCAAAAATAGCTAAAAATTTGGCTTCTTTTAGCTCTTGTTTCCCAGCGGGAAAGACTGCATAGAGTTCTGTAATAGCTGTCTAATGGCATGAAAAAAAACCAGTATCCAGATGTAGCAGGGTTATTTTTTAGTTTTTCCAGTTTTCTACAAGACATTATCTTCCACAGCACCCTTCTTAACTCTTTAGCAACATAATACTCTCTTTGCAGCTTGTTCAGCTCTCTTTCCAATGCTTAAATATGATTTCAAAAATAACTCTTTCAGAAGCCACACAATAGCATTTCAAGTCAGGTAATCAGAGTTTGACTTAAGGCAAATGGGTAATGAAATTATATCCAGTATTGTACAGTAACCAAAAATAAATTGAGAAGAGAGTCCTCTTGTAGGCTGTGGCTCAGCACCAGATATTGCTGCTCCCAGAGGAGGCTGTTTGGGATGGAAAGCAAAATCTTTCCCTTCTCATACACCAATTTAATCCCAGAATGCCAAGGTTTTTCCATAGAGACCACATCAATACCTCCCACAGTAGGCTTCTGGGGAAGTGGTGAGGGAGAGGATTTGACTTCAAGCGCCAATTTCAAGTTAAAATGGACACATAACTTACAGAAATAATTAGACCTGAGCTGCTTCTAGGAATAATGCCTCCAATTAGTGAAAACTTACTGGCTGGAAAGAAATTGTCTAAAAAAACATAAGCTAGGAGTGTCAGGGAGTCTGAAAGGAAGCTGTATAATGACAGTAGCCAGTTAGTGGAGAAAAGGAGGCCAGCTCCTCGCTTCCCAAGCTCTTTTTATTTGAAGTCAGGAATGACAGACAAGTTCAAAGACTAAGGTGCAATTGAAACAATCTCAAGGAAGACTCTATAGCAAATAAACCTACCTTCCCATTATCAGCACCCAGCATGAGACTGGAGGAGTAAAGGTGAAAGAAACTAAATAATATGCTTCAACCTAAGGCAAGAGTAAAAACCTCTATGAGACTGAAACGTGCATCTCCCTTATATCCATCCATATGCACAAGGATTGGATATATTAATATCAATTTACTGTATTTTTTCCATCAGATACAGAGAGGGTAGGGCAAATATTGCCTTCTTTTCATAAATTGGATATAACCCAGTATAGGAAGAGCCTTGAAATATAGTGAAGTGCATTCGATTTCCAAATCTCTATTACAGTGGCAATAAAATTAAAGAAAGCAGAGGCAGAAGTGCCTGTATGCAAATTGATGCCTTGTAAAATTGGACATTTTTAAAATGTATTTCTAAAATGCAGAGCAATAAACCCATGCTCGCATTATCATCACTGCTCAGGCATTTAAAGATTTGCTAGACCCATTCACCATGCCTGCATCCCGCTCCTTTTTTCCCCAGTACAATCTCATTAAAAGAACAGCAGGATAACCCTTCTGACATGTTCACATAACAACACAGGCAAATAGGTTGCTTTGGATTCTCAGGCTGGTTTTCTTAGTGTAAGTATTGTCCATCTTTGCTTTCTCATCTGTGTTTTTAAGAGCATGGATAAGAAGACAACATATACAATGGATCCCTCTCAGTTTGCAAAACTAAAATTATAATCTAAGAAAGTCACAATATAAAACAAATGTCAGTACTGGAGCACAGTACAGATGGAGGCTGAGGGATTTTTCCAGTCCAGGCAACTTACTCTGCACCTTTGGAACAGGCTGCAGAGTAAACTGGGGCCTTGCCCATAAGATTGTCAGACTTGCCAAGAAGGAGAAAAAGCTGAGGAGCAAACGCTGAGGAGCAAGCTGGAAGTGGATGACGGCATTATTATTAGCCCTTACCTGTGTTCCTACTTTACAAAGGCTGTGCCCCTGCCAGGCTGAGGGAACTGGTGGATGCTGTCCCAGTCTTGAGGTGGGTTCTTGGATCTGGATGACCCACAAAGTGCTCCACAACTTACTGACCCTGTATGTCTTGGAAGATGATTGTTGACTGATGCTTTGTTACTGTCTTGTTGGGTTTCTGAGAGAATGGGATGGGGGATGAGAGGCAGAGTGAGGCTTTGTGCCTTGGAATGGCTGGCAGGTAGTTGTAGGGAGAGAGCATCCCCTAATCCTGCCAGCAGAGCCAGGCAGTGTCCTTTTGACTGGAGGCCAGAGCACGTTTCTCAAATGGTGGTCTGCCCACTAGGCTGCTCATTTCTGGCCAGTGCACATGGGGACAGACACTTCTGCCAGACAGACAGACTTGTATGGACACAATCATGACCTGATCTGCAGAAGGGAGGCCACTGTAATTTCCTTCATGCTATTGTTACACCAGAGGAAAGGGATTCTCCCTCTGTCAACTTCTGAGTTGGGACCCATGCCTGGAGCACTCAGAGGCTCTGTGAGCACCATGTTCCTGATATACAGCACATTCTAATGGACACAGAAAGCTTCACAGGGCACAGACAGTGCTTTTGTTTTACAAAGAGGATGCAGAGGCATGGGCAAATGGCAGTCACATAGAAGTCCCCAGTTCTCCTGATTTCTAGATTGTAGCTTTATCCAACTCACTATCTTCAGGAAGCTGTTGCTTTTAGTCGGCGCTGTGCCAGAGCCACCAAGCCTTAAGGTCTTGAATGCCCAGCAAAAAAATAATCTGCAGCCCAGAGATGTCCCAGAGCTTTAAGCCATACAAGCTGAGCTCCTGATTCACCTGCTGGGCAACCTGCCAGTAATTGATCTGCAGCACTTCATCTTGCTGCAAGATGATATCCCTGTCAGCTTGTGATATTACTGAATTCTTAACGATATTAAAGAATTTATGTGACCAGCACTAAAGGTTTTTAATTTTTCTTTTACTTTAGAAAAATCACTTCTGCTACAGAGAACTTCATCATAACTGCCACAGGGAGGGAAATGAAAATGAGGATTAGCCAGCAGATAGCATCTGTAGGTCGTATCTGAGGACGAGGAAGGGAGCAGGGTCATTTTAATTCCAGAAGCAATTTGGTTGCTGAAGCTTGTCTACATTTACATTTAAGTGGTTATTGCATCCTGCTTATGTACTTATGTCCATTGTGTAAGTTCATAGACAACTTTTTGCTTTTTTTAATCAAATATATCTAGAACATTTTCCCTCTGTTGTCTGTCCCATAACTTAAGCTTCAGCATTGTTCAGGAGACTTATTTTCTGCTGACTAGATTTTTTTCAGGTCTTTCTGCCACATCTTTTTTCAGCTTTTCAAGAAAATGGTCACCTTTCTTTTTAAAGGATTCTGAAATCTTTCATGGGCATCCAAAAAAGAATGAGTTTCTCTCTTCTAATTTTCCATTGACATCCAAAAAAGAAAGCGTTTCTCTCTTCTTTGCAGTACAAAAGCATTAGAGGTTTTTTCAGTCTTCTAGAGGGTGAAGGTCTCAAAACAAATATAAAGTTATTTTCCTTAACAGTCTTATAAGCTTAACATCAATGCTTTCCGTGTAACAGCTCTCACCGGAACAAATTCATATAATCCCTGTACCTCAGAAAGATATTTTGCAATTACTCCAAAATATTTTTGTGAGAAACTCAGGAAGTTTTAGTGCGTTGCTTAGAAGTTAACATCTGCGATTTCCTACTGAGTTCTGAGATTTAAATCAATTAGCAGTAATTGGAACTGTTTACAGAGGCCTTCCAAGTGGAACAAGCATATGTTGGAATTTGAAACTAAATATTTAAGTCCCTGTACCAAGTGACTATCCTGCAAAGTTTAAAAATATTTTGACCGAATGTGTTGGTTTTTTTTAGTAACTTGTTCTTAGCAGAAACTATTTCTAGTGTTTTTTAAACAAAAACTAAAATCACAAGGTTTGGAGGAAAAAAAGTTATTTTCATTTTATTTTTATGTTCTCTACTTCTCAACATGTAAATGATTGTGCTGCACTAAAATCTCATGAGCCTGAAAGAGCATCAATTAACTCATTAATTGTAACAAAACAGCTAAACTTGCATGGAGTACTCTTGAAAATTTTCTCCTGTATATAAGTGTAATAAGCCTACCACATCAAATGACCTTCAGAAGTGTTGTGTGCAGTTTTCTTAAGGTATAAAAGGGATCAGTGACAGCAGTAGTTAGTTGTGCAGGACTGTACAGTGCAGTTTTGAACAAACCTGCTGATTTTTCAGTATGGAGAAGGTACTAATTCAAGAAGTTAACTGGGAGTTTGCTGTACCACTTCCCCAGAAGTGAATTCCCCAATTGCTCCCAAGCTACTGCACCACGATGAGAGAAGGAACAATACATTCCCAAGATTTTCATGGTTTGAGAGCTTTCTAAACCTTCAAATGAGAAAGGAAAGTGGATGGATCAGAGGCTGTAGTCCCAGTTTTTAAGTGGATTTACTAGTGCTAGCACTTCTGGAAGCTGTCTTTATGGAGGAGGCCTAAAGCAGGTGCCAACCTACTGCAGATGCCTCAGCACCTTCCCCTTATGGGACAGGGAGCTCTGAGAAGCTGTGAGACACAGAAGCTGAGATGCACTAGGTGATGCTGAGGAGCAGTTTCACCTCTACAGTGAAGGGTTTGCAGGACTGTGACTGCAGATGTAAAAATGACTATTGCATATTAGAACTGAAGCAGAAAAGATTAGTACAAATGCTTATTTCCATACTGTTATGTTGTCAGGGAAATCCATAACAAACACGACCATTATTGGAGAAAGCCAATTCAGTGGAGAAATGCTTTTAAAAAGTTGAAAGTCAATGGGAGACACAATTATATTTTATTCAGGTCAATAGGCACTTTCACTGAAGAGGACAATTATTGAATAGCAAACAAGAAGATGCAAAGCCATAATTACTCAGTAATGAACCAAGCCTGGAGGTGGCTTAGCAACTATAACCTGGGAACAACCTCATCAGCCATCTGCCAGTAACTTTTTAAAGCTAAATGAATGTTTACATGAAGAAAAGTGGGAGCAGTGGTGGGGGGCGGTGAGGAGGAGGAACGGGGTCTGTTGGGGGGGTGGGTGGAAATGCACACCACACAACTTCTTTGTGGATATACACCTGAATCTTCAAAGAGTGCTCTATGTCCCCACTGCTCCCTTTGCAAGTCTCTTTCCCAGGGACTGGGGCATGGGGGCTGAGAAAGTCACTGATCCCCATAATGCCTTTGCAAAAGATACAGAGGTAACCACTGACAGGCTCCAGCAGGGCCACCATCCAGGCCTTTCTCTTGCTGTTGCCACCAAGACATTTTCATAGCTTCTTCTCTTTCATAGCTTCTTCGAAAAGCAGGAGCCTGCTAGATGCCATTTCCCCACATTTTCAGCCAGGTGCCTTTCCTCAGCTGGATGTTGCATGTCCTGTTTCTCCCCTTCTCTTCAGCCCTCTGTGTCCTTTAGCCATCCCACCAGCACCCTTGCCTCTCCAACCAAGAATTTCACTTCTCTGTGTTGAACCTCATGATGTTCCTGCCAGCCCATTTCTGCAGCCTATCCAGCTCCTTCCAAATGTGAATGTTGGCAGCACCAACATCTGGCACACCACCCACTGCACCCATTTTTGTGTCATCTTCATCCCCCTGACTCACCTCACCTGAGGGGAAGCCAAAGCTGGGGTCCAGCCTGGAGTCCCACTCCCAGCTCTGCCCTGGGGAGCAGCCAGGTTCCAGCAGCCCCATGTCTCTGCTGCTTGGGCTCTCTCCAGTGCAGAGGTGGATGGAGGAGACTGTGCTCCAGAAGGCCGTGTCCCTGCCCCACCAGGAACCTGAGAGCCACTATTTATTTTGCCTTGTGTAACTTGGGTCGTTTTAATCCTGCCTGCCTTGCACAGCATATGGATGAAGGCTGTTTGTGCAATTATCTTTCCATAACCTGATTCTGCAGAACGTGGTTCTAATCTACATCTGTATCCCCTTTCCACTGCTCTGACATTGCAAAAAGGCACTTAAATCCACTTCAAGAACCTTTGATCCAGAAAATGTCATAAAGCAAGTGAAAATTACTATTACAGCCTTCCAGAATTCCGTATTTCCTTTAACTGTAGTTGTTCCTTGTTCTTTCTTCTCAAACATTGTTTTGTGACTTATTTTCATCCTAGCCAATCTCATCTTATCCTCCACAAGCTTTCTGCATATAAGGCAGGTGATGCAAATTTAGAAATGCTTCCTTCCAAAATTTGTCACAGTCCAATTCTTTCCCTATGCTTTCCATTTTAAGCCCAAAATACCTCTAATTTGAGGAGCTGAGTCTGTGATGATTGTGGCGATGACAGACCAGAACAACTGATGTTTTTGGGGTTTTTTTTTGTCCTGACATCTCACTCCATTCTGATTTAAGAAAGGCATTCAAATTGCCTTGACATATTTACTTTGATTCCAGCTTCACTGTCTTTAGATTAATATACTAATACTGAAACATTTTACAATAATTCCTAAGTCTTTATTTTCTGTTGAACAACATGGGCCTCATATTAAACAGTTTCAAGTGTATTTGAGAGACGAAAGGTGACAGAACTGGTAATTACCTCATTTCTCATTAAAGATGACTTAGTACCCCAGGGACCTATATTAGAATAAATATTCTATCTCCTGTTTATTAACCTTTGTTCTTGAAAATGGTGAATGAGTGCTGATAAAACTGTTGTTATTGCAACTGCCTCAGGAGCTGCCACCCAGTCTCTAATATAATTTGGAGTCACCTTACCAAGAACAAATTGAACTTGACTATATTATGCTCCAGACTATCTTTATTTCTGACAAGTCCTTTGAGCCTAAATATACAGATATTATTACCTGATGTTTCACTATCTGAGTGGAATCTACTAACTCTCGCATAGTTTTATATATACTAAGATAGCATTTATAACATATAGTACATATAACTTACATAGCACACATAACTTATATAGCACACATATATATACACATATATATGGCATAGATAAGATTTAAAGCATATAAAATATGTATATGCTGTAGGGAATCAAGTGCAGAAATACATGGAGTCCCTAAGTTACCTGGGATAATGGAGTTTTTTTTTGAGGGTAAACTCTCTTTTGTTAAGGAACACAAGCTTTCCTATGCTGTATGAGAGCTGTCACCTGTCTTGTTTTCAACAGAAGTCAGAACATTCAAAAGAAAGTTCCTAAAATCCTTAATTTGGCTGCTATAGTGCAACTTATTTGCTTATATACAAGACATGTGTCCTGAAACAGAGTTTATACTGCTTCAGTAACTGATTATTTAAAATCTGGCAATTTCCCTTTAATGCCAGTACTAATGAAGTATTATTATTTCAGCTGCACAACCTTTAACAAAAGAGAACAAACAATGAGGAAATAAAATAAGCATTGGTTTAATAACAAATCAGGACTGTGCCTTGATGGAGAACAGTCAGTTGTGGAGTAGCTGAGTGTAACCATGCAATTTTGGGCAAGTTTGGTAAGACTAAGTTGAGTAAGAAACAAGGTAGCAGAAATCAAGAGGACTAAGCTTTTAATGTGCTCAATTACCATTTCCAAAGAAAAGTAACCCAACAGGATTTATTACCCTTGTGCATATTAATATTTTCAGTCTCAGTGACTAGACAAGTTAGTCCTTCATAGTTCTACCATATATTACTTCACATAAAACTTCAAAAATTTTTCCTACCAAAAAAAGTAACAAATTGGGTGTCCTGTAAGAATTTCAAAACCATCAAAAATACTTAGGGCTGAATTCAAATATCCTGCTATGGATACCTATCATGGATACTGAAATTATTTTAGCCATTTGCTGTCTAACATGCCTCAGCCATGGACACCAGACAGTGGATGTTCTGAATCACTCAAACTTCTAAATAGTGCATAGAGGGGGGGATAGAATGTGGCTCTCTAATGCTCAGCCTCTACCAAAACTAATGGATCTGGACAACTGGAAGTTTTCACTGGCACTAAAAAAACCCTGGAGAAAAAAAAAATCTGGTATTTATATAGCCTCTTATTTTTTTGCTATAAAGATCCCCAAGAATAATGACAACGATTTTTGATAAGAACTGGAAGATATACTTAGAAGCTAGCTACACTGATTGCTTTTTAACCTTTCAACTTCCCTGCCTGATGGTCACACTGACAGATTTGACACTTTATTTAGTGGGGATTGGTATTAATATCATCTTGGCTAGACATTTGACACCTACTTCACCTTATTATTTTCCTATGCATCTCCTCCAAGGGCTGATACATTTTCAATAACATTTATTGCTAGGAGAAGCCACTGGAGCACAGAATGACAGATGAGAATATGAAGACTTCTAGCTATCTGTTATCAAGCTCAGTACTCATGAGTGATGTGGGGAGCCACACCACAGGCAGGCAGCCAGGACATTTCCTAAAGTCCCTCAAAATTATACATGTTATTGAGTTTGGAAGAGAGTGCTCAGCTGCCCTACTAACTGAAGATTGCACAGGGAGAATCAAAACACAGTGAGTCCTTCATTTCTCTGCTTGAGAGCCCTGGTCAGTTAAGACTGCAGAATCTCAGCTTTACTGTGTATGACAGGTATGCCACTGAAATGTGCTCAGTATGATTTCAAGTGGAAAAAAACAACACAGTGGGAAATACATGGCAAGAGAAGAAAGTCCATGTCTCAGCTTTTATAGAAAAACATTTCCACTATAGAGAAATAGAGTAGAGAGCTAGAGTCTTTATCATGTTCAGAGTACATTTTACAGTTCTGTGAGACGTTGAGTGAGCAGCTTTGACAGGTGAGATCATAAAAGGTGCAACTGGATCAGTCCAATTGATACTCAAGGAACAAAGTTCTACTTTTCAGCACCTTCGTCCTCCATTTTTCTCCCCTTCCAGGAAAAACTAAAGCAACTAAACCAAGGTGAATGTCTCCTGCTTTGTGAATTGTAGCAGTGTGCTGTGTGGTCAGAAAGCCATCACAGGGGCATGGAGAAGAGGGCAGAACTACACAGCTGGCACTGAGTCTTTAGATGACACCACTAGGCAGAGTCTTGTCTTAGATATCCCATCCTGGTGATGGGTCTATTCTTCACACACCGATGGTCAGATCTCCTCAGGCAAAAGTAGGATCTGAATCCATCTGAATCCATGCTTCCTGCAGCCCAGGTAAGTGCCCTGCCCACTTGGTCAGCTTTTAAAACTGGGACTTTCATTTCTTCAGTCCTGTTAAGAAGTAAGCTTAACATTCACTACCACTTTCTTTAAAAAAAAAAAAAAAAAGAAAAAAAAAAAAGAAAAAAGAAAAAAAGAGCACAGCACTTGACTCTGGGAAAGGATTCCGAGTTGCTAAGACACAGGAGCCTGTCTCTGAAGCAGCTTCTGCTCACCAGATTAGGTGGCTGCTTGCATTTTTCCCATCCCTGGGACCCCCAGGGATGCAGCCCAGTGGGGCTATGCACAATGTGGGCTTAGTAATTCCACAGGGCTGCTCCACCAGTCCCACATGCTGCAGCATTTCACTTTCATTTGTCAAGCTTGCTTTCAGTGTGCCCTCAGCCTTAAAATGGTTGCTAGGGAGTGCTGCTTTTTGCTTGGGAAAACAAAAAGAGGAATGTGAAAAAAGCTGGGTAAATACTTAGGTGCATGCGTTATTACATCTATGCCTTTGTTGTCTTGCTTTGGAGATGGCAGCAATAATTCCCTTTGCTGCTTTAGGAATTAGAAGTCAGAGTAAGATGCTGGCAAATGTTCTGATATAATTGCTGGTAAACTGCTTGTACCCCCAGCCTACCAGGAGCTGCTCATGAATGCAGAAAGAAATGGAGAAAGATAAGCTCAGTCTTATCAGGGGTGTTCACTCTTTCAAAGAGGACTAAAAACACAGCATGGCTCAAGTGCACGGGTGACAAATTCCCACAAGATCACCGAGATTTAGGAATGCTCATCAGTGTCCTGCTAAGAGCCCTGATTGTGGGAAGAGAGGACTTCACCTCCTCACCTCTAGGTGACCACTTCCCCAGTTGCCTATTAGGGCTGTGGCAGCCTTCAGCAAGGAACATCTTGTTTAACCAAATGCTTTAACTCCATCTGAGTTAAAGCAAAATCCAAGTGGGAACATTTATTTACAGCATCCAAAATAGACACTGCAGCAGTAAGGGTTTTAAAGCATAATAAAGAAGGCTATAATCAGCCTACTTACAAGAGAAAATATAAAAGGTCCTTTTTACTCCATCTCCCTCTTATTTGCTGCAGGTAGTCTTCAGACATGTCAGGGACACTATTTCCCTGCATGCCATGTGTCACAGGCTGTACTTGTTAGAGAAAAACCTTTCCTCCACACCACCATCTGTAACTAATCTTCTTTCCAGGGGCTCTGAGCAGATTTATTTTTTCCTTTAGAAACTTTTTGTCTTTCTATCTGAAACTTACTTCCTTTTAACTTAGTCAGCAGATGATCTTGACACTTCTCCAGTTAAATTAAGAAGTCTCACTTCTCTGGAGATGCAAATGTCACTTTGTCAGAGCAGCTGTCATCCCCTGTACTTTACTAGCCAACAAGCACCTTCTTGACTGACTGCCACTTTACCTGCTGAACCTTCCTTCCCTGCTATGGTGACTCAATTGCTTTTCATACAAAAGTGTCTCCAGGCACCGAAGTTTGAATTTAAAATGAGATAGAACATTCATAAATATCCTTGGCACAAACATCCAGTGCAACAAGTGAACACAGTCATTATCATCTCTTGAATGAGATGGTAATGCTGGGCTTAAGGCAAATGAAGGAGACAGAGAGGAAAGCCTTTCTTCCAAACACACATGAAAATATCTCAAAGCATTGACAACAGAAGAGCCTTTGGCACCTGTAACAGATATTTTCCTGGCAAATGTCATATTTCCAATCCACATTAACTCTCTGTGGAACGAGAGGCAAATACAAATTGCAGTTGAAGGGGAAAGTCCAAGCTTTTTTGTATGTACACTTGAATAAGGGTCAATTATTTCAAGAGTCACTCTCAGGACGACCTGTTTTCTTTAGGGCATTCTATGTGTTTCTGGATGGGATGACAAGGAATGACAGAGGAGCTGACAGCTCTATTAGCTGCAGAAACAGGACAGGTGAAAGCTCTTGTATCACCTCTGAATAATGAGCTGGATTTCAGAATGCAGGCCAGATTCTTGCAGGACAAACCATGATGTGACAGATTAGTGGTAGATGAAGCAACACAACCTGAGGACTTCTTTTATATCCAGGGCCTTTACTAATATACCTAACTACAGATAGTGCAAGAAAGGCAGGAAAAGTCCTGCATAAGAGCTGCAGGGTCAGAAGAAAGCAGATTTCAGCGACCTGAAAAAGGTTTCCTGGGCAAACCTTTAAGCAAGATGCTGTGGGTGACATCCCAGTGTTTTCCTTGTGAAAACATCCTAGTGTTTTCCCTGGCCACACTCCAGTCTATTCTGCAGGTCAGGTTGATTATTTCTCACCCTTCCCTCTTGCAGCACAGCTATTGGGTCTGGAGTTAGTAGCTCTAAAGGTGCAGGGGAGAGATTTTGTCCCAGGTTCCACTCCAGAAACCTTCCTTTGTCTCTTTACAATCAAGCAGGACAAGACAGGAGTCCTAGGGAGGAGCCAGGCTGTGTTCCTACACCCTGGCACGGGTGGGGGCAAGCCCATTCAAAAAGGCATTAGAGTGTGATGATCAAATGCAGCTACACAGAGTCCAGGTCAAGGCTGGTGTTTGCCCACAGCCAGGAAGCCCTCTGTTTGGGAATTGCTGACATTCAGTGCATTCAAACCAATGTGGCTTTACCCCTACTAAAACATGCACTTGAATTATAACAAGCAGCTCAGACATAGGTTGCTGCTAGGCTTGGCTAAAACATTGGCTGTTGCTCTTTTTTGTTTCTTCTTGCTCAGTTAGCTGTTGTAGAAATGTGCTTCTTCCAATTTCTTCCAGAGAAATGCTTAACTCATCTTCCCTTTTTTTTTGCCTGTGAAAAAAAATTGTAAATAAAGATTGAAGAAAAGGGAAAAATTTTTTTAAGTAACAAAACACCAAATCATTTTTGTTTTCATCCTGAGGCGGTATGATGGTATGATTTACTGGAGGGGAAAAAAAGGGGAGGAAAATTAAAATTGCCAAGAGAATTAACATATTCCAATAGATACTCAGGCTACTAGTTTTGTGGAAAAAAATGGGGAGGTTTTGGAGTGAAGGTTTTTAACCTCTTTTAATTATGTATTCAATAGATGGCAAAAGTCAAGAAGGGATCAGAAACAGGCTCCCTATTATGTGTAAGCATAGAGATAGACACACAACAGACATGGGGACAATATTGTCTGCCATATTCCTAACTCAGATCCTTGTCAATGCTGCAAGAGAGTGAAAATCCTTGTAGGATTCTTTACATTCTTTCATGTAACATCTCTCAGCAACTGCTCTCTCCCTGCATTAACACAATTCCCAACACATTAAATAATAATAAAAAAGTAATTTTCATTGTTTAGCTTATAACTTATGTTCAAAAGATGCATAAGGTTCTTCATTTGTGAAACTGTGAAAACAAATTCAATAGGGAAGCAGGAGGTGCTACCAGTTCCCTTTCAACTGTTCTCTTACTGAATGTACTAAAGACATTTCTCAAACTTACTTTCAGATAGAGAGTACTGGAATTGCTGTGTCTCTGCAGAGAAAGAAGTGCCAAAGATTGCATGTCAGCCTGAGAAGAGCAGATATGGAAAGTGTTCCATGAGACTAGAGAGTGACAAGGAATTTAGAAGCTGCAAGGCATTAATGAGGTGCATTGATTTAATTAGCTAGCATAACATCATTTATCATGGCAACCACGAGAGACGTGCCCATAACAGCGACTGCCTGAAGGTCACACACACATGTGACATCTCTCCTAAGCCACACTAATGTCCAGTTGTAAAGACCTGTTCTACCCAGGCTTGGAAAGAAGTCAGTGAAAGACAATTTTGAAAAGCTTCCACATGAGTAACAGAGTGATATGTGTTGTCATCAGGTCCATTCAACGCCTTAATAACGTGAAGTTTCTGGATTCTCAATGTTTATGGGACTTAAATGTGGGAAGTAAACAGTAAGGACTAATTTTAAGAGTGTTATCTGTAATAGAGTCAGAATCAAGTTTTAGGACATTTCATGGTTTTATAACAGCACATCCACGCCTGTCAGTCTTTTCTGCCTACTGTGTCTTGCCTGTTCATTATTCAGGAAAGAACTTAAATAATGATGAGGCTCTGAAAGAATTCTCAGTAGCAAAAACCTTCATAAGGGCTCATTTATGGTCTCAGCTACCTAGGGATAAGACTCAAGTGCACTGATGAAGTGAAAAGAGTTCCTGGGGACACATGCTGGCATAAATGGGTGTTGCATATAAGCTAAGCCTTATTAAATAAGGGCCTTGTTACCCTTGTAGAATCCTGGCTCAGGCCTGATATTTGGCTAAGTAGAAGAGGACTATGGGGAAGTGACACAGCTGAATTAGAGGTAGAAAAACAAGTTATATAACCATTATGTGTTCACATCGTCGTGTATGCTGGTTGGTTGAACTATGTCTGTTATGATTTAAAACTGTGTAACTGATAAAGGCCTCACTGCTTAAAAAGACCTGGGTTTTGCAATAAAGCTGCTCTTCTTTGCACCTGCCTGGGGACTCTGTGTTCCTTTGCTTTGTACAAATGGGGGCTTAATTTGGCCCTAAATTAGAAACCATCTGTCAGCTGGGAGCTCAGATATCCAACGGCATTCAGTGCTGCCCCTCTGACACTCAATAGTTTTCCAACTGGAATTTCCTTACATTAGTAAGGAAATTGTCAATATTTTAATTAAGTTTTTAATGTAATTTTCTTTTTCATTTTCTGAAAGCATTTTACAAACATTTACAATGTGTTTTGAAAGTGTTCATATTTGTTTCAGTTTTTAAGCAGTACATGGATCTGTTAACCTTTCCTAAGCATGTGTTTCTTTAATTGAAACTCCTGTTTTTAAGAAGGCATAATAGGATCCATGTTGATTAACTTCCTCATCCACCTTTCTATCAGAAAGTACAAGAAAGGCATCCCAGGAGCATGTGCCTTCCACACCTTCTATGTGCTGGCCTGGAAGCTCAGCTTCACCCCTGACCACGTGAACCCTCGAGCAGGGGAATTTCAGGTAGAGTGCAACAATTCAAAACTTTGTAAAGAAAAAGCCCTCCTGCATTTCATGGGGTGGGAAAGTGTTCAGCACTGAGACTACACAAGTGACAATCTGTGGGGTAGGATTTGGCTGCAGGGACTTCTGCTGGTGCATCTTTTGGATGCCTGAGTTGAACAAGGATGTTGGAAATTAGCACCCCCTCATAACTTTGTCGGTGAGTCTGTTCCTGCTGTATTTAAACTGCCTTTGCATTGGTTGCACAGCAGAGCCAGACTGAGGGATTTTTTCTGTTCCAGAGAGAAAGTGGTGTTAGGCTGTTGTAGCTCTGTTATGTGCAGAACATCTCCTGACATCTAGTTCTAATGCTTCTCCCTTCATCTCCTTCACCCCTTGCTTGTTACCTTTTAAAGTTTCCTTCGGGGTAATTTAAAAACATATTATTTTTAAATTCAGTACAGTACCAAAGGACCATTTCTAGCACAAAATGGCCAACATAATTGCCCAGAGAATCTGGTGTCGCTTTCAGAGGTTAGAGGGCTGTGTTCCTGCTGACAAAAGAAATACAGGTTGCACAGACATCAGAGTATTTGCATGGTGCATGAACAGCATGAAAGGAAAAAGCCTGGAGAGTAGGGGTTTAGTGAGAATGCAGGCAGTCATCAGGGCTCACTGAAAGAGTTCAGCTTTTGGCTTTCTACCCTGTTTCATGCAGTATTTGCTGTTGGACCCTGCCTTATTCTTCAGGTGCTATTTCTCTTGTGGGCTACCAAGTAGGAAGGCAATATTAGCAAATAAGTGAAATTTTGTCTGATACCATCTATTAGGAGGGACAGGACATTTCTCTGCCTGCACCTCTGTTAAACCTTCCTATATTACATACCCTTCCTAATGACCTGTAGGATGTTCAGCCCAGCTAAAATGATGAAACTCAGATTATACAAAAAGAGCACATACTTGAGAAGTCACCTCTTTATGCTTCTGTCGGTGGCAACAAGGGGAGGCAGCATCCCTCCTAGGTCTTAGCAGCTGCCTGTAAAAGAAGGGACACCTCTGACAACTTATCTGAGGGTCTGAAGTACAGATTTTCCACTTTGGAAAAGGGGTCTCCCAGAATACCTTGCAAAGACAGGACTGTCCCCACTTTTGCATGCAAATGTTAGATCTGGGTGTTAGACTGGAGTTACACTTAATCCATGCTCCTTTATATGAGGCAGGACATTCCAAATCTGTGATCAAAGCAACACACATACATGTAACCTTTTAATGTTTCTTTTTCAAACAGATGGAGTAGGACAAAACAAGCAGCACATGTTTTAAGAAGACTGGCTATTACATTAATAAAAATTCTGTGACAGTATAACTGTGCTGCTGCACTTTAACATAAAGCAAAATTCCCTAGACTTGCATGAGCTATTGGCTCATTGGCTAACATAAACCTGCAGTCTGTTTGCTGGAGAAGCCCAGGTACTCTGCCAATCTCAATGAAAGAAAAACTGCAACTAGAATAAACACCCTGGGATCTTGAAAAACTTGGGAAGATATCAGCTGCTGTTAAACAGCACAGAAATAAAACACTAGTGAAACTAATAAATACATATAAACAGGTTTAAGGTGTCCTCTTAGAACTATCCCATGAGTTAAAGATCTGAAAATTTATCTTTTAACAGCTCTGGCACACAAGGAACTAATACAAGTATTTACCTATCTCCCCTGTGTAAGTGCTTCACTTCTTGTTCTTGGCTACATAAATCAAAGGCAGGGTAAATACATTACGAGTTAAGAGAAGGAAATAATATGATCTCCTAGCAGACACTGGGAGCAACAGCTTTCCACTTTTGTGCCAAAATGCCACACAACTCTCAGTCTGGAACAAGACATGCCTTCTTTTAGAAATAGTCTGTAGCAAATCCATATTTCATCTACTAAATCCTTGACTGCTTAGCCTAAAACTCACAGTCTTTTAATATGTTTCTCCTCAGAATATCTCTTTCAAGACTAGACTGTGCTTTTCTCTCATTTTGTAGGCATAGATAAAGACAGAGCTATAGACAGGTGCAGATGCTCAAAGAGGAACAAAGTGTCCAAATCCCAGAGTGCCAGCCACAAAGCCCCAGGATATCCAGTTACACTGGTCAAAAGCCAGAGTGGGAAGAGATGGAAAAAAATCTCTATTCTGATATAATTTGACAGTGAAGAAGGGTGGACAGAGTCCATATAGATGCTCCTGATACATAAAAAAATACCTCAGAATTGTGGATATACCTGAAAGTGGGAGACAAATGGATAATATAACATTGACCACGTTGTCCACATTCTGTGCTCACAAATCAGTTTTCTTTTGACAAGACTCATTTTTCACAGCAGTATCTTTGTCTCCAAGCCCTTGCCAAACAGTTATAACTTCATCAGTGCATTTGGGGATACATTTAACAAAATTGCCTTTTGCAGAAGTGAGATGGTACCAAAGCAATGCAATTCTGAAAAACAAAAACACAGAGGGAAGAAGAAAAGCTATTCTGAAAAACTAGAGAATATGACCCTTAATTTCCTAATAAAATGCCCCAGTGCATTGTTGCTTGCCTATTATGCTCTTTATGAATTACAGGAAAATAAAATTACCATAATTTTGCAATGTGTGCAACATCATTTCATTACAAGGAAAAGAAGCCAAAATTGTGCTTTATTATTGAGGAATGATGTCAGTATTAAGACTGCTTGAATGTGACCTTTGATCTTGAGTTCTTCATGAAATCAGATGCACAAGGTGCAGTTAGTGACCTAGAGAGACTGGTCTCTGAAGTTGTTTCAGAGGCTGTGTCTAAACACATGACAATCTCAGAATTCCTTAATGCTTTCCTCTAAATAACCAAAAACATTTTCATATACACCAACAAACACTTACACCCATGCTGAGATTTTGTGACTAAAACTTCAAGGCATAAAATATCAAATGTTAGTGTGCATGTGTCCCCTTGTCCATCACTGTATCATCTTTGATTAGAGGAACATTTTTAAATTCATAACAATTAATTATATTATTATTAATATAATTAATGTAATTAATTATAATAATAATAATTAATTATTTTTAAATTAATAACAATTAATAATAGCTTGGCTTACCTTCTGCAGCTGTACATATGGCATTTGTTGTGGATGTATTAGAGCTATAAAGAACATGATATAATATATAGACCATATTACTAATCTTCAGGAACTCTGCTCATTCATCTCTCCTTCCCCTCATAATACCAGGCCAGTAGCTCTAGCAGGCTTTTGTTTGAACAAGGCTCACTTGACATGGGTTGCTGCTTGAAATGGACTTAAGCAAGAGAAAACATTTCTAGCTGGGGATGGAGGCAGAGGAATGCAGAACATCCTGAGGACAGAGCAACCAGCCCTTGGCTGATCAGTGCAGCCTGCATTTGAGAAACACTACTAAGTGACAGGGCAAAAATTTTGTGGTATATACTAAATGATTTAAACCACAGCTTGTAGATTAAAAAAGTTCCTTCCAACTAGAATTAAATAAAACTTGCCAGTGACCTAACACCTGCTGTCTGTGCTGCTGTCTCATGGAGCTTTGAATCAAGTCCATGATCTCAAAGTCCTCTCTTTGAGACACCTGAAAACCTGGGCTCAGGATAGCTATTGCACTTCCCACAAGAGAAAAGCTTTTCAGAGTGGCATCTTCACTAATGGAGGGACCACACACAGGAACTCTGGACCATGGCAAATCCAAACACCTTCCGCTCCTAGGCACGCTTCTGTCACTCACCTTTTCTAACAGAGCCACCAAGAAGGCTGTAGGTTTGAGTCAAGCAAGCATGGGGGTGACCTCCATGCTCACCCCCACAAGATCATGGAATCAGGCACTTTGCAGCTCCTTTCTGCAGAGAGCCAGGGATTGTGTGGGTCACACTTGTGAGGTGCTGCCAGTGCTGCAGAAGGCACAAAGCTGCTCTGACACAGCAGCGCTGACAAACTCCCAGCACGCACTGATGGATCAGAGGGCTGGCACTTAAATAAAGCCTACCCAGCAGATAGTGCAGTATTATTAGCCCACGATGTAAATAACCATACATATGGAAAAAACAAAGCACAGATCTGTCTAAGGCCTGACAAACATCTCTTTGAGAATTTATACACTCAGGCAGGAAAAGTCTGAATTGCCCAGGCCCTGCCTGTAGCCATGCTATAGACACAGCTATCAAAGTTGTGACATCTAGCATCCAAGCTCAGACCAGCAACACTTTCTTTTGACAATACCAGAACATGACTCTTGTCTTGCTCCCACTCTCATAACTTGATCTCAGTTTATCATCAGTCTGTGTTTGGTACTCACAACAGAAGGATGGAGTGTAACAATGCATTTTTTAAGGAGCATTTGCTTATTGAGTCTCAACCTTTTTGTACCAAAAACCAAAATTAACAAACCCCTCTGGAACAAAACAAAATAAAACAAAGCAACCCCAAATTGACCAGAAACCCAGTGCTAAATAAGAATGAGATAATCTGTTGTGAACGGCGGAGGAATTGCAGCACACAATATGCGTGGATGACAAATCCCCAAGTTTATTGAAAACTCACACATATTTATATTGGTGTTAATGAAGCTTATACATATTGCAAAAGCTGAGCTCATTATTGGTTAAAGCACACTTAGATCAACCACACCTACTTCTATCTTCTAATGATTATTTTGTTTCTATGTTTGCATTCTTCTAGCTTCTCTACCTAGGATATCTACATTTTCTGGCAAGCGATTTTCTCCCTCGTCTTCCCGTTTCAGCGAAGGTCACTATGACCTTTGTCAGTGATTGGACACTGGTTACATAATCCCTAGCTTGTTTCCCCTATCCTTATCCATCGGTATCACATCGAAATGTCCTTTCTCAGCTAACCAATTATCCAAAAAGCTCTCTACAATAATCTACAATTTTTACCTAATAGCTCAAGTGTATAATACTCCAACACCTCTCTAACACAGCAGGGGCTTCATTCACTAGAGCATTTGTCTTTCATGCATGGTCAGGAACAAGTACTGCCCAGTGAGTGTCAATAACAGCTGAAGGGCTGATTCTGCTTAGGAGATCAGTCCTGGCACAGGGCTCAGGAGGACAGCATCAAGATCCTGACTCCTGCTGAGGTCTGAAATGAAATTCCAAGGCTCAATTCCTCAGCAGAAACCCAAAAGAGAAGTAAATGGCTTGAGGGAATTGTAGTTCTGCCTATAAGCTGTTCTTATTAAACATGTTCACTAGTGACCATAGCAGAGTGACATGGTTCACTAGAAATGTTATAAGAACACTTGCTGATGTGACAGCCAGAAGCATCGTAAATAAAGATGAGGATCAGAAAAACTAAGGAAAGGATCAACATACAAAGCATGAGATCATGCACTTACAAAGTAATCAGATTCTTCTGCCAGAGAATAATGGCATTCTCTAGGTCTCCACAGTTGGAAGGGAAGAAGAGCTGGGGTCAGCCAGCCTCCAGCAGATTTGAGAAAAAAGAGAAGCACTCACAAATACATGAAGTGAGGTATTCCCAAAAGAAGTAAGAAAGTATTAATGTCTCTTTGCTAAGATGCACACCTCGAGCATAACTTGCTCACTCCCACACAACGGAGATCAATTCATGCAGGTACAAACACAGAATTTGGTAGAATGCCAAGTTTATCTTTGGGAATTAAACCATTAATAAAATTAACATTGAGGAGATAGAATTGTTCCCTAAGTACAGAATAGGGTTTAAGAACCCAGGAAGGGAACTGCCTACATTAAAGGATGCTGTTGGCACAACAACAAACAAGTGCACTACAGCTGGGGATACACTTACCTCAGAAATCTGAAGATTCCTATCAGAAGAATGAGACTTTGGGTCAGGTTTTCAGTAAGGGTAGCAAGACAGAAAAAACCAAAATCAAATAAACTGATCAGTTTTATGGTGGATCAGGATATGAAAGTAGTCATATGAGAGAGAGCCATATGGAAGAGTGACATCTATAAGAGGAGATTGGGTTTAAGGGTTGGAAAAGTCTCATGGGTTCTGAATTCCAGGTCTTTCAAAAATGCTTTAAAATTATATTCTATGAAGAAAATAAAAATTATTAATTTTAATAATGTAACATCTGCCCAGTAAGGTAGGACACAAAAATCCACTTTAAAATGTATGCACCAAAAAACAAACAGCTTGTTTGAGGTCTTCTTTACTTACTAGTCTTCTGGTAACTGTAACAACAACTTGCAATTAGTTTCTACCTAAAATACATTTGTGTAAATGGTGACTACTACTAAGCAGTGTCAAAATCTAGAAGCCAAGGAAGGTATAGATTGTAATGCATTCACTAATAAATCCACAGGTAACTAGAAATATTTGCAAAATAAATCAGTGTTACTGTACAACAAGATGTTCTTTTGTATTCATGAGATCATTGAAAAAAAAACAGCCTAGGAAATATGTTTTTATTTACAAATTACAATGCCAATTCCAAAACCCCCAGCTTACAGAGATATTTCTTCATATGCCTGTTGCAATCTAAAGAGAACCTTTAAGGACATAATAAATGTCTCTTTCAGGCAGGCTGTTAATATATTTTCCTCTCCAGCATCTCAGAGCCCTCTGCTGCGTGATGCCCGTCCTCTGTGGGGCTCGCTCACGCCCTGTTTACCTGCACAGAGAGCTGCCTGAGTGCCAGAGCTGTGCTTGCTGGATTGGAACAGACACTGCTCTTTGTGCTCCCGAGATAAGGGGTTGCAAAAGTCAAGCTGGTTTTGTGCATCTCAACCACAAAATATGATCTTAATAATTACTGTGAATCAACTAAAATAGCAACTCATATCTTCTTCCCAATAGCCATAGATTTAAAAGGTGCTTTTAATTTAGTGCTTTTTCATCTTGCTTCACGTGTTTGAGAATATTTCTTCCAACAAACTCACAAAACCTCCTTCCAGCAACAAAGCACAAGCTGTAAATTGTCCTATACCTCAGTTTTCTTTCAAAGCTCAGACAAAGGATTGTTCTTGCCCTTTTCATATTATGCCCACATAAATCAAAGCCCAGTAAAGGACAAGTCAAGTAATCTGAGCAAACAGCCTACACTAAATATATGACTGGATTGTTGCATGTCATGCTTCCCATTAGTCACAGATAGAAACTAGAAACTTCTGACGAGGTTGACAAAGAAGCTGAGAGTAGAGTCATTGCATCGTGGATATACTCAATAAGCCTGTTAACCTAGGACTCCATCATGCAGAGCTGATAGAGCACTGACTGAATTTCTTTCTTCCCTCTGCTTTTTTTACAGCCAATGCCCTTTCTTGCAGGAACACTTGTGAGCTGTGCAGCGCCCTCTAATTATGATGGTTCAGTGATGGAACTGACTCCATATCTGTCCAGATGTGTTTTCATGCTTTTCTCAGATATAGTCAGCCCTGTTCCTATCTATGTGCCAGCCCAATTTTATATTCTGAAACAGGACTGACAGGGGAAGACAAGAGACTCCATCTCCCTCCTGTTACATTGAACATCGTTGGCTGATATAAATTGGCAACAACTCCACTAAATTCGGAACAGCTACATCATCTTTATTTTGTTTGATGGTCTGCCATCTGATGATCTGTGCAACTCAGCTGATGGCCACACGGGGACTTTTTTCCCAGCTGCACTGCTGAGAAAATGACCTTGTTGCTAATGGGAAAACTGTGAGTCTTATGATACAGTCAGAGATTCAGAAGTGAGGACACACATGCAGTATAAGACAAGATGCCCAGCCCACTAGGGTTGTAATAACCCAGTGTCAGTAATGAAGGTGTAAAGTCTGTTTCACAAACCCCTCATTGGTGGTGCTGCCACAAGGACATGGTAGAGCCCATCTGCAGCTGTGCCATCCTGCCTGTGCTACAGAAAACCATTATCACAAAAGAATGTGAATAATTAAATGCTTTGCAGTCTTGAAGAAATTATTAAAAGCACATAATATAGACTTCTAGATGTTTAATATTTTGAAATAAACAGTTTTCTACTATTTACACTGGCAAATTGATAGACATTTATATTATCACTGAATATAAGAGGGTAGAAGAAGTATCTATCACTAAGAACACCCACACAATCCATGTGTAAGACACCTATCTGGGAATAAACTCTGTGGCAGGGAGACAATAGCACTACTGCCATGTTTAAAGAACGCCAGCCAAACACACAGAACCACAGAACTGTGGGACCTGGACCCAGCAATTGCTATCCACAGCAAGAAAAATGTCATGCTATTCAACACTCATGGTCCCATTCAGGTATTAGAAGACACAGATGTTGCTACTGAGCCATTTTCATGGGGACCTGCAGAATTCCTGATATTCATTGCCAAATGCTCCCTGGCATCTGCTATGAGGCAACTCAGCCTGCTCTGAATGAATAAACTGAAGCTGTTTCAAAAGACAAGAGCTGCTCAATGTCTCTACAATTTGTTCATCTGCAGATTTTGCAGTGCTTCTATGACAGTGATTCAATGGTAGCAAAAAACCCATGGAGGAAAATCAAAAGGAAAGAGGTTGATGAGCTAAAGCAGTACCTTGAGCAAGTTACCTATCATTTATAATGGAGAGCAGTCAGCTAGGAGAGGAATGATAGTACACAAAATCTAAAATTGAAACCACAAAATGATGTTTGAGAGGAACAAAGATGAAGGCAGCAAAACAAAAAGAAAATTACTGGAAAGCATTTGCATTTAAACCCAGTATGTTTGAGAGCAGAATCATCTATTGTAAATTTTAATTAGAGCTGTTCCTTATATGCAAAAGTTTCTCTACACAGAAAAGTAAGATGGAGCCAAACTAGAACTTGCCCTCCAACTCACAGGGTAAGGCCAGTACAGCTCTCTGATTAACCCATTTGTTATTCAGTTTATCCTAACCTACTCTAGCAGGGATTTAAATGACGCAAGAAAGACACCCTAATTTTGGAATTAAAACTGCCCCACCAGGACTCAATCTAGTATGCCAATTTACTATTCCAGTTAAATGGTCACCCTTTTTAAGAAGTAATAGCAAGCCCTATACAAATGCAGTTGCCTTGTGACCCATTAATTATAGCAATAATATTGTTGTCTGTTGTTGCTAATGGCAAGTACAGTACTGGTCTGACAGGCATGTTTTCTGCACCACAGCAATAGCCAGCTTTATAATCTAATAACATACAAGAATTAAAGCTAACATTTTTAATATCTTCTTGGTGCCACACAGTATTTGGTAACTGCATTAGGAAAGGATGCACATCTCAGTTAATGCAGGTTGTGATCATTGGTTAGTTATTATTACTTCAGGACTAATATCATGTGTGGAACTACAGAAAGCAAAAATTAAGACAGCTTCTGCAGTGAGAAATGCAGACCGAAGGAGATAAAAATGCTGGAGAGAGAGGGCAAGCAATAAGGACCAAATGTTTTCTATGGGCACAGCTTCTAGGCTAGCCCCTATCTTGTTCTTGCTTTTCCATCTTCATGGAGCTACTGTCTGCACACTTCAAAACTAAACAAACTTTCTGTTACAGTTGTATCCTGACATGGTATTTAAGCTAGACTAAGATGTACCACTAACTCTGGATGCAAAGCAAATAACACAGTAACTAATTGTACTTTGCAATTATACCACTTCTCAAAATGCTGATATTAATATGCAAACAAAAAAATAAAATACTCTGCTATTTAACAGAGGGAGAAATGGAGGCAAGAGCAGTGGTAGGCAAGGGTCAAGGAAGAAGGTGTGAGGGGAGCTCAACAGTCTTTCTGAACATAAGTCCATTTTTTGTAAGGGCCCATGGTTTACTGCAAAGATAACAAAGGCCAAGTTTTGCTTTTATAAAGCAGAGAGATTTCAAGAAAGTGTCAAATGAACCATCAAGCCTCAAATCCACTACTGGCTCAGTAGGAAATGTGACATTAAAAAAAGGAGGGGAGAAAAAAGATCCAGTAAAGTTGTCTTCAGAAACAGGAGTTCTGAATAATGTATTGCCTGGTACCTGCAGAGCACACGAGCATTTATTTTCTGAACATGGCCAAATTAATCTACTTTCAAATGGAAAGACATCAGAGACAATTATATATTATCATATGTGGTCTGATATTTTCCAGTAATTTCAGTAGTTAAATGTCAGTAGAGGTCTCAGAGCTAGAATCAAAGAAAGGGAAAAATGACACTAAATGTGTCAAATTGCCCTGCCTTGCTGACACAGACAGGCAATTATGACCACTGAGAACATTGAGAAGGAAAATGTCCCCAAATGGGAGGCCAGCTTGAACAGAGAGATTAATTCTTTTTATTTTGGGAATTTCACAACTTTACTTGCAATTGTGGTGGGTCAACCCTGGCCAGCAGGTGAGCAAGCACCCATCACTCATGCCCACGTTCCTTTACCAGGAACAGGAAGAGAATAGGAAGAAAAAAGCAATAAAATCTGAGAATTGAAAGACAGTTTAATAAAGGAAGAGGGAAAAAAAATCAAACAGAAATGGAACCAAGCAATGCAAAGGCAGTAACTCATCACCTCCCACAAACAGACCAATGCTCACGTATTCTCTGAGCAACCACAAACTCGGAAGGCACCCCTCCTCCCCTTCCTTCCTCTACCACCACTTTCACTGCTGTGTTTGATGCTGTATGGTACAGGATATCCCCCATGCCAATTCAGATCAGCTGTCCCTGCTGTGTCCCCCTGCTAAGCTTGCCCCTCTTTACCAGGAAAAGTGGGTGCAGAGTGTGAAATAAGAGGAAGTTCAGCTATTGTCAAAATATGGATGTTGGAGCCACCATTGGAGCCACAAACCACAGCACCATAGGCTGAAAAATATTTTAAAGATGGAATATTTTGGTGTGTGATGATTGAATGATTTCCTTCTGCAAATTGCTCAGTCCTACTTAGATACTAAGATATTTACCTGTTGTTAGATATTAATTATTTTTAGATGTTTGTTATTTTTAGTTGTTTACTATTGTTACTTATTTGTTACTAAGTACCTATTATTAGCAGATACTTAAAATAGAGACTCTGACAAGATAAAGGCCTTGTCAGCCTCTAAAGAAGAGAAATGATGCTTTAAGTTTTAGCATTCATTTTTTCCAGAATCTATGCTGCCTAGGTGTGTAGTTCTGAGCTTCATATTAAGTGTGAGTAAGCTCTCTTCACAGAGTAGGTGGACAAAACAATTCCTTTTCTAGCTTGAAACCAAGGACAATCTATACATGTTTCAAGCCTAAGAGCATAAACAACTGTGGACTGAAGAGAGCAAACAAGAAGGATGGGACTTCATAATCTGAAGGTGTAATTGGACAATTAGCCCCAATATGCAAAGGGACCAGAACTTACGAAAGTGTGAGATCTCCTGACCGGTCGTCCATTTTTTTGGACCGGTGACCATTTTGGGTTCATCCTGGGTGTTGGCCCTGGCCAGGCTCTTGTACTGCCCAAGGTGTATCCATTAAAGCCTTTAAATAAATACCTACTTTATTCTTTAACTCTGTCTAGCCTCTGTTCTAGGTCAGCCTTCTCAAGGCATCATGGGAAGCTGAAGCTGTCACAGAAATTAGGCAGAACAAATGGTAAACTAATTTAGAAAAAATATTTTATTCATAAAATGACTCAACATAGGTGCATAGATAAAATATCTTGGAGCTATATAATTTAGTCCCTGAATACAAAAGTCAGAATAATTTTGTTCTTCCTTCAATACTGAAAATGAAAATAATAACAGAGAAATTATATCCAGAGTGGGTGCTGTGAGGCCTCAGCTCCTTGTTTTTGGATACTGAGGTGTCCAACACTTTGTAGGATCACTTCCTATGTTAGGATCATTTAATGAGTAAAGGGCATGTTAACTTTCCTTGAAATAATAATAATAATTATTCCAAATAACCATAAAACCTGATTCTTCAAAACATACATCATATGATGTATGCAGAAACTATCTTCCTTCACTCTCAAGCAGAGAGGCAAACCTTAATGCAGAAACAATATACATGATAAACATCTAAGTTTTACAAAAAACAGATTTTATATTTTAAAGTTGGACTTCTAACTTCACCAGAAAAAAGAAGGTAAAGAACTCACATTAGTATCCATAACATTTTAAAACATTTGCTATCAGTTGTGAACTCTCGTAAGGATATATACATTGCTATCAAACACTGGCAAAGGTAGTACAAGATACACAGGGAATTTCCTTTTAGCAGTGAAGACAGGATAGTAGTCACTCCAGCTGGATGTCACAGGAGTGACAGGTAAGTCACTCTTCCAATGACATCTAAGAATGCACTGGATACAAAAGTCAAGTCTTTGGTTTTGAACACATTCAGATATGAAAAATACACCCACCCACCCCACCTCAGTTTCTTTTGTATTGCCAAGGGATTTTTTTCTACAAGTCCCACTATTGGAAGTTATCTGTACACTTTTCTCCTGAAAATAAATCTAACAACAGTTTTCAACACAGGTATCTTCGTTCTTCACATCTTCAAAAAGGCAACCTACAAAAGGAAGCAAAAAAATAGTATGATTAATTTCAACACTGCAGGTGAAACAAAGATGCTTCTTGTATCAATAGAAATGATATAATAATCTTTTTACTTAATGACACACTAGTGCAATCAGAAAACAGAGGATGTATTGCTATTTTTCCACCTCTTCTCTACCTAACATGTCTCCTAAAAATTCCCAAACTTTCTTTTTTTGCTCAAGCACTGCCTGTATTGTAGAACTAAAATGTTTTCTTCCCCTAGAATAACAAAGAATGTTTATCTCATCTAACTTCAAAGGCTATTTGATAGTATTTTGAAACTAGCTTAGATTAAATCTTTGATACATTCCCAGTTTTGTCTGAATATTAGTTTATTTGAACAGTGCTGTCACTCTATGTCAAATCCTGATTCCAAAGTCACAATGAGAAGTCCAAAGTAATAAAGAAAAATGTCCTACATTTTGAAATAACCAAAATCTTACCAGACGGGAGAAGATAAATACTTGTATATGATCAGAAGATAGCAAATTATGTACCTCTTGTCTTTACTGCACTAAGTGCACTGTCTAACAGCTATTTAGAGGGAAGGTGATCTATCAAATACAAGCTATCTACAGGATTTCTGCTGTCCCAAACTCATTTGTTCTTGGTCACATGCATGCAGCAGTTTCTCCTGTATGGTTTTGATTTTGTTTGGCTTTCTTCAGGATATGCAGTATACTAATGCAGAAAGTTAAGTAAGATGACTGGAAATGACACATCCAGATTCTTATCTCATAAGGAGATTGCTTCACATATTTCTTGTTGATCACAAAAACAGAAAAACAGATGTACAGATGCCTTTGCAAAAATGCAAGAAGAGAGAAAGAAAAATGACCACCAGGTTACACAACTGTCTTCTGAAAAGATACAACCTATTCCTCCTGTCTGATGAAAAACATACAAGAAAAGAACTTCTGAGACAGACACTTCCTCTTTGTTCTCTGCAAGAGCTTTCAACAGTCACTTAAGTGAAGATTAAAATGACCATCAATTACAACTTTGGATTTTCAGAGATGACCCTCAATCATCACTCTACTCAGTGCTGTGACAAAAGAAGTCATGAAGCATGATCAACCAGAAGGAACTAAATGCAAGCATAAAGTACCACTGAGTATTCAGAACAGAGGATAAAACACAGCTAAAACACTCCTTTTGGATCCTGTGCCCAAAGTATGTTTAAGAGAGTTATATATCTGCTATAAAGGATGTAAAAAAAAAAAAAAAAAGCAATTTTTTAACATATCTAACATAGTTCTCAGAGAATCAGTCACACAAAGGATTCATGTCTAAGTATCACATCTATAAGGCATAAATGGGACATGACAACAATTCTTGGTTAAGAATAGAAAAAAAATACCATGCAAGCTCACTTCCTGAACACTCTTTTGCTACTCTGAGACTAACAGCAATAACCCAGTAGAAAACTGCAGTTACTGCATAGAAGGGTTTGTACAGACAACACAACTGAGATCTCTGAAATCTCCCACATTTCCAAATCATTTTTTTCTTCTTCTGAACTGGAACTAAAATTCAGAAACAAAAATTTTCATGTCTTATATTAAACAGAAGGAAGGAATTCTTTATTATAAGGATGGTGAGGCATTGGAACAGGTTGCCCAGAGAAGTTGTGGATGCCCCATCCCTGGAAGTACTCAAGGCTAGGCTGGATGGGGCTTTGAGCAACCTGGTCTAGTGGGAGGTAAACCTGCCTGTGGTGGGAGGTTGGAACGAGATGATCTCTGAGGTCCCTTCCAACCCAAACCATTCTATGATTTAAAGAGCATAAATTTTCAGAAGTGTCTATAGGCAAACCATGCCAACAATCTGCTGGCTCACCAAGGGTGGAAGTTGGCCTGCCTTTCCCATGCAAACCTCACCACACTGACACATGCCCATAAAGTGTTTTTTTTCAGCTTCATCAGCATTTTCCAGCAGTAAGCTGCTACACCAAAATAATTGCTGTCAGCTCAACCAAGGGGTGTTGTAAAAGTTAGAGACTACTCAACATATAGGGAAATTTATCCACTATGCCAAAGATTCCCATCCTCAAAGACAAAAATTGAAAGCAAAATCAATATGCTTGTCACCTTTCTCATGATTTAGTTGCTCAGATTAATAGAGACATAATTATGAGCAAATGTAAAGTTTTAGCTCTGTGGAAGAGTCATAAGTTATACAGGCTGCGGATGAAACCCTGGCACCAGTCAAATCAAAGACAAAACTCACAGTGACATTAACAATGCGAAAGATTTGTCGTTGCATTGCAAGGAAAAAAAATAGAAAAATCAAGAAAAGCAATAACCATCTCAATACACAAGACTCAAAATTTTAAGCAGATTTTTCTCCTGAGATTGCAGACTCCTTTGCTACACAGTTTTGATGTGCCATTAGAGTGGATATATTTGTTTAATTTGACTGCTTGCTATATTTTATAATGCATGAAATACACTTTTCTTCTCCTTTGAGAGAGTTATTTGCAACATAATGCTTCCCTAGACTGCTAGACTCTCCTACTGCCCAATAAACTGAAAAGCAACGAAAGTAATAAATTATTACTGTCTGTGTTTATATTTACTACCAATGTGAATGAAAAGAGCATATTAGATCATCCTACAGCTGACATACCAGCAAAAAAAAAATGCAAATCAAGCTGTTTAAAAACACCTGCAACCCATGAAAGCACTTCAGAACAAAATCAACTGAAACGAAATCACTTAGGAAGTTTCACCTTATCCATCCAAAGTTCAATATGAGGCATATAAAATATTCCTTTATTATACTGTTACTGTAGATGCAGTTGGATATCTAAACAGCAGTAAATTATATGTTCTACATAATAAATGAATTACTATAGGTTGGGAAAATGGGACTATGTGGTTCTCCCCCAGTTTTCCATCTATTAGGATACAGTCTCTACAAGACAGACAACTACTTGCTTCTTCCAGCTTTAGTAGCAATGCTTTCAGCAGTCTGCACATCCAGTATTTCACTGCTATGAGAGGATTTTGAAAGAAAAATGTGTCAAACACTTATCTCATCTACAAAGGTTTATTACTAAATTCAGAATAAAAGTCAGTTCTAATTAGTTTTTTTACTGACCTTACCTCAGCACATTGTCCCCTTCTGAAAGCTCTCAGATTACCCCTTCAGTAAACAATAAAGCAGCATCAGCTTTGTTAAAAATCTCTCGGAGTCAGGACAAGTTAAGATATCCAGGTACTGATGCTCAGTTTTAGAAGATGTGGTCTCTTGGCTTTCTCAGAAAAATCATAGAATGGTTTGGGGTGGAAGAGACCCATAAAGATTATCTAGTTCAAATTCCACTTGCCATGAGCAACCTGGTCAAGTGAAATATGTCCAAACACTGAGGAGTAAAAGGTGAAAGAAAACAGTTGCAACTTCTTAAAATATTTTTTAAACTATGGAGACCTAATGAATTTAGAGATAAAAGGAGGTGGTTCCAGATGGCTGAAGCTGGTGGAAAGAAATCTCTTCTACCAAGTGCTACCACTAGGTGAGCTGGCAGAGTGGATGACTGCTGTAAGAGAAGCAGGAGCGTGAGAGAAGCAGCTAAACAACATATTTCAAAGAAATGCAATCTGCAAATCATCTAAGCAAGGAAAAAGAAGTTCAATCTTTGAATCACCTCCAAGAATCATCCAAGGAGCAGGTTCTTACTTCCACAGTAAAACAGGAAATAATACATCAAAAGTTGCATTCCCATGTTGTAACACAAGTTTTGAAACTGTCCTTATGTTGCTCTCTTTTAAGGAGTCCAAGTGAATGGTGCATAAAAATCCCTATGTATGTCTCTCAAAGCTGACAATGAAGGATTTTAAATACCTAAGTCTCTCCTAAGAGCGAAACAAAAGTATGTAGAAGATACAGAATTTCTCTTTAGTTTTAGAGAGGGAATTGTACTTCAGTTTACTTCTGCATAATTATAAAGGAAAATAGTGGGTTGGAAGTAGTTATGTATGCTTCAGTTTCAGCAGAAGAAATTAAATCTCTGAATGCTTCCTAAAATATGACTGCTGTGTTTTTTTCCACTGCACAACAAATAATAAAACACCACCACCAGCTCAAACCTCAAGTTTAAATGTATAAAATATATTTTACTTTTGTCTTCTTTGAACATTAGGCCAATTTTTAAACACTACCATGCCCAGTTCATAGTGCTACATCGTGTTTTAGAAGAACACAACTTACATGGCTATCTTAAATCATATCTACTGCAACAGCCAGTCTGTACATAGACAGATACCCATGCTTTAATCCTGCACATGTGCTAGTGTGAAATCAGCCGTGATGAAACGACTGCAGAGGAAACGCTGATTACACACCAGCAAGGCTACAGCCTACAATCAACATCAAATGCTGTATTTATTTCCACTCAAGACTGACAGGTAATCAAGTAATGCCATGCTATCCATGTGCACAGGAAGAGAATAACCTTCCCAAAAAGACAAGGACAGCTGTGGGCAGAGCTCTGCTCCTAGATCCAGCTGTGCTGGATGATACTAATCTCACAGGCTCATGGTGTCTCTCTGCTGCAAGTTACCATTCCTTTCTCCCCAAAAAAGACCACTTCAGAGTTTCTCCTACTATCTGGTGAAATCAGACTGTTACACCAAACTCTACCCTCTGGTCTGTATTAAATGGATGGGTTTATCCTAGAAACAAGAAAGGGAGGGGCTTGCACAAACAATTCTGCTGGCAGATCAGAGAGGAGAGACAAATCTCTGGTGGAAATGAGAGTGAAAAGCTGAGGATAGTGGTATTTTCCACATGTACTGCTGGATTTGAAAGATAACATATACTCAAAGCCTCACACCAGTCTAATTCATCCAGATTTGTATTGCTACAAATGTTATGGCTAGTGCTAAGTGTTATGGCTTAAACCTTAATAACTACAGCAAGTACAACTGCTTGTGTGGTTGCAATTATATTGCAGTCAAGATGCCTTGTACATAGAATACACTTATACCTTGGAAAAAGACTCAGAGAAAGTGATATAAACATGTTTGTGTGAGTATAACTGAACCTACATATCCCTTATCCCCATATTTAATAATGCACTAATACCACTACAGGGACAATGCGCATAAACAGACAGAGAAGGCCATAACCCTGCCTGACACATTTCTCACTCCTGTAAAATAATGACAGATCAACGAGTGGGAGGATTAAAGCATCTGCACCATGCCTAGGTCCCAGCTCTATAAATATTTGATTTCTGATAAACTCTGTGAGAAGTTTGGCATTGCCATAGGTGCTGAAAAGGGACAGAGCAGACAAAGGAATAAGGTTTTTCCCAGAGGGGAAACAGTGCTCCTTCCATTCCTGCACCACTACCAGAAGCAGTGACAACCTATAACTGTTATCATTACCCTGTGGATTAGCAACTACTGGCAATAGCTGGTTATAAATAACCACATTAAATCTTAAGAGTTCACCTGCCTACCCACACCATACAGTTTATATATTTGTTCTCACCTAACAATCTGGGATCAAGCCTGCAGATGCACAAATACCCTGTTCCAGAAATACATTTGGCACCAGTGTCAATGAATGGACACAAAGCAGATGGCATTAGATGAGCAGAGACATGAAAGAACATTAACTGCTATATTTACACTTGCTCCCACTGAATCCAGAGACCCATAAAAAAGCAGCTGTCTTTTCCAGACTTGAATGTTACCAAGCTGTTGCATATTACCCCAAGATCTCTGGGGTAGCTTTTGGGGAGAGCAAAGGTATTTTTAGAGGAAATTGGAGAGTAAAGCAGCATGTTCACTACTAGAAGAATAAGAGAAGCCAGAGACAGAATCATTATGGTTGGAAAAGACCTCCAAGAAGATAGAACCCATCAATCATTGAGATGATCCTACCTTGACAGCACACTATGTACTTGCCCCATAGGGCCTCCTGGCAGCCTGCAAACTCACTGGCTACACTCCAGCAGCAAAGGTGTCTCTGTTACACTGATGGTTAGCTCTTTTTCTTCTGTACTCCAGGCTCTTGTGATAATAGTTGAACCTTGGGTCACTCAGTGCCTGTTTCTCCTATGGCATGGAGGTCATGTAAGCAGATTGGCTGCTCTAATATCCCCTCCACAGCCCATCAATGGCAGCCACTTCACACAGCACGTCAACGTTTCCCAACATGCTTTAAATGCCATGCAGTGAGAAGTCTGGTTTTGAGTATGCACCAGAACATGAAAAAGTGTTTCATCTAATTACCCTTCCTTTACATTTTTGGTCTAAGAAAACCAAGGGAACATCAGCCTGTGTTCAAAGCACCATAACTTCATATCACTGGGTTGGTATGTCTTAAGTATTTTACTATAGAAACAAAAACTTTTGAAAAAAATGTCTCGAGAAGAATACAAGTCCCTTGAAAAGGTCACTAAAACAATACTACAGATTGACAGAACAGATACAGTTGTACAAGCCAAGCTCAAAATATTTAATGAAATAACAAAACTAATGTGTAGGGTCAATCTAAAAAGTGTTCAAGACTATCACTATCATGCTCAAGTTTCAAAGAAACTAAAATACATCTGGCATACTCTCTCAGACAAACACAGCAGCACTGTGCTGCAAGACTATGTCATGAAGGCAATAATGAGGCACAGATTGTGGAACCATGCTATCCCAGCAAACTAAAACCCTGCAAATTGGGTTGAAGAACAAAAGGATGTGGAATGGTGGCTTTGCAGTCTGACCCACTAACCCCGACAGGGCTCAGGTTTGGGTAGGGAGGAGGGGGCATTCTGTGAAGGACTCTACCTCACTCACTCCACAGGATGTTGAGGTCATTCTTTAGCAGACATCTGCAGGGAATTTCACATCTCAATGAGTATGTGCTTCAAACAGCTTTAAGGTCTCACAAGAAACATAATTTTGGTCAGTGCAATGCTACCACAGAAGCAGAGGAACAGAGGTGGCAATGAAAGCCGGGAAGAACCTGGCTTCAGCAGACCTATCATCTGAAGAGTGAAATTCCCCAGAACTCCCAGAAGGCTGGGGAAAGGTAAGTCCTCCACTGTACAATGTGAAAGGCACTGTACATCTCTGGGCTTTCCAGTCTTCAATGCAGGAAGAAACTGGTTAGAACACCACTCAGATAAATCACTTCTGTCCAAGCTGGAGAAAATGTGAAATACACCCAAAACAACCAAGCAGAAAGAGAATTAGATTACTTTCATTCAGTTTCTAGTAGAATTAATTTCAACAAAAGCAAGGGTTTCCTCCTTTAAATATGATTTCTCAATCTGATAATGTACCTCCAGGATTTAAGAAATAAACCCATCTATAAATCAGCATGCATTCTTTCAACCTAATCCTTCCTAAAGTATTAATTTCTTATAATAATGAAGCTGATTTGAAATGTGACAGAGATAAATTACAAAAAGCAAGAGATTCCTCTTAAGAGTACCAGGCTGTGCATGTGTACTGCAAGCTATCACTTTGCTATTGTTAACAGTTGTGTGATGAAACTTGCCAAAGCTTTAGAGAGAAAACCACTGGCAGTTGCAAAAACAGTAGAAAATAAATCTCTCCATGTTTTTAGCTGATAGGAAGACAAGCAATTCTTTAACATTTTAGATCAAGTAGTTCTTCGTGTGAAAAAAGGAAAAGTTTTTTTGAGTTTGTTTTATTTCAGGATGAGATGGCTATTAATCTTTTTGTTTCTTTACATCTAGGAGCCACAAAACTTCATGGCTTTATTTTGTTTCCTGCCAACTCTTCCTCATTAGCCTGTACTATTTTTATTTCCATGGCAGATGTTATTTCTTGAGGTGCCCATCATTAAGACAGGCACAGAAATAGCAGTATTATTTAACTTTGCTAGTCTTACACACACTTTCTTGAATGCAAACCATAACAGAGTGTGTAATTGGGTACTAATGTTACATTGCAATTACTGATACAAAGCAAACTGAGCTAAAAAACCCCATGGAATTTGGGATTTTCTTAGTCAACACCAGATGAAGTTTGGTTTTTACTGTAGTAGTCACCACACTCCAAACTTAAAACTAATCATGCAGTCAGAGCAGCACATGTTTCTGCATCAAGTGGTTTTAAACTGCTGCAGAAAAACGTTTGTTTAAGCACATATATTCATGGCAGTTGTGAAACACAGGTTAACCTATAACAAACAAGGCACTGCAAGCTGCTGTGTCAATTAACTGCACGCTAGCTGTATCCTAAAGGTAGAGATGTGAAGAAATTAATGCCTGACAGCCCAAATTTAAACATATGACGCAGTTTCTAAAAACTTCTCAGCCTTGCTGAAAGGTGTGTCATGAGGCTGAATTGGAGGAGGGTGGGTCAGCCACCCCTGCACTCCAGTGGGCCATTCCACACTCACAGGCTGCTGTCACAGCAGGACTTGCTCCTGCATGATTCCCTGAAAGCCATGTCACTCTGAGCCTTGGCTCTGTCTTTGCAGCTCTCATGCCACTAGATTTCTCTGTACTCTTGGGAATGTGTTTCAACTGATCAGAATCAATAATATACGCTGTATCTTCCCCAGAAAGGGAAAGAACTGACACACTGGTGCTGCTGTGGCATTCAGCAGCTGCATTTTTTATAGTATTTCTGCATTGAAGATGAGGATGAAAAAAGCCCTGAACAAGGCACTATGAACAGTCTGCTGTCTTATAAAATAAAGGGCTAAACAGAGAAATATATGGATTTATTTTGTGGACCATGAAGCAAGTGAATTGTACCTAATCCAGAGAGAATAAATAGGGTGAGCTAAGTGGCCACATAACCTCTCTTAAACAGTGAATCTCCTGTCTCAAAATTAAGCTGATAAAGTATGGTGCATGTCAGGTGTGTTTCACAGCACACAATGCACTTACATCTTTGACTGGATGCTGGCTTTCCCAGATGTGGGACGTTCTGGTCATTTGCATGGCTGTTGCTCTCAATTAGATGCTCTTAGGTGGTATTCTCTGCAACAAAATTTATGAAGCATCCTATCTCACCAAAATACCCTTGTACTCTATTTCAATGCTACTATGTCTTAAAGAGAGGAAAATGCTAACATATGTGAAAGAGATGAACTGGTTTCAGGTCTTTATTACACTGTAACACAGCTGGATTCGAAGCTGGAAAATGTGTCTTCTCCTCTCCTTTTAGACATGAAATACTGTAGCACACTCTAAAACAGAAAGGTGACTTTCAAGTGCTGCATCATACAAACCAGAAAAATGAATAATATATTCTTCTATTACCAGCTTCATTTTCCAGCTCAAATGATCCCCTCAACATAAACTAACATTTTCTCTATTACTCCCTCTTATTGAATCATTCCTCACAGTAACTCAAATTGTCTTTCTCCTATTTTTAACCACTACTCCTAATCAATCCTTCTCCTTTAAACACACACAACACACCTTTCATCAGGATTTACCTCCAACCTGCACAATGTCAGATATACTGCAGTAGAAGATAAAGTCTTGCTCACAGTTTCTCCAGGAAAAGATTACTACAGAAATAGTTATTTGTTTCCCAGCTGCAGCAGCAGGTAAAATCTAGAAGTCAGAATCCCCTTCAGGGCCTGGCTGGAGATGCCTTTCCTTGCTTATGTTTCTTGTCTTTTTTCTCCCCTCAACTTCCTTGCCCTTTATTTGAGTAAAACAGCAGGCTAAGCTTATTTCAGGTCTAGAAGAAGCATGGTGGAAAGATAAAGAGGAACTGAACAGGAAACCTAAGAAGAAAGGAGGAGAAAGCAGTATATCTTGCTACGAACTGAAGTGTAGGCAAGCATTTGCACTAAATAAAAGAGATACAATTGCGGTGCATTAACAAAGCTATCATGCAGGCATCAACCAAAGAAATTATTTGGCTCCTTAACTCCCAGTGTAAAAGTAATACAGTTCTCTCCTGGATTCAACACTGGCAAGATGCCAGAGATATTAGATATTAATGTTGTAGGTCAATGCATCTTTGAACTTTAATTTAATGAAAATCGGTCTTTCTCTTTTTGTCCAAATTTAGGTCCCTGTTCAGAGTCTGTTTGAGGCCAATCATAAGACAACCTTCTCATCTCTTACACTGAAATGCCTTAGAAAACCCAATAGACAGGTAAAACTGACACAGGAAATTATAGAGCAGCACCAGAGGTCTCGTGCTCTGCCTTCAAACAGATTGTTAGGAAAAGATTTGTTAAATACTACTGTGGTAAGGTGCTTTACAAACAAAGAGGCCACAAGGAAGCAAGCCAACTACTTTGGTTAATACTCTACTATGCTGATGGCTTGGAGGGTATAATTGCAGTTTAATTTTGCTTTTGTCTCTAAACTGTTACATTTTTTATCTAAAAAGAAAATCTACCAAACCGTGAAAGAAATAGTCTACCCTCTTTGTATCCTGCAATGTTTATAGTTAGTTATGTCATAGAAACCAGTACATAGGTGTAAACTGGGTTTCTACGAGTCTCCCTCAGCAAATGCTACAGGAGCAGAGCACACTGTGATGCCATGCTGAAACCTCTGGGATATCTTGTTACATACTCAATGTTGCCACAGTGTCAGACATGGCCATCTCTTGTGTGCACACCCATTTCTCAACATACCAAACCCAAATGTTACGTGACATATGATTTGAAATACGAGTAAGATGTGAGGAGGGGGCAGAGGGAACAGGACATAAAATGGGTGCATTAGAGAACAGAAATAAATTATATCTTTTATTGAGAGATTGGTTATTTGCCCATATTTACACACAATCTTTATTTTTACATGCAGTCTGAACCATAACTCTAAAGAAAACAGTAGAGGAGATTAAAGGAGAATGTGGCACTGTTATGTAACACTTTAAAACTAGATAGGTTGAACACATCTCTTCATTAGATTATCTTTTGAAAACTTCATGGAAAAAAAGCAAGTTCAGAAAATTAGCTGCTTAAATTCTCTCTTTGCTTCCTGGCAATTAAAACTGGAGTGAGAATAAATACCTCCCTGCATGAGGTATGAGGATTAATTTGTTTGTGTATATAAATGGGTATTTAAGTACCAACTACTATTTTATTTTTAACACTTTATTGGGACTACTGCATTCCTACCAGAGTTCAGCTTTTGGCAAGAGATTAAGACTGAGTTAAAACAGCAACAGGTGTTTGGAAGATGATATGGCTACAATAAAAGCACAAACCAAGAAGATGAAGGAAAAAAATTATATAAGGCATTCATTTGTATCCTGTGAAATAGAGAGACACACAGAAGAAAACAAAACCACAGTAATGAAGGAACATTCCGGAAAATATCTTCTCCTATTATGATTCATTCCCAGGGGAACAGAGTCTGAGCAGGGCTGTCCTTTGGTCCCAGGTCATCTCGTTCCTGTAAAATCTCATGATGCCTATTAAATGGCCAAGCATTCAGTAAACATGGCTTAATACTGGCTGGGTAATAAAACATTTACAAAGCCTCTAAAGGATGTAGGATTTTAAGGCCACTCTCAGTGAGATTTGAGCTCCTAAATTATATCAGGTATTTTTACAGTGTAAAAATTTTTGATTTCTGGTCTCTAAGATCCCTACAGCCGTTACTAGGTCAAACTGATTTTTATTTCTAGGGATTGAGCACATTCTTTTGCCAGCTGCAACCAGAAAAAAAGCTGAAACCACCCATTTTAAGGCTCAAACTCATGAAAACATGTTTTCTTGGTAAAAAGAACCATTACTGACCTTGAAGCTTCATAAGAAAATACAGTATTTACCATTTTCAGAATATTTTTCCTGTAGCATTAAGATAATTGAAGAGAAAAGCTTTCAAGTAGTTTGTTTTTTTGAAAGCAGACTGTGCTCAAACATCAATCCTGCAATTTAAACCTCTTTTCATCAAGGTTTACTATTAATTCATACTAAAGTAAAAGTAAATAAAGTGAAGATTTTTAAAAGCAAAGATCTGTGGGGAAGTAGGTGTTGAAAGATGTATGAGGTTTGTTACTACTATGTTTATTGCCACATTCTTGTGAGAGTAGGACATGGTGTACAAAATAAATAAAATTTAACTATGGAGATACCAGGAAGACTCTCCATGGGCAGCATGAGCTCTCAGCTCTGGGAACTCTCAGCATGATTGAACCTCAAAAGTCAAAAGTTTGACTGAGAACATCATAAGAAATTAAAATGGTTGTCTAAACTATATTCAAGTCCCTTATGTCTTTCATTATGAAAAAGCGTGCCTGTAGAACAAGTGAGAGAAGGAATGTAGTAATGTAATTTCTGCATGCTAGATGTTTATTTTCCTGGTATTATATGATTCTTGCATTTTAAGAAGGTTTAATGCAATTAACTTTGACTTCAGTATATTTAAATTGCATCCTTTCTTAGTATTTCTTGTCAGTAGTCACCCATGAGAGAGAAGTTTATTAAATTAGCAAGAGAGTAAGAAAGATCTTAAAACAAGTTATGACAGAGAATTCTCTTTGAAAACAATACTGAAAAAACAATTTTGACTAGAGACAAACGTCCTCGTCCTCTTGATTCTAATGACTTCCTCAACAATAACATGGTTATTCCAAAGTTGAACTTTGAATCAAAGTGGATCTTTGATTCTGTACACACATTGGAACACCTCTATTGTCCAAGGGAGACAATTATTCATGTGGTGAAGTGCTTATAGGAGTCAAATCTAGACTCATAAATAGCTTCTGGATTCCTGCCTCTGATAGGCACCAGACAATTTTAAATACTTACTCTCTATCAGGACAGATTTGGAAAATTTTGATGAATGCATCAATTAATGACAACTGAAAGTTAATTTGCTTTCCAAAAGGAAGGGCTGTACAAGGAACCAGGGAGATCTTAAGACAGATGTTGACCCATTGATGATCCATAATGTTATCTGCAATAACAGGACTAAATTTGATGAAATACAAGAATTCCATGAAGTCCCAGATATAAACCAGACCAATTACTGTGAGTCTGTGAAGTAAAAACTGCTCACAGAAGCTAGGATAAACATCTGATAGCACAGAATTCAGACCAAAACCCTTTCTGAACCAATCTCTTCATTAGATTCCTATTCCAGCATATCAGAAGAGCAGCAACAGTGGGAAATGCAAGTTAACACTCTAAAGCAGAGGTCAGACTGACCCCACTCACTGGCACAGCAACTTCCACTGCAGGGACAGGACTGACCTTTTGCAACAATGACCTGTTGCATACTGTAGCATCACTGGAAGTTCTGAATCTCAGAAGCCTGATACTGTTCTTCTCAATTAACCATGACTATTCAAAAACAGGAATAAACCCCACATATAGGCATTTAATTATTCAAACACTCATCCCAAGCACAGCCTTTTTTGGAAGAATCTAGGATATGGCTGCAATAAAAGCACAAACCAAGAAGATGAAGGAAAAAAAATATATAAGGCATTCACTTTCACCAAATGAAATATCAAAGATTATACATGGACCCCAGCAGCCTTCACTAATGTATTTCACCAGAAAGTATACATTTCTTTGGTGGAAGGTTAAGCAATAACCAAATGCTCTTGCAAACTTCCTCCCCACTGTGTTGGCACATCTGCATAGTCACTGGATAATGCCAAAGAGGCAGAAGGAAGTGACAAGGTTACATGCACAAGAGCTGGGGGAGATGGAAAGGCTACCTTAGATAGATAGGTTGCTGCTGAATAGAAAATTACCACCCTCAATACCACAGCAAGTGGAGCTGATGTAATCATTAAAATAGTCAAAATAAAGGTATAGGCAGAGTCATGTGAATGGACACTGATGTATTAAAACATCTGCAAATACACTCTGAAAGCAGCGGGTTCCATAGGCAGCTTTTCACCATATTCAGCTTTATACAGAGAAGTCACATGAGGAAGCAGGATACAGAAGGCAGCTTTCCGTATCATCATATCATCTGTTACTTCCTGAAGTTATTTTCATGCCTGATTTATCATGGAAAATACAGGTAAATGATTCCATATGTCTTCTCTGACCTCCAAGTGATCCTGCCTAGAAGCCCCAGACCTTTGCTCTCCCCATAGATCTCTGTTACTTCTGAATTGTGAGGAAGAGTTCACATCCCTAAAGATGTGAAATGTGACAAAAATTAGGCAAACATTCAGGAAAACATTCAGGCATTTACACACATTTAAACACAACCACCAAACCAATCTCCCAAGAAAACCTTCAGAGAACTGGATTTTAAAAGTAGAGTGCAGGTACATCTATTGAACAGTGGACCCGCTCCTCTTCCATTGCTCTTATTTACTCATTTCATTTCTAATAAAAACATATCAGCTCTGAAACTGAGGAATGTGTATGCATCTACTACCACAGCATATGCTTGCACTGTGACAGAATCAAAGGATTAACAAGACAGAAATTCCTGTGAGCATTACCTATCTCCCTTTATAACCATTGCATGGAGCTCATAAACAAACTGTTTCCCCCCATACTCACTTTCTGCAGCCTCCCTTTTTTGTCCACTTTTGCCACACATTGATTGAAATTTGAAATAATCTGTTTGGATCGTGCTTTTAATTTTTCAGCCAAGTGCTATGCACAGCTTTTATCTGTAAAAGTAACAGATTGCCCAAAGACACACACAATGAATGAGTCATGGAAAGAGTAAGGATTTCCTGGCTCTTAATCCAATCCTCAGACAAGGCCTCTCATGTTTCCAATTTTCAGGAGCCAGCAGGTGGGGAGAAGAGAAGACAAAAGAAAAAAAAGATGGGAGGGAGTCTTTCTTAGGTAAGCAAAATAGTCAACCAGAAAAAAATCTGCACAAGCTCTTCTCAGTTCCAGATAACTGATGTACGAGTAATCACAGAATCTGCTGAAGAGCTTATATTTGATTAAAAAAAATGCAATGGATAGAACAGAGGAAATATATCAATCAGCAGAAAAAAGACACCAAAAAATTCTTAAAGCAGAAAGAAAAGAACAAGTTTGCTCAATATCCTGGAAAGAGAAGAGAAAGGAACTTACTTCCTTTCAGGGCAAAGGGATTTGGAAGCTTGCTCCCAAATAGGAGTGTAGGTAGCAGCATTAGCATATGCCCACCACAGAACTGTGAAATAATCTGGGGGTTGTGAACATGGAATTAGGTGACATAAACCAGTTCTCACCTGAATACACTCCAGAAACACTGTGTGTTACTCTGGTCTATTTAACTTAGGAAGCTGATTCCCCTCAAGACCAACTATAATTAGCAAAAGATGAGGAAGATGCAAGAGACAAATACAGAGTTGATGTATCAGCATTCCCAAAATAACTAATATCCATCCTAATAATGCCACCTACTCCAAAACACTATGCAACTGTTTACAAGACCCATTATGTCACAAAAGAACAGGAAAATAATATTTCATCCCCATAAAGTAGGCCACCCATCACATTCTGAAAAGGGATCCAAGCAAAAAAAACAACAGATTATGATACAAGTTGTACTCATTTATCACTGCAAAGCACAGCTCACACATGGGCTTCTTTGACAGCACCCTGGATAACTGGCTGAAATAAAACCCATTTCAAAAATAAAATATCTGTTAAAACACTGGTGCCAGACAAAGACATTAACTGCACACATGTATGGGGTACGTAGGGGTTGCTGGTCTCATTGGGTTGGGATAATGCAATTATTTAGAGACTACCATCAAACCAATATTCACTCCTGACCTATCCATCACTGCAGAGATCTAGAGCAACATCTAACAGGTGCAATCAACCCTACACCTCAGAAATTGAATGGCTTCTTTGGGTCCCCAGTTAAACAGCTGACTGCAACAACAGCCACCACCATGGACAGCAAACCATGTCAGCAGAGGGTGAGAAGCGAGTGAGCCAGGAGGCAGCTCCTTCCAGGTTCTCAGAGACACACAAGGAGTGAGTAGCACAGCATTAGCCTGCACGGTGCCTGAGGCCCTGCTGACAAAAGACACTAAAAGGCTGAGCTACTCAATGTCCTTTTTGCCTCAATCTTTGCTGATCATCAGCCTGCAAGAATCCCAGGCCCCTGAGACCAGCAGGGAAGACTCACCCTTCAAGAAGGAGGACCAGGTAACAGAACATAGTGTACATACATCTGCATCAGGAAAAGTGCTGCTAGCAAGTTGAGGGAACTCATCCTTCACCCAAATCAGCACTGGGAAGGTCACATCTAAACTGGTGAGTCCAGGTCTGGGCTCCCCAGTACAAGAAAGATATGGACTTAATGAAGTGAGGAAAAGGCTAAGAACAGGCTAAGAAGAGACCATGAGGATGACTAAGATATTGGAGTGTCTTTCCTATGAGGAGAGGCTGAGAGCTGGGACTGTTCAGCCTGGACAAGAGAAGGTCCAGGGGGATCATATCAATGTGTAAAAATACCTGATGGGAGGGAGTAAAGATGAGAGAGCCAGACTCTTCCCAGTAGTGCCTACTGACAGGACAAGAGGCAATAAGCACAAATAAAAGAGCATGGAATTCCTTCTGAACACTTTGACTGCAAGAGGGTAGAACACTGGCACAGGCTGCCCAGGGAGGCTGTGGAATCTTCATCCTTGAAGGTATTTAAAACCCAACTGAGCGTGGTCCTGGGTAACCTGCTCTAGTTGTCTGTGCTTTAGCAGGGGGATATCAAGAGATCATGTCCAACCTCAATGACTCTGTGACTCTAAATGTATTTCTGTTGCATGCATTTTTAAGTGACCCAGCTAACTAACAAAGTTTAGTAGTTCTAAGGCATCCTTGAACACAAATGGTTCAAATGTTTTGTAAAACTTACAAACTGGATTTTGTCTACTCTGGTCTTTTTGGGGGGTTTAGTCAGTGCAAATTTCACATTCCCTCTTAATTTTGCTGCCTAAGCTTCTTTTTATAAATGAATCTCCTTCATTCATTTGAAAGATACTTTAGTCAAATATGGACAGAAAATGCTTCTGAATTAAACCTTATCTTGCAGTTTTGGTTGCCTTCTCTTCACCCCTTCTCCTTTGCAACCTCTTTATATCACAATATAGTATGAATCTGTCCTTCAGCTTATGGCTCCATGTAGTACGTATTATTCTCTTCAAGCTTCTTTTCCTCCCCCCTCTTTTTCTTTGTCTGTTTCTCCACTGGATACTTTCCAGTTTCAGAGGAAAATAACAATTAGCTTTTATTAGTATGAGACCATTTCTTGTACTGATAAAAATCTTATTATGCAAAACAAAGCTAGAACAATTTCTTTAACAATGACATTTTCATGTTCATTTTTAACTTCTTTTTAGAAAACATTAATGACCTTCAAGAAGAATCAATTTTCCAGATTCTTTCTTCCAATTCTTTTTCTTATTTTTTTAATCCAATTTTACCATCAAGGATAAATATGTAGGAACAAAGTATACACTGGAGTCATATCTCCCTGGAGGCATCACTTTGGATTATCGAAGTATAATTATTACAGCACATTGGCCTGCTCTAAGACTTCTAAAATACTGTTTAAAACATCTTCCTTAGGGCAAGGCCACTAAAAAAATATGCTGCTGAACCATAATTGCCTGCATTATAAAAAAAATTTAGCATTTCCCCAAGTTCAGTGAATGAAAAATAGCATAAATTAGTAGAAATGTAGAAAGATGATTATCAAGAACACGTTAGAAATGTTCCAAAGCTGAGGATCACAGCATGACCTTAAGGTTTGAAAGAAATAACCTGAAGTTCTTCAAAATTTTACTAGCTTTATAAGATAAACACTAAGAACTACTAAAGATCAACACCAGACACTTAACATTTCTGCATGAAAACCTTTAACAAAACTGTAGTGAGTAGAAAAAATAAAAATGAAAAATTGTTTGCCTCAAACTTCTAAAACAATAATTCTCCTAGACTTCTCACTAAATCCCTTGCTGCTTGACACACAACACGAACAGATATTTTTTATTCACTTTGAACATCTGCCACATCATTTCACTCACTTTGTATCCTGAACTTAAGCATCTTATACAAAATTCTATCGTACTGCATATACAACTAAAAACAACTCTCAAAAGGGACTTTGATCCTCAAAATCTTAAATTGCCTTACTAAGCCAAATTAAATGAGCATGGTTGCTTCCATGTGCAAGAGTTACTTTTATAACGTGACTGACCCTCCCTACCTTTACTGATTTAAAAGAATGAACTGTCCCTTAGCTTGCTTTTTAAAATAGAGGCTTGTAATCTTTAAATCTCAGGGATCTTTCCAAAAACCTAATTTTTTTCACATTACACATTTTTTATGCACAGTCACAGATACATGTCCACTGTGCATTACACAAAGTCCAACTATAGGAAAAAAATGTTTTGCACTTTTCCCTATCTTCTATCTCTGGCTAATCTTCGTTTTCCCAAATAAAAAAAAACCAAATAAAGCCTGTTTAGAAAACAGAAAGACTGAAAAACAGAAGGAAAGAAAAGCACAGACCTTGAACACCAGGAGTAAAATTAAATTAGTTAACTGCTAGAAGCATGAAGCATTAATGAAATAGAAATAGAGAATTTTTCCCTTATGAGGAACATTTATTCAGTGTTAATTAAATTCTTTTATTCAAAATCTATACTTACCCAAGTGTAAAAATATTATATCAATAACTGCAGAGTGTAAGCAAGTACTACATTACAAGCATCTTTTCCCCATCTAGTGGAGTGAGGCCTTTAAATCATTTATACTGATTGAAGTCTTCAAATAAAGGACAAAAAAAACCCAACAGAGAACCCTCTGCATGAACCAGCAGCCACAGCTATTAATTCGCTTGTCTAACAAATAGCTATCGGAGATTAGCTTCAAGCATTTGCTTGCAAAGTTCACATGCAATAGTGTTAATGAGGAACTTTCAGAGTCTGCAATAATTATTTCCCTACAATATATCCAGCTGGCTGGTTTATTCATTTGCAGGCCAGTTCTGCACCACTGAAGCCAAAGAGAGTTTTGATATTAACTTCATAAGGTTCAGGTCCTTGCCTACAATGTTGAGCTATCACCACAAACGCTTCGGGTGAATTTCTGTAATACCACACAAACTAATTAAATGCAAAGCTGCCACCACTGAAGGACCACCACTAGAATTTTTAAGCTTACAAGATGAGGAAAAGGCTCTTAAGTCTTCAATTGGACACCCCAAATGATTGCCTAACTTTAAAAACCACTCAGTATTTGTTCATTTGAATGGTTAAAAACCACTCAGTATTTGTTCATTTGAATGAGAACTCAAGGTAATCCAAAGTCCTGGCAATTTTTATTGGAATGGTGAAAACTGGACTGACAAGTCACTTCTGCATAAACAGAGTAGCATGTAAGATTAAGATAATAACTTTACATGAAATTCTTTTTCTGTGACTTGCATCTTCTTCAAGATGATTACCTTGTTGTAAAAAAATAGTATGGGGTTGTTTTGAGAATCATATTGGAATCATATTGAACATTTAATCATATTAAATATGTCATATTTATTCAGGCATTCAGTTGCTTTGTAAATTATCAGAATGTAGGCTGGGAAAGGAGTATAATCCAACAGTGACACTGCACTTTAGCAAGTATTAGTACTTTAACCAGTATCAGTATTGTTGTAAAAGAGTCCCTCTTGACTTCTTCATTGTTTTGTATTAGGAATGCATGCCCTGCCTTTGCAGGAAAGGCTTACATAAAATGATTAGCTATGAAGTGTCACCAGGGCTTTCTCCAGCTTCTGAGCTACACTTCAAAAATACATAAACACTGTCTCACTTCTGACAGTTCATTTTAACTAAGTTACAGAAGCACAATAATTTCCAGGTGGAATCAGAGCTCTGCTTCATCTAAATCTAGTGTTGTAGATACAACCTTGTTGAGCAGAGTCCTCAGAAGATGATCTAATTACCAGGCAAATGGGAGAATGGTCTCTCCCCAAACTCCTCACACAGGAGTGGCCTAAAAAATCTAGAATAAGATTCAGTAAGTCTAAATCAATCTTAGCATTGAGCAATATAGCTCAGACACATAAAAGCATACAGAACAGAATACAGTTAATTTTACAGACATTATTTAGTCACATTATACATCCTACCTTAAAATAGGAAAAGCAGTCACGTAAAGGAATATATCCTCAGGACAATCATGCAGAATAGACACTTCTGATTAATTTGACTAGTCATTAGCTACTGCTCCACAAAAATACAGCTGAAAATGTATTTCCTTTCTGTGCAAGCAGAGAAGGCAAACTGAAATATGATAGGAAGGCTTCTGTGTGTTCAGCAGACTTTTTTTTTTAAGTTTAGGAAGCACAATTGATTCTACTTTGCTACAAAGAAGGATATAAAGCCCTGTTGTTCCCCCCTCCCACACCTGAAAAGAGGAAAATACAATTAGGTAACAGTAAGCATTAAAAGTTAGTGTCTAAACAGGGAAAAAGTGCAAGAATTAAAGAGCTGTCTGCTCATAAATGGCACGGAAACAAAGCAAATTTGTATCTAATAAAAATGAGAAAGTAACATGGAAACTCATCAGCGCATAAAACTCAAAATGGTTAATAAATTGGGAAACAAGACAGAATTTAACTTCTGTAAATGTAGCAAATGATGAATGAAATAGACTTTGTATGAAAACATGAAATATAAAGTCAGCAGCAAGCTCTCTGGTGAGTTAAGAAAGAAATCTGTTAGCTAGTCATCCCCCATTACACAATAATAGCCTTTTTTTAATTTGGTGGGACATATGAAAATAGCAAATATGTCAAAGACTGAGCATCAACAGCAAGAAAACCTTTTATTTAAAACTGAATTATGCAGTTATCGATAAGAAGCAGAACAAGGGTCAGCAGTACCAGTCACAGGAAGTGAAAACATCTGAACAGTAAAGCATTCAGTCATTTTCAGGATAATATTTAGAAATGCCATGCATTCTGGAAGAACTTGGAAGTGGACTGAGTAGTCAAAACAGTCAGTACAATTAAAATAACATCTTCACTTGTACAGATTTTCAGGCAAGATTCTTTTCCATGCAAGGTGCTTAATACTTTTTTTTCTTCTGTTTTGCATATAAAACTCAAGCTCAGTAAAAGCAACAGAAGAAATATAGCTCCCTGATCTGGTTTCATTTATCTACAGTGCCCTAGCTTGCAAAAACAATGGAGACTAGGAAATGGTGTTTTAAAATAGTCTCTTTCTCTATACACCATGCTTTTATAGTTTACATTAGCTATATAGGAATACGTTTTTTTTTTCTTTAGGAATAATATTTTTTTCTTTCTTTCCTTCCATAAGGCAGAATAACTTCCTATTTTACTTGTCAGGCTTCTGGGAGACAGATGAAGAAACTTTAACCAAAATGCCTGGCAAAAGTCCAAACAGCAATCACATTCTGCCCACCCAACACTCCCTGTGATCTCACTCTGCTACGGCATCTTCAGATTTCTGCAAGTTTTTCTACATATTCTTAAATGGTTGCCACATTTCACCTCAAGGCATGACAGCTTTCTACTGGATGCTAAACAGTCTCCTTATTTTAGTAGGTTGTGTTAATGCTTACACACCCTTTTGCCCTTCTCTTTCCTCCCACGGGAATATTCCAAATCTTATTTTAGCAGCTCTATAAAATGCATTGGCTGAGATACCTCCACACACTCCCATGTGTAAACCAGCTTCCTTCGTATCAAAAGCAGTGGAGCTATTACAAAGAAATATTCACAAAACTGATCTTTTCTATAGATCAAAGCAGCAAACAACTTAGAGAAGGAAATAATAAGGAAATAATCTTGTCCTTGTTTTGGCCAGTCACAATTGTGTTGGTGTGTATGTCAATGAGAACATCACCAGCCTAGTAAAAGGGTAGTTGGTCTATCTCATCTCTTACACTTCAGGTTTCTCCCTACCCCTGTACAAACAGTGTTCTGTCCTGTTCCCCATGCCATGCCCATTCTAGCTTTTCTAAATCCAAACAGAGTTTTTTTCTTTAAGAAGCAGAAGCTTTCAAGCAGGACCATTTGTCATCAGCCACCACCCCCAGAACAGACCTATGATTTAAGCACAAACATTTAGAGCGCACTACTCTCTACTGACATTGCAACAGAATGATGGACTTCTCCTTCTGAGGGAAGGCAAATTGTATGTTTCTCACTGGAGGCATTACTGACTTCTTCACCAAAAGATCCATTCCAGACTCATTTTCAACTGACAATAAAAAGAGGAGAACTTAACAGCCCTCTTCCTTTTTGTCCACCATGTACTTTATCATAGTCAAGTCATCGATTCAATTATTATGCTCTGGGTTTACAGCCTTCTGTTTATTTGTCCATTTGTCTCCTTGAAGACATTATTACTGTTTCCAGCTCTTGAACGTGTAACACTCCTGAGCTGCTCTAAGTGCCTTGGCAAGCTGACCTGTCTGTTAATAAAATGCTAGGATTTATTGACAACCTCCCTCAGGATTCCTCAAAATCTTTTAATTTGTGATAACATCATATCTACTCCAGCCTATAGCTGAAATCTAAGAGAGTTGTATCCATCCGTTTTTAAAGCACTTTTAAACCTACTAAGAATCATCCTTATAAATACATCTTTTATTCTACAGAGCTCTCTGGACTCCTCAAGAAGCTTCAAAGATTCTATCCACACTCTTAATGGAAATGAACAATGTTGTAGCTTTCCCTAACAACACACATTCACAAAACACACAGCATAACAACATGAACTCCTAAGGAAAATCTCCTTTATAGAACCATTGTTATCCAATGACTCAGTATTATTTTTAAAGCAAAAGAGCTCTTTGTAGCTGATAATGTGATTTCTGTGCATTTTTAGCTACAATATTGACACTTGCACCTCACATAAATCAAGCTATTAATTGCAATCTGGGTAGAGCTAAGATTATATCAGAGATGCCAAGGTTTTGGAGGCAAGCAGCCTTATACAAACCACGTTGAACATGTATTGCAGTATTTGGTTGCACACAGGTCTAAATATATCTTTTCAGCAGAGCTTGTTTCTCAGTCATAAACAGCCTCAATTAATAAATAGGAATGGATGGTCTAGTAGTATATCAGACCTCCCATAAGACTTCTTTATGTATATATTCAGGTACATAAAACATGGGTATTTGTCTTTTCCACAGTGTGGTGCCTATTGATAAAGACAAACTCTCAATTTCTGCTTAATTGTGCATTACCTACACAACTACTCAATCATTAGGACATAACAACTACACTTTTAGATTTCAGACTTGGAAAAATCAGAATGTTCACAGTAGATGAAAACTGGAAAAATTAGTTCTGCCTTCACCCCTTTCAAGCAGTTTATTCACAGGCTATACCAGACCATCTAAACAGGATCCCTGCAATTAATAGTACATTCACATCTAAATGGTAAATGCCTGTATTGGTTTTGCATAGCAAGGTTTTGGTAGCTGGAGGCTTCAGGGGTGGCTTCTGTGAGAAGCTGCCAGAACTTCCCCATGTCTGACACAGCCAATGCAAGCTGGCTCCAGGATGGACCCACAGCTGGTCAAGGCCGAGCCCATCAGTGATGGTGGCTGTGCCTCTGGGATAACAGCCTTGAGAAGGGGGAAAAATCCTGCTCAACAATCTGGGAGAGAGGAGTGAGCCTATGTGGGAGGAACAGTCTTCAGACACCAAGGTCAGTGAAGGAGGAGGAGAGGAGGTGTTCCAGGTACCGGAGCAGAGGTTCCCCTGCAGCCTGTGGAGGAACCTGTGCCAGAGCAGGTGGATGCTTTCAGGATACAGTGACCCTGTGGGAAGCCTGTGCTGGAGCAGGCTCCTGGAAGGACTTGTGAATAGAGAAGCCCACACTGGAGCAGGTTTCCTGGCAGGGCTTGTCACCTCATGGAAGGGATCCATACTGGAGCAGGGGAAATGTGTGTGAGTCCTCCGCCTGAGAAGGAAGGAGCAGCAGAGACAATGTGTGATGAAGTCACCATGGCCCACACTCTCGACATCCTTGCACTGCTAGGAGGGGCTGTCAAAGAATTGAGAATATATTCAACCTGAAAAGGGAGGACTTGGGGGTAAACATTTTCAAGATTTTGTTTTACTTCTCTGTATTTATCCTACTCTGATTTGATTGTTAGTAAATTCAATTAATTTCCCCAAGTCAAATCTGTTTTGGCCATGACAGTAGCTGGTGAGTGATTTCCTCCCATCCTTTCATTCACCCAGGAGCTGTTCATTGCAGTTTCCTGTCCAGCTAAGGAGAGGAGTGATAAAGCAGCTTTGGTGGGCAACCAGGGTCAAACTCCCATGATGACATATCTGAGCATCTTTTCTAAGAAAACTGCTTTGAACTGTATTACTACATGTTTATGCAACAGGTGGTTTTTGCTATATTCTAGGCAAAGGGAACTGCAGAAATTAATTTCTTTCAAAAGATCTTCCCTCTCAAGCAGCAGGAAACCATACTTCCAGAGCAGGCACTTGCCTGCATCTACATGTTCACTGCTTCTTACTTGGAGCACATGGGTTTTTTTGTAATTTAATCTCCTTCTGTTTATGATAAGTGCAGGTTCACTCTCTCTTAATTTCCTCTTTACTGGAGAACTGCCTTGGAAGAAAAGAACAATTTACCCTTTCCGAGAAACTGATTACAAATTTTGAATCTTGGTTTAGAGCCACTGCTGTCAAGGTTCTGATTTTCCACCACTGAGCACTGAAAGAATCACAAAATCTTGTGCTTCCACAAGTAAGCCTGGCTTGCATTTTTCCTATTCATAGCTTCAGTTTAGGTTTGCACATGATTGATTTCATTCTGTTTCAGACCAATATAAATGGGCAGCTCCTTCCCATTAGAGGAAATGTAGCCACACCACATATTAGATAGGGGAAATAATACCTTCCCATTAGCATGACCAAAGCAGCTACAGATATCACAAAACCATAGCCTAGAAATGTGAGCCTGTGCTGCAGATATGGATGAGACATATAGGGACACATAAGGACACATGGACATTTTTCAATAAGGTCCTGCATATACAGAACTGAACAGTTCTTAGCCAGGAGACATTATGCTTTAATAAACTGCATGCAGAATAGTATGAAACATTTTTGGTACAGTTTCAACAAGAAGGTAAAAATACTAATTATAGTTCAACTAAAAAATTGGTCCCTTTGAGATTGAGGTTAACAACAAACAAAAGGGATAGTCTCAACACATACACCTGAATGCTCCAGAGATACTTTTAAAAGACAGCTTACAGTGAGCACCAAGTAAGATAACCTGAGTGACATTATATAAATCAACTTAATATGGAATCATCAAGCAGCAGACAAAATAATAATTTCTTAATTGAACATAGAAATTTCTATAATTCTGCAAAGAAGTATTCAGACTTGTCATTGAAACACTAACTTGCTTAATATCATTTGCTCTTGGCAGGATTTATTCATAATTTTGTATTTTATTTTGTTCATAGAATTTAAGAATTTTTTCCCTAATTATTCTGCAGTGTTTCAATAGATTTAGTATGGCTCTTATTAAATGCAAAAAACATGAAAAAACTCCTAAATATATACATTATAAGTTCTTTTATTTAAAAGTTGCTGAAATATTTGTATGCATGTTTTACAAAACTACGTCTGCTTTCAAATATAAGAATTAGGTACTTCTTTCCTGTTTAAAATAAATAATTTGAAATTAAACTTAAAAACTTACACATAATAATCACAAATAAAACAGAAAAAAGTCCATTCTGTGTCATCCTGGAAACCTATCTGAGTTAGTCAAAACTACAAAAAGCATATAGCAGGCACTTTTATAGTAACCTGCAAAAATCAAAACATCATTATTTTGGGTAAAATCTGAGTAGCCAAAAGAGACTGGCATTAAATATTCAGTGTTTGTTCAGCGTAGTTTACATTATATAGAGTTGGTCTGCTAAGGAAAACAAACATGACTGTATTTAAACAGATTACAATGTATTTGCAGTGGTTGCTTCATAATATTGTCAGTGTTAATGCAAAAGTTTCAGAGACATAGGCAAGCTTGAGAGAAATATTTTTTAAAAATTTGTACTGTGACTAGGAACTCATCATTTGCCTGTGAAATACTATACAATATACATATTCAGGCCTCTACTTCATTTTGTGGGAGATTTGCACTAAGCAAGTAATAGCCTGTGATTTTAAAAAAATGTTTAAACTGATAATAAGACATTTTACTGCATAAATTCACTTATTTACTATTCCTTTCTGGCATAGTTTAATAAAAGACACAATATTTTGAAAGCCATTTCTTCACTCCTAACATTTTCTTTTATTGTATTTTTATCCTTTTTTGCTGCTGTTTGACAGTGCTCCAAAGGAGTGGAATCCAGCTTAAAAGAATACGTGCATCTTCTCTAGCTCCAAATGCCCAGAACAAATGGAAAAGCTGAACGGATTTTTGTAAATTTTACTCAGCTGTTAGCTTCAAAAAGGATTGTCAAAAGACACAGGTGCATCTGTTATCTTCAGCTAACTTCTTGCAATAAATAATTTTGAAATTGCTTTTCATATATATAGTGACATATAAAACATAAAAGTATCGATATTTAAAACCACCAAATATCAAGGGACACTTTAGTTAGGACCAAGCATAGACCTGAGAGACAGCAGTAATTTTATATTTTGTTTTCCATGACCCTTTTGATACTCATACACTAGAGCTACTAAACTATAATGAATACTGTATTTATTCATTCTTATCTTTTCTGAGCAACTGATATTCTGTATTTCTAAACAATCTTGCCATTAGCAAGTTTTCTGCACTGTATTAAGAGACTAAATGACAGAGAATTAACAGGCTGTTCTATGAGAAACCTTGGGTTTTCCTTCATTTTTGAAAGCAAAGTAAATGCAAATGAGTTTTTCCTTCAGAGATGCCACTAGGGATTCTTACTGCAATGGTAGAATAAGCAGTTTTTTGGTTTTTCTTAAACAGTGGCTTCACTTCTCTTAACCAAAGCAGACACTGTGCTGAAAGCTGGATGCAGCTCCAAACACTATCAAGAGCTATTTGAAACAAAATTTTTAAGCAGCTCAGCAGTTCTTAATCACAATCTTCCTTCAATTTCAGGCAACCATAAAAGTAAAAATAAAACCATGATCTGTTTAACTCTGAAAACTGTTGTTTACAGTCTGTGGCCTTATGAATAGTGCCTTGATAGGGCAAGTAAAATGTCTGGTTTCTCACAACAAGAGCAGTAAGAGAAAATGTGCTCAACAGCCCCATATATCATCATAAGAATTCAATATCCAGGACATTTTCTGTTCACTGTGCTTGAGTTCAGAGAAAGACGAGATAAGGTTAGAAAAACACAGCAGAGATTACTTGTCACTTTAAAGCATCTCCCTGTGTTAACTGTTCTGTGCTGTAGGCTCTGAAATACCAACACAGCCTCTGAGACTGTGCTCAGAAGCAGCAGCTAAGCAGGGCTGTGATAAAGTGCATGATAACTCAAGTGGGTGCTAGCTACAAGTGTTTGCAAGTATTAAGAATAATACTCAAAGTAAAGCCCAACCATTCCTAAAGCAAAGGGCTGACAGCTCAGGTGGGTGGATAGCCATACAGATTGAGTGTGTAATAAGGTAACACAGCTTTCCGTGCAGAGTAATGGAGCTGAAGAGAAAGCGGCAAAACAGCGCTCAGAGCAAAAGCAAACGAAAAAAATGAATCTTTTCTAGCAGCAAACTCCTCTCTCCTTTCTTACTGCTTTTCTCATTGCTCCAGGGTAAGTATCAAGTGCCTCAGTCAATCCTATTACCTTGATCTGAGACATCCTTAGTATGGGTGAGGGATTACAAGCCTGGGAAGGTACAAGTCAGGGCTGAAAAACCATCTTCTCCAGTAAACCCAGGAGCTGCCATCAACCAGCAAGAAACAGTCCTTCAGAGTTTACAGGCTCAAGCTTCCTAAGATTTAACTCTCTACAGCCCACCAGAAAAATGTCACTGCAATTGTTCAGGTGAAATGAGAGATGAGCCAAAGACAACCTAGTATCTAGGCTCAACAGTCGGGGAAACTCATAAGCTGGCTCTAGTGAGCACCTTAAACTCAGCAGAGCTATGTAGCACAGTCTGCTGCTGCACTTCTCTCCCAGGCTCCTCTAGCAACATAAATCACACTGAAAGATCTTTACAGGGTCAAAACTGAATTGAAAAGTGATTTCAAATATTATGTTACTAAGCAGTAGCACACCAATGGAAAATAAAATGTAATTTATGTCTCAGCACTGATACAGAGTCTACTAAGCTAGTCCCAGAGAGTACTTCCAGAGCACAAGGCAGAACAGAGTTTATTACAGATTATTAGCAACTAAGCAGATTTCCTTTGTGTGCTTTTTACAGCCTAAGCATCACCCAATGCAGATGCATACCAACTAAAATTTTGGCTTGTCAACACTGCAGTACTGTAATATAATTGGGAGAGGGGGTAAATACATTCTCAAAAAACATGAGTGTCAATGAGATAATTTTTGGTTACCTAATTAAAAAACCTGGATTTTTAAAAGCTCCTGCAACAGGGTATTGGGAGTTAAACTCTAACTTTTAGATCATTACATTAGAGCTGCCTGTTAGATACATTTCCAAATACTGTATGAAAACATAAAGAAAAGCACCAGTAGAAAGCAGTGGTCCATTTAACTCCTCACCATGTGTCCAACTGTGGAAACACATATAAAAGAAAGGAGAAAACTCTGGCACTTTCTGGGGTTGTTTTTCCCTTCTAATTCCTCCTGCATTCAGTTGCAGGACCCTGGCCCCTGCTGAACAAGACAGCCACTGTTCCACTGTGTAGATAACAGGGAACTCTGCAATTATTTTCAGTTCAAATACAAGTTTCATTGTAATATAGAATTAAAATGTTTTACATTTTTCTAGACAACTGCCAGATTAAGGTCTACCACAAAATAACGCATAGCTAGTTTTGTCATTTTGCCATTATTCCATTAAGATACATGAAATATCAGTTTTCAATTAGTGCCCTTTTATTATTCCCTTTTTGGCTCACAATCTTCACTATTTTGGATGCAGCATGATCTTATGCCCAGGCAACAGCACAATTTAGTTTCATTATTCAAGCTCTCTTCAGATCTTGCCAGCTTTTTCCAAGAAAAATACAAAAAACTAGGATCTGTAATTCTAGTATTCGCTGAACACGAAGAAGCAAGCCAGAAAAAAATCCCCAAAATTATAAGGCTGGCAAACCATTATAAAGCATCAGGGAAAAGCCTGGGCAAACTTTGTTTCTGCTTCATGGATTCACTGACTGAGATCCAAACAAGGTTTATAAAGATAAAAATAAATAAAACAATATTTTACTGGACAGTGTTTGCCCTCTAGGGCAAACATTTGGTGATATTGACTGTCTGCCAAGGAGAGTGACAGTTGGAGTCACAGAATTTTATCAAAAAAGCCATTTTCCTTTCCTCCCACTTGGCAAAATAGAACATTATCTTAGCAGAGCAGGTTTCTAACTTGGGCTTTTCAAAAACTGCAAAGTGCGTTGCTGTCAAAGACAGGACATGATCACATTGCCAACTTTGGCACACAGGCAGGAAAACCACGATCTGTGCAGGCCAGTAAATGAACTCAGCCCAGTACTGTTTGCTTTCATCTGTTCCACAGAAATCTGGGGTTGAAAGGCCATGGGCAGGGGGTCTCCAGGGGATGCATGATGTCCCACCCCATGGCTGACATAACCCTATGCTTCCAGAACCATGCGCCCCTATTGGGCAATGGTTCCTTTACAGAGGTAGCCTCACAAAGCTAAAATTACCCAGGAGCAACTGAGCACAATCATCCAGAGTCAGCCAAGGAAAAAAAGAAAAGTTTGATGTTTTGTGTACTCTGAGGTAAAAACACCAGCTGACAGACATCTATCACTTCCTGTCTCTACCCCATACACAAATCAAAGGGAATCCCAAATACACAACATGGGACTGAGTATGCACAGAAACAATACAGGACACACAGCCTCGGCATACAGGAAGAGACTCCCATTTAACCTGTCAGGGGTAAAGCAGGGGAGACTTTACCACAGACTGCTGGTAATGTAAGAACAGGAATACATCCTCTTGGATTAGACAACAAAAATGTTCACTTCTTAATAGGAAACATGGACTACTCAGCTGCATGGATTACTACTGCTGGCCAATCCTTGAGATTTATAATTATTGCAATCTATTGGCATGCAGGAAATTCTTCCATTTTATGGCCCCTAAATGTACAACCCAGTAACAATTCTGACTTTGTGTATTAAAATAACATTGAAGCAATCAGTGGCTGTTGCTGTACCCAAGTGATCACCATGTACAGATTCTCTATTTCCAAGCACACAAGATGCAAAGTGAGAAACAATGCATGTACCTATTTCCTAAAACTGGAGTTTTCAGCAGCTGTACATCAGTGTAACTCTCTTAAAGTCAATGACTTGATTTTGTTTTACAACCATTTTTTTTGCTTCAAAATCTACAAAAAGACTACTTTTCAGTAAACATAGCACAGGAATACTAATTAGAGGTGCCTTAAGTACAAACAGGAAATACAGACAAATAGAGGCTACCTGATTTCATGTTACAAACTGCTAAGAACATTCAGTCCCACTAAGATGATGACTCTTTCATAGCTGCCAGAACAAACACAGACTCAGCATACTTCCTGCTCAACAGCTGGTTACTAAAGATTTGCATCAATACTCAACCTACAGACTATGTAACTAACTACAGGGGAAGACAGAAGCATCATAAAAAGGCTGAGTTGCTATGTCATATTATCATGAATTCAGTTGTCTCTGCTGCATTTGTAAAAATCATACTCTCCAACCACATTACAAAAGAAATAAAAACCACAATTTAACATGCCTGCAACAATGTTTCCTTTGGAAAATTTCTGTGACTGCTGAGAACTTCCAAAGTAACACACAGAAGAATGTTTTCATGACTGGAAATCTTTATTTTGTTGCTGAGGATTTTTTTAAGCCTGAAAGATTTTTTTATAATTATTCTAGCTACTGTAGCCTAAATTTGATGAAATTTCTTTAAATTTCATTACTTTAAACTGTAACGAATTGATTAAAAATCCAGTGGAATTTTCCACCTTGTTCTACATTTTAATATAACGGAGAGTCATACAACTGCAGAAGACACACCTTCTGAAAGGGTTTATGGCCCCCAGGTACCTCTCTTTTTCCAAAAGTAACACATTTCTACTGAAATAGAAGCTGTTCCCTACCTGAAAAGAGTTCATGCATCGAAGTGAAGGTGGCAGAGATGCGGTACTCAGACCCAGTATCAACAATAATTCCAAACATGTTTCTGATGGAAACTTTAAAGGATGAACTCCCATATCATCTTCCCATGCATCAGCAAGCCTGTAAGGTTAAAAAAAAGCTTCTTCATTTTCTTAAAATACATCTAAACCATGAGTTTCAATTAAGTATTAAAATGTGTCATATCACTGTGATAAATTTCTCTTCATGTTTTCCCTGTAAAAGTCAAAGATCAGTGTGTTTTACCAGAAAAACACGGTTTATTTAGATAAAGTGCCTTACCCATACCACCAGTATCTTTCAAAAATATACATAATGTGAAAGGAAAACTTAGCCTATTTTAGAAAAATTAACTTGTGTTTCTAATTCAGTTTCATTACTTCTGAACAAAATTTCATCTGTGACTTGTAATTTCCCATTATACAATGAGTTTACACATAGAGTATTCTTTGCAGTACTTTAATATGTATATTAATATATAATTATATAATGCTTCCACTTTTTATTTTGTTTCTAGAAAGATTCCATTCAATTTTGAAGACAGGAGGTCAGGCATGATTTTCAACTTACTAACAGTCTATACAAAGCAAAAATCAATCCCAGTTCACCTTATACAGATTTTTTTATTTGGATGTAGTAAAAGAGTTAAGATTTCTAGAGCCACTCATAAAAACAACATTTCAGAAGCATATTCCTGTAAACTGTTCCCACTATCACATGGTAAAGAACAAGATTAGTTCAAAAAGATTTACTCAAAACACAAGATCATTCTGCTTCCTATAGTGCAGGCTTATTTCTTCCATAATACACAAACTGACAGACTGATCAGTCATCCAGTTACTTTAATAACTTTGGGTAGGTAATATCAGATACTTGTGGGTAAGATGAATGCCATTTATTCTCAGCATACCTGAGTGCATTGCTTTAGAAGACAATGCTTGCTACCCTTCCCTGTCCAAGACTTCAAAATTTCAATAAACAATCTTAGCATCGGCTTTCACTTTTAAATTCCTCCAGCTCTTCTGACTGAACCACTGCCTGTGAACATAACAGCTTATTTTAATGTACTTTCTAGAAATAGCTGCATTTTTTTAGACACTTGGGGCCCCAGCATTCAGCATGGTGAAAACTGAGCAAATACTCTCTTCACAGTATCTGTGTCATCCTGAATGGTTCTCATTCTCTCAGGCCTCCCAAACCAAATGACTCACTGTAAAGTCTTGCTTCTTACACACAGGCTTGCATACATACACTTTTTATACACAGCACCTTCTTAGTTCTTCTAGAAGATGTCCTACTTAGTGTAATTTACACATCTTTCTTCAAAGAGTGGGTGTACTTTCACTTTCTTACCTCCATTTGACTGAAATCAGCCACTTAAATTTCAACTCTTTGCTTTTTTTTCTAATATTTACATATTTTTCTCTTTCCTAATTTATCTATGCATATATAAGAATTCAACTCTGCTTTGATACACAGAAGCAAGACCTATAATGCAAAGAATGCCAGAGGGGCTTTCATCTCTCTAAAAGAAGTGTTTTCTCTCTTTTTTTCTTTGTCCCCACAATAAAAGACAAAGAGAATCATATCACATCTAGATTACCAGATATATAATTTCTTTTCTCAAACCTCACCAGAATGAGTCATCTTGACAAAAGAAGATCTAAGTTTTACATGGTAAGGAGAAGGAGGAAGGCACCCCCTGGCTCTTCTAATGGCAGTGCATTACTTAAGATTTCCAACTTATCTGAGACCATACCAAAGGACAGAGGGCAAAACCTCCCACACATTAACAACCTTTATAATATGTACTATCTCACTGGAAATTTATACTGTGACACATGGATCTGGAAAAGTTGCTAAAGCTACTACAAAAAACCCCAACTGACCAGTAGGACAGGAAGGTGAGATATTTAGAAGAGACTCTGGAGTATTCTCATTATTGGAAGGTACAAACCTCCAGTTAAGTCACAAATACTACGTCAGTGTTGAATGGAAACAGGATTCTTTTATAAGACTACAGACTGCACAAGTGGCCAAGCCCAGAAAAGGCAGCCCTGAGTGGTTCAGAGTTCCAGGTTGGATGGGGCTCTGAGCAACTTGATCTACTGGAAGGTGACCCTCCCCACAGCAAGGGGACAGCAACTAGAAGATCCATAAGGTCCCTTCTAACCCAAACCATTCTGTGTTTCTATTAATGTTCTAGAAGGAACACTTAAAGCTAGATGATGAGCCCTAAGTACTCAGGAACCAAGGAGTCTTGTTAACTGTAATCTAGAATGGAGCTTTACATTTCCTTATCCCTTGGTAATTTCATTTCCATACATAATTAGAAACTTAACTTTGTATGCTCCTTACTCATTCTTTTCTCTACATGTTCTACAGTCTGGTGATGCAGGAAAATTTAGGTGAAGCTAGCAAAATAGGGGCTCTCTTTTTCAGAAATCAGCAAGTCTAAACAAAGCACTGTGCAGGCACCTTCAAACACACCTAGAGAGTTTGGAGACTGGAGGCGGTATGCTAAGGTTCTGGGTCTTGGGAAGGTGTTCCAAACATCAACACCCTTTCTTCAAAGAAACTTTTCAGAACTCCAAGCAATATTCAAACATCACAACTTACATCAGTATCCTGATTCTATTCTTGTGTTTTGATACAAGGATTTTTTGGAGATGCCTCCTCATTTTAAAGTCTAACTACTACAGCCCTGACACCAAACTGGGGATTTTTCTTTTGTGGCTGTTGGATTATCTGAGGGAAAGAAGGTTTGCATAAAGACATTTAGCCTAATTATATTGGAATTCTTGTTTATTAATTGCTCAGTTATTAATATTTCCTGAAATTATTCCAGTGCATTCCCTTATTACAAACAAAACATATCCCAGCATTTACTGCTCCAGGAGCACACATGTTAGGAATTAGTTCTTGTGACTTGCCCTTTCACGGCATTTAACACAAATGGCTGTGGAAAAATCACTGCTTTATTAGATTTCTCTTTGCTCTTCTCTATCCCTGTTGCTGTTAGAAGCACTTTTCCATAATCTCTATTGTAGAGGAAAGAGATAAGCATCTATGCATAAAACAAAAGCAAAACAAACAGCAAAGAATCCACTGTTTTTCACCTTAGTTTCATGGTCTTTCCATATAAGGGGAGTTGTCTCACTTCCAGTACAGAAGAGAAGACTTTGCTTTTTACTGGAAGAGGTAGATGGGCTGATAATGCTCCTCAGGAGAGTGAGCATCCACAGAGGACAGCTCAGCTGATCACTCCCAGCACAATCCCCAGACATCACAGCACAGCTTCTATGCTGGCTGAAAGGAATAAGGGGGGAGATAAGACATAAGCTTGAGGAAAGTGAGGTTGACAACAGAAATAATGCTGTACTTTCTTCAGCAAATATTCAACTTTTCTACACCACAAAGAAATCTTGAGATTCTGGACTTCACAGTCTGACACAAAAACCATGATTCTCAGTGCCAAACAAAATTTATAAATTCTAAACAAATTCCCTAAGTCATTGTGGGGTACAAGGCTGCACCTATTTTGGACCAATTTTGTGACAAGTAAAATCACACCACTACCGATTGGCCTTGCCAGTATTTGAGGGAAATGTATAATTTCAGCTTTAGATACCAGGCTTTAAAAGAGTAAGATGTAGGAAAACATACTCAGGAAAATTTTACAAACTCAGATCATGCTCTGAGTCAAGAAAAGACCATGCCAGAGTGCTTTTTTTTTCACAGTTAAATCCACCTCTGCAAATCACCATTATCATCCAGTTTTGTCTGTCAGTGATCTTACCAACAGGAAAACACAAATAATTCTAAGCATTTCATCTGCCACTCCATTCTTTCTGTTAGCATTCAGAAACATATAATCACAAGAATGATTATATGTAGGTGCTTTTATTGAAGAGCTCTGGATGTCAGGGGTTACCAACCCAAATCTGACTCTGACATGCATTCAGGATGAACATGTTTTTATATTCTATCGTTATATAACTTTCATGTTAATTATTAAACTTATATTGTTCTATTGTATACATAGATTTCAGCCAAGCATGGCTTCTCGTGGCCCCCCCCTTAAATTTCTAACATAGTTTCTCATGATTCTTCTTATGATTATACAATAATTTTATTTAATTACTAAACAATCATCACATCTAACAATTACATCATATATATACTGCTTACGCAGGTGCAATGATCTGGCAAAACACAAAGCCTAACATTTTCAGAGTCTATCTTTAACATTTTCCAGGGCCCCACTATCATTTCCACTTTCTCTTTTCTTTATCCCACTCTTCCCCAAAACTTGTATTAATCCTTTTAGCTTATTTCAACCAAATTTTCTTAAGAAAGATCTCAAAAAAATTAGATTTGGGGAAGTTTCATGTTTTCCTGATTTTCAGGAGAGTACTGAGAAGAAATGCACATAAATTGCTCCACAGAGAAAAGCTGCTAATGGAACACAGCAACATATATACCAGCTAATCAAGTGGTGCTTGCCTGGGAGAATATGAGCATGAATTTATTAATATGGTATTTCTATCTAGCAACATCAACTACTATAAACAAAGTAAACATGTTCTTCAGAGCCCACCACACTCCCTAATGAGTGAAACAAACTGAGAGATTTGGTGCTTTTACTTAAGTGCACTCTATGTTGTGGGTTCAGGACAACTGGAAAAAAAATCTTAAATTTTGAGGCAGGAAGAAGAGTTGGTGATAATTGAATTGATACCTAGCAAGAACAACAGACAGAGGCCTCCCTAGTGTTAATCAAACTTGAGATGCAACCTCTGCAGATCAGAGTGAAACCTCAAACTCAGAACTTCCTCTGTTCAATCTAAGAGATATCTATTAGTCTTACCCATGAAAACACAATTAACAGACATTAGATTGAAAGATATAATTAGAACCTTCGCATAACTTTCATTCTGAAAAGGACAGAACCACATACGATGAATGCTAATAAAACTTCCATATATTTCTGGCACACAATTCAGAACTGACCTGAAGTAGTACAGAAATGAAGAAGTAAAACTCTGCTCAAGGAGGGCGATACTTGGCTAGATGCTGATGTGAAACAACAATGTGCTGAACTGTCAGAATAGATCACTCCAAACAAGTAAGAAATAAAAATGACAAACTGAGACTATCTTCCCCCTTGTCCTTTTCAATGCTTTCTCTAAGGAACTGGTCATTTGAAGGAGAAATTTATATTTTTTTATATGATTCTCACATTCCCATAACCAGTCAAAGAAATACAGCTAGGAAAGCAAAGTTCCCATAGTCATATGTATAAAATGTTTTTAAAAATGAAGTGGCATTTTCAAAGTTGTTTAGTTGATAATAATGTGAAATCCAGGAAAATTTTGATTTCTTTAAAAAATAAAAATAAATCAACAAATGCTCTCTGAAATTCAAGCAATGAATTCTGAAAGCAGAGAGGAGTAAAACTTGAAAATTACTCACATAAGATGAAAGACAGTCACTTCTCTAACAGAAACAATTTATAGTAGAAGATATGTATTGTATTTAAATATGTGTATAGAGGCTTTGCCCCAGAGGTCCCGGTTGCCCTTGATGGGCTGCAGCTGTAACCAATGAAGATGACTGGGATAAAAGGGGGCGGGATAGCCAGTCAGGGAGAGCCTTGGAGGAGCCCTGACTTGAGAGAACAGCATGCAGAAGAAGGAGTCTATGCTGTGACGATCTGCGGCCATGAGAATACACCAGAGAGGTATGGACTTTGGAAATCTAATAACAATATGGGACTCTAGAGAAATAATAGAAGAACAACGAGTGGTGACCCCGATGTGATAGTTAACAGAGCATAAGACAGCTGAGAGCTGTGGCAGCCAAGAGCTGCGACGGAACAGCCAAGAGCTGCGGTGGTTGCTAGCAGAAGATAAGACAGCCGAGAGCTGTGGCGGCCAAGAGCTGCGACGGAACATAGCCTTTGGGTCAGGGAGCTGTGAAAGAGTATGGCCTTTGAGCAAGGAGCTATGTGGGTTATACATGGCCTGTGAGTCATGGGAGAATGTGGGTGTTGAACATGGCCTGTGAGTCATGAGAAAATGTATTGTATTTAAACATCTGTATAACTGTTAACTTAAGTAAAAACAAAGGGGGAAATATAGTAGAAGATATGTATTGTATTTAAATATCTGTATAGAGGCTTTGCCCCAGAGGTCCTGGTTGCCCTCGATGGGCTGCAGCTGCGATGTCCTTAATTGGGCTGCAGCTGTAACCGATGAAGATGACCAGGATAAAAGGGGGTGGGATAGCCAGTCAGGGAGAGCCTTGGAGGAGCCCTGACCAGAGAGAGAACAGCATGCAGAAGAAGGAGTCCATGCTGTGAAGATCTGTGGCCATGAGAATACACCAGAGAGGTATGGACTTTGGAAATCTAATAACAATATGGGACTCTAGAGAAATAATAGAAGAACAACACAATTGATCACAACGGTTTTAGAAAATGTTTTACATTTGAATCACCATGCATCAGGGAATGGTATTTGTCCACTGCTCCCTGTGGAATTCATCCCAATGAATTGTCTATATAAGTTAGAATAACATTTCAAAATTGTGTTCTTAAAACCAAGTTTTAAAACACCAAAATAATGATTTACATTCATTTCATAATTTCTTGATATAAGTAGTAAACTAACACAGTCATCCATCAGGTCATGGAACCCACACACAACATCCTAAGTCTTCATGGAAAAATGCAATATACATGGCAAATCAGGGAAGCAAAAGAAAACTTTGCATCTCAAACTTGAGAAAAACTGATGAAGATTCTCACAAGATTTTTAAAAACTGTACCAGACTTCTGACTAGACTGCATTTATTTCAAAAGAATCCTCTTCCATCAGTGCTAAAGACATTTATCAATAATAATCCTTCATTGTACATGAGATTCACTTTTAAATGCAACTGAGCTGTCTCAGCAACAGACAAAGTAAGGCTGTTTTTGAAGAGGAACAGATAAGCCCTTTTTTCCTTTCCAGAACATCCCCATCATCACCTCTAATTTAGCAAGCTACTTCTATAAATACACTAACTGAGAGTAGTCTACACAGGTCAAAACTGAATAATGGGGAAATGCAAAAGCTCTTACTCAGTGCTGCTGAGGCAATGTACTAACTATATTTTATTAATTATGATCTAGGTAAATGTGCTCTGCATTTAGGGCTCCAAATGCTGTGAAACTCTTGCAGGAGATGTTAACTGTAGCTTCAGTGCTTTGATGAATCAAGCCTGTGCTGAAGAATCCAATATAAAAGCTGACAGAAGCTCAGCCCTGAATCTCAGAGCTCAGTGAATGTTGTTAAAGCTGCCCTTTCCACAAGCTACAGCTCTGAGAGAAATGACAGATGACTTTACTGAACCAAAGGACAAACCTGCTAAATTAAATAACTATTTGTAAAAGTGATTTAATCTAAAAACAATTCTTAATTATGGTTGATGATGTGTCTATATACTTAATGTACCAGGAGGCTAAGTTATTTATACCTTTAATTATCCTTCCAGCAATCTAAAAACAACATAAAAATCAATGCCTGCTCATTAGCTACTGAACTCTTACCAAAATTTAAATGATATGGACGACTAAGAAGTGCAGTATTTCACAGTCTACAGTGAAAGTACTTCTTTCCTTTGGAAAAAAACTTGCTTTGTAGAACCACTGCTTCCATCTGAAACTAACATCTGTGGTCATGTTTTACCATTCATTATTTATCCTGAGCAGCTGGGAGCGCCAAGTGTGGGCTTGGAGCCAATTTTCCCTGGGATCTTTACTAGTTGCATGGTATCCCACACCAATAGGTATTAAATCTCTCATAAGAAACAAAAACCATAAGAACAGAAATTTAACCCACTGGTGTCCCTGCAAGGAAATGAGCAAGAGAAGAGCAAAATATTTAGGGAAGTAAGAAGGCAGTGAGCATGCCTCTGTATTTTTTCCAATGGACTACAGTGGTCAACACAGAAGTTCCATCTTGAAGTTTTAAACATTTTTTTTTCAGTGTAGCACTACAGAGACAAGACTTCATTTAACTGAATTTCTGTATTTTCACGTGACCTTAAATACTATCACTTGAAAAGCAATCTCATTATAAAATTACTGATATATAATCCTTACACTAAAGTGCATCATATATATGGCATATAGTATATATACTTTAATGCAGTTTATTTAATTATATTATTTATATATACAACAATCCTATTAACATACAATGATACATATTTCTATAAATTACTATAAGAGTTGCATATAGAAGGACATGCTCACTATTAACAGTATTCTAGCTTTTTTTTCCTGAGTAATGAATACTTTGATTGGAAAAAATACGCAAATCTGGAGTCTAGTCAAAAACAAGTTAGCTAGAAATCCACTGCAAAAACAATTCACCAGGTCTAAAATACCCTGTCCTGCAAAATGTAAGCCCTTCTTGAACTTTCAATGTGTCACCATTTGAAAAGGGCAAGTTATTTAATACTAATAAGAAAGTCTTATAATGAAAATTCAGATTTAATCTCACCAGAGTACCAGTGGCATAATATTTTTCAGATGGGCTGACATAAGAGGTATCAACTGGTCTTGTAGTATTTCAAAGCACCTTTTAATTAAAATTATGCTATTTGCTCTGATGAACGCTTTTATGATTTAAAATACATACTCCACATGCAGTTTTCTCATTTCTAACTCCAATATATAGCATAGATTAAATAACTCATGCTAAAAGGTACATTAAAAGCCAGTGGATTAAATCATTTTGTTTGCATTAAACAACTACATATGAATCTCAATGACATTAATTTTATTAATGCATTTGAAATTATTTTATAACTTCTTGACATGCTTTGATCATTGTAAGCTATTTAAGGGAAGTCAGAAAGAGAAGTAAAGCTGCCTATTTCGAACTGTAAAGCAAAACCCAAATTACTTCACACCAACCAACATTTTTAGTAGACTCAACTGCCCTATATTAACTTAAATGTAACTACATTGGTTTTGGGATATTTATTAGGAAATGCTATTTGCAGAACAAAGCCTCTGCATAGTCCACAGAATTAATTTTTTTTTTTCTCAAAGGGTAAAGGGCAAAAGCAGAAAACCAAACAATTGTGTTAATATACTGGGCCAGACAAGGTTGTTTACAAGTAGATTATTCCTCTGAGGCACAGAAAGCTATCTCAACATACTGCAACTTCTAGCACGGCAATAAATCTTGACATTTTAGTTCTGTCCAGGAGTAACTTTGCCATGGAGTATGTAATTTCAAAGTAATGCTCAACATACTTCTCCAGACTAAATATTCTTGGGTGTTCACCAACTTCTTTTCTACATTGCCTATCCTCCTCCATCTGGCTGCTATGCAATTTCAAAAGCATTAATTTTAAGCTGCAAACTCTTATCACCCATAAAATATTTTCATTTCATTGCAAAACAGCACCAACTGTACAGTCTCTGTGGAAGACAAAACACAATTTCAGCTGCGAGAATCACTGAAATAAAGCTTAAACATCACAGAAGGATTAGCAGGTGTTCATCTATTCTGAAACCTGTAGGTTGAAGATTCATAGGATCTAAAATGGATGTATGAAAACCTAAATCAAGTAACAATGTCTAAAGCAGACTTATGTTCAATGGGACACCTAGATATCTGGGACCACAAACACTCACAAGTGTACTAAATTTAAAATTCTCAACAGTATTCAAACTATGTACAGATGGTCTGTGAGTACAACTAAGACATATTTGGTCTTTGTTTAGTTTCAGCACCAGGTAAGCAGAAATAGGCTCATCCAAGAATGAAGAGAAAAAGTGATTTTAATTTCATGGGAACTAGTCTTGGATATAAAATCCCAAACCTGCTGGGTATGGCCCAGAATATGCTCTACCAGCAAAACCACAGTCCATAAAGGCATAGCAGCAGCAGATCTAGCCACATAGACAACCCATAGCAACAACTATCTATGGATAGAGACAGTCTTTCTTCATTCATCTACAAGATCAACAGCTTACTGCAAAAACTGAACCTGTAAAAGCAGAAAACTGATGCAAATGCTTATCAGTTACAGTGAAGGTCTTTTTAGAGCACCTGACTGAGGAATAGAAGCTCACAGAGAAAAAGCTCCTGCTGGGCTTGTGATGTCAAACATACCTAGATATAACAGGAAGAAAACAAGGCAGACAGTGAATTCTGTCACAATATATATTTTTTAAACTACTTTCTAAAAATTCCTACGTAATTTTTGCCTACCTGGGTGCAAGAGTAGAATCCACATTCATTTAATTTTCCTACAAAACCAAGAAAAGCACTGGAGTTTAGCTCTTGCTGAGCATCGCCTAAAGTCTGCTGTGACTGCTCTTTAACATCCACACTATGCAGAATTGCTGGCGCAGCTCCAAAGTACAATGCAATTGCTGACTTCTCAGCAGCAAAGTAATGAGGTCCCACTAAAAGGAGAGGCAAATTACTGTCATAAAAACTGCATGGCCAAAGCTTTAGAATAAGCTTCTTCACCTTCATGGTTGTGTTAAGGCTTTAAGTTGCATTTTTTTAATGTCTTACTGCATCCCAGGTAGAAAGAATTAATTTCAGAATTAAATTTTCTGAAAACAATAAAGATCAGATTCCTGCAGCCAGATCACTGCTGATAATTCACCATAGTGGAGGATGGCAGTAGCAAAAGTAGTACTATGACTCTACAATGCAGTTTTCTTAAATATAGCTATACAACTCAGAATGATCGGATAGATTTGAATGCTTCCTAAAATACTTTTCTTCACCTTAAGCACCTCTTGATTCCTTCCTGGATACATCTTGCTCTATATTAGAACAGATTGCTCATTATTTCCCTAATGTATGACAATAACTGTAGACTACTGTGCTTGGGATGGATGCAGAAGACACAGCAGTGTGCTACTGACCTGTGCTAACAGCCTGACTGGTGCCATCTTACTTGCAAGGAATATCAAACGTGAACAGCAACACCACCAAACTAAAAGGCCTCTCTTCCCAGTATGTCTGAACCAAATACTTGAATTCTCAGGTTACTTTTTTTTTTTGGTTTTTTCTAACCTCTCAACATGTATTTAAGGGTATGTAAAGGCCACTTGCCCCAGCAAATGCATGTACGCCTCTTCTAATAGCGCTTATTTCCTGAACGGTGCAAGTGCATAGAAGAGCTGTAGAAAAACAAAGTACTGTGTAAAAGCTCCTTCAGGGCACCTGCTGGCATCAATATAGTTACTCTAGTAAATGCAAAGTAATTCCAGACAGCTCACCCTTAAAAGGTTCATTTAATTTTAGGGAAGCCTGCTTATGGGACTAGTGATGTCTGCGGGACCGGCTGCTTTCCTCAGCAGACTCTTCTTGCAACTGTTGTTGTCAACCTATAGTTTTTTTTATGATTGACAACATATTCCTCTACATGAACACTTGCTTTACAGATATTGTGGGAAAAGTATAACCCAAAAGGTTTATCTCCAAAATCGTGCAAATAAAGCAAATGTGCTTAAAGTCAGGGCAGGAGAAGGAAGGTGGAGGCAACTGGCAAGACAGACAGAAAATATAAAATCACAGAATCATTTTGATTGGGATAAACCTCTAAGATCATACAGTACAGCTGTTAACCTAACACTATCAAGTCCAAGTACTGCCACAAACACTTCACCTTCCCAGAGAAAAAAAAGGTATTTGCCTTGGTGTATTTTTTCTGTAAATCAACCTCAATAACTTACAGAATATTATCAAGGGACTCTAGAGATGGGTCATAAATGTAGAGCACCTTCTCCTCACTGTCTGCACATTAGCAGCATCTCCCACATGCAGCTGAGCTTCCCACCTGAAGGCTGAGGCAATAGGCTGCCACTCAGCCCTTCCTTCCAGGGACTGATACTAAGTAGAAGGACCAGAGAAAACTCAAAATATCTCTGCTGTCTCCTGGGCTCCACTTCCACCAAACTCTCACACAGGAATAATTTTACAGACTCTTTCCTCATACTTTCCCCTCTCAATGCTGGAAACTCCAATCATAAAATAGGAGACTCAGGAGGAAGACATTTATATCTTTTTCAAAAATATTGGCATGTCTAGATTTTTGAATGCCCAGATGTTATCAATAACACTACTCTCCTGAAAGTGCCTTTACATCTCTCCATGAAAATATAATCTTTATTTTAAAAATCATCAAAATGGGGTGTTATACTAGGGAACATAAAAAATATGGTGTCAGGTATCCTATTATAAATACAAGGGCCCTTCACAGAAAGTTTGTCTCTGTACAAATGCTACATCCAGTATCTGAGAATTATTTTTCACCATGTAAAATGTGAAAGGTTGATAAAGAGGCAATCAAAAAATCCAAAACCATCATTCTAAACAGTGGCAAGGCAGATCAAATACAAGAATTCTAGTATTCTATTCTTTTGTACTAGTTCAGTACAAAAGGTTCCAAAAACCTCATGAGCAGTATGCCCAGACCCACTGAGGGTCAGATGCTTAAGAAAGAGAAGGCCCATGTAATTTGAAATGGCATTTAATTCACTTCAGTTCACCCAATCACTTCTCAGGTGAGCAAATTATTCTAAGAGCAAGGGGATAAAAAAAAAGCTGGAGACTGTAAAGATAATTTATTTTTCAAAGAGAAGTAGAAGTTCTCATAATGAAAACAGGGGCAGTGAACCAAGCTGCAGTACCTTAGCAAGGTCTTTTACTAATATATCTATTTCAAAATAAATTAGTATACAACGTCCAAGATTTTTTAAAAAAATACTTACTATTCTTGATCTCTTATAATAATTCTAAGCATCACAAATGCAATGTCAAGAATTATTTTGAGTTATTAAGCTCCTAGTTTCATCCATGACTGATTTGTTTTCCAGTTTAATTTGTCTGAAGTCCTCCTTGATTCAATGAGACATTACTGAAGTCAGTCCAAAAATACCTGGTTTGCTTGCCCAAAACAGCTACCAGCTGATTTCCAAATTGGTAACTCTGATTGAAATATCTACAGAGCAGCAGCAACTATGTCATATGTGCCCAACTGCAATAATCATTATTAACAAAATCTCAAATCTCGGAGATGCTGCAGAAAAAACAAAAGAAGGCCCCATAATAGCAAAACAATTCAAGAAATGAACAATAATTGTTTGGTGTTTCATCAGATTTAACGATTTGCTAACTCTTCATCCTTAAAAGCAGAACTTTGTATCCAGACTAAATCATTCTACATTAAGCAAGGTAGGTAATAAGGACATTCCAAGACAATGCTCCCATCACCTATTGAACCAAAACATCATTGGGGCATAGGAGGGATTACATATTCCTGTTGGATCTACAGAGTGTAAAAATTCATGCAGATACTGCTTAAAGACCAGTACCTGTAGCTTAATCACTAATCTAGAACATCTGTGTGTCTGCATTAAGTCATATAATACTCAGTGTCACTGCTTGAAAACACAGCAATACCATCCCCAGCTACATTCAGGCTTCCATTTTTTCTTCAAGGTTTTCTGGGACTGTGCAGCTCAGTTACCTGTAGACTGCCCTGTATGAACTCTCAGTGAATCTAAATACTTTTACAGCAAACACTGAAAATTAAAACAGTAGAAATTTGCCCAAAGGAAGCTGAATAGTGTACATATTTATCAATCTATAACCCTTACAAAAGGACAACACCTGGTTTCTGGAGAGAGACAAAGAATGCACTTAAGTTTCTGGATAGACAGATTGCTCAGGTTTAAGCAAAGGAGTGAAAATGTATAAAGCAAGGCTGGTGCTTTGAAAATGTGGAACTTAAAACTCTCTGGCAACCTCACTGTGGCCTCCTGTAAAATACCCTTCCTAAAAATATTAGGTTCAATTTTTATAATTTAGTTAAATGGCCTAATGTTAAATCAGATTTTTAATTTCCAAGCCTGTGGAAACAGTTTCATTTCTTAATTCCTCAAAGAAAACAGGAGGGAGTTGAACGTGAAATATCTCATGAAATACATTCCACTTAATTTTCCTTCTAGAGGTCCCCAGGAGAAGGAAGTAGAGGGATGCTAAACTGAGGCCCTAACAGTGGCATACCTGAGTAAAAATTTCCTCTTAGAGAAAGCACAGAGATTTGGGTGCTGAAGAAATCTGATTAACTGTACAGAATGAGTTCTCCTGCTAGGGAATGAAGTCTATCTTCCATCCTCTGCTTTTCTTCAGCATTGCAAGTAGTTTTCTTCTAACAATGCTAAAGATTTTCACTGCTGGTTCCTAGTATAGTGAAATGGCCTTAAAGTTCAATGCTGCCACTCCAATTTACGTTTTATATTTGTTAATAGTAACTGTGGCTTTGCAGTAAAGGAATTCAGAGGAAAGATCCCTCATACCTTTCTCTATTATTTCAATTCTATGTTTATCAAATTATCTTCATTTTTAAAGTGCTGTCTGAAGAGTAGCTTTGCTCTGCATGGCTGAACGTAGGAAATGTTTTGTCTTCAATAAGGCCTTAGATATCTAATCCCAAATCTCAGTGGGCCTTGTTAAAGCAACATCATAAAATTTTTATACATCCTTATGAGTTTGGAAAAAAAAATTGTTCTATGTATCAGTCAGAGCTTATACTGACTAATGTGGCCTTAGGGAAGGGACTGTTGAAATTCATGCATCTAGCCATCACAAATGGATTAATAGATGCAATTATGATAAATCAGCATAGGTTTATTAAGTAAGATTTTTTTTTTAATTAGTAGTTACAGGTGAAAAAAAGAAGACATTCAGACCCAATGCATAAATGCTGTAAAGCTGGTGTAACCTGCTATTTCTGTGCACTGTGAGCACACTGGGAGGTATTTGCATCACTCACTCCTGGTACTCAGTGACCTGATGGATGAGCAGGGCTGATGAAGCTACTGGTTTCAACAGCTGACCCTGCCTGGACACCTGAACTGCTCATCACTCATTTCCTAAACTTCCGTGGTTCAATGTACAGTGTCTTTAAGCAATCTAGAATTGGCAACAATTTACTTTCAACCACATGCTCTACACTGCAGCACCTGAGGACTTGACTGTCAAGTGGCTCAGATGTCTGTGCTGTAAAAGCAAGACAAACAGTTGGCGCAGTAACCTCACCTAAGACCATGATTGAAAAGCAGGGTTGCCTTCTGCAAGACAATCTGAGTTTGCCATCTAGGCTGTGCAGGGAGAGTGGCAAAGAGGCAAACCCAGCAGCAATGTGGTATCTATATCCTTGCCTTGTTACTAATGGTCCCACCCCTGTCCCCAGGAAAGGCTCTAACCACAAACCATGGGAATTAAGCACTAGTAGAAAACATAGCCCTAATATGAGCTCACTGCCACTGTCACACCAGCCAGCAGTCTCAACACTGTCACTGGTACCAGAGGGATGGTGTCTTTGATACCCTGCCCTAACAGTATTGAAACAGGTGTGCATTCAGGGCTGTGGAAGAGCCACAAATAGTAACAGTGGTTTTGTCAGCAAAGCAAACCAAGCAAGCAGCAGAGAAGAATTATCTGTGAAGAAAAAAATCAAATTAAATCAAAGTTGAATGAACCAATGGTCTGCATGATGAGATGGCACTGCTGTTACCCTGTACATAAAGCTCTAAGTTCCCTAGCCACAGTACAAAGCACTTGGCTGGGTGTTCTTACAGAGGTTATTCCTACCAGCTGTGCCACATGAAGATTTATACATGCTCCATAAACTTTAATTCCCTTTTAAAGTCCTATTATACCAAGCAGGGGGCCATTTCTGAAGTTGAAATGGATTTTCAGAACAATATAAAGACGAAAATGTTTTCTGGCCTCTGATTTTTAAACCTCTGGGTAAAATTAAATCTCTTCCACAGCACTGTTGATATTCCATATAGAAATATTCGCAAATACCAGGCACTCCAGAACATTATGTCTGAATCCAAAGGGAGAAGTTATCCTGCTGTACAGAAAAAATGCTGTAATCACTGTTCACAAAAATCTCTCAGCTTGATGCTTTGAAGTTTTTTCCTGATGTACTGACTTCAGAAGAGAAGGAAATTCAGTATTTTAAGATGCAATTACCTGCAGCAAAGAAAGAAACACCACAAATAATAGAAGTGGTAGATCCCGAATTTGCTGACAGCAAGATTTATTCTTTCTATTCATTCAATCTAAACCATTGCCAAACAAAAGCCTAATGATTGAAGTTAGAATTTCATATATGTCATATTTTCCCTTTCACAGTGAAACCACAATTTTAACAGACAAGTTTATTTTTATCACCCTTTTTCCACTCCACAAAAAATTATACCTCTTGCAAAAAATTGTACAGAAGCTCACTCTATGCAGGTAGCACAAAACTGAAGTATCAGATGTGGCTAGAAGTCAAATTTAACAAGCAATTAAATCCTAAATTAATAAAACCAGCAGTCAAGAGCACAGCTTCCTCTCCTAAAAGTAAACTTCAAGTTAAGTCAAAATCCTCAACCAGTATAAATTTTTTTACACCTTTTACTACATCCCACAGCTCACTTTGGAAATTTACAGCAGACCAACTGCATATCTGGAAAGACTCAACTTTCCACTTGCCCTTTTTCCATGTCCTCTGCCAGTATGTGTCCTCACATGTCTGTCAGTTTTCCCCTGTGCAGGGAAATACTCTTCCATAAATAAAGCCTCCACCCTTCCCAAAACTGTCCCTAGTTTTAACACCTCCTCTCCTCAGAGCTATTTCCCAAGTTTTCCCTTTCAACTATTCTGAAGCTTCCCCCTTTCTGCTACAGCAGAGATTTACCAGCGCCTGTTTAATCCTGGCTGACGCTGATGGAGCCCTTGGCAGCTTTTAGGTAGAGCTGTCCAGAGTCCTGCTGTCCGGCTGCAGACACAAGGCACAGCAGGAGGAATCACAGAGCACCCACCCACCATGTGAGAGCACTGTGGGGGCTGCAGCCCACACAGACACCTTGACACAGTCAGATTAGTGAAGGCAGATTGTTTTGGCTCTTTAGTTTTATGAGCTTTCTTAAAATGTTATGGGTCAAGAAAAAGGAAAAGTTAGTCTCAGCTTAGAAACACAAGATACAGAATAAGGGAGGCATGCAGCCTGGCAGCCAAGTTCTGGACATGAGCAAGAGCAGAAGAAGAAAAAAGGAACAGAAAGGGGATTTAGATGGAAGACTTAAATCTATGTTTAAACCAATGCTGATGCAAGAATTCATGTTACAGACAGACTAAAACAGATTTTTGATAAAAGGAAGCGAAGGATGCATGGAAAACTGTGTCAACAGACACCAGCTCAATGAGAAGTCTTTCAGTAGATGACTTTGTTCAAACAGGAAATGCAACAGCTGAAAAAAAGACTGCTATAAACCTTATGTATATTAAGTTAATTAGAATGGAGTTCAGATGTAGGAGAACACACCATAGGTAAAGAAGTAAAACCACACTTGATAATTAACAAATGGTTGAATAACAGTCCAATCAAGACTGTGGTACCAGTGTGGCTCTCTATGCAAAGATGGACTAAAAGGATTCCTGGCTCAAAACATTTCAGGTGCATATGGGAAGGGGTGGGTTGGGCCTTGGCTTCCATGAGGCAATGATGTGCCCCACACACCCCACACATCCCCAGGCCTGTATGGCAGCCCTGCAAAGGATGCCAATCCCTGGCACAGCACAAGCAATGCTCCACACTCACCTCTGGAGCCCCACTCTAGCCCCAGAGTGACCAGATAACCAGAAGTCCCAGCAGGGGAGGGGCCCAGGAAAGCCAAAGGGTATCTAAGCCAGGACATGCAGTGAGCACATCTTGGCCCTATCTCTTCTTGGAACTTCTATCAGCTGAACACCACTGGAACCAGGAGTGGTAGCTATACTTGCTCTCTTCTGTACCCTCCTGTCTTTCTCTTTCTTCTACTCATTCCTTCTTCTTACAGTTTTGAGTAACTTAAAAATGGATGGGATTGGAGCTTGCTAAGTCAATGCTTTGAGAAGATGCTTTTATGTTGATTGAATGGTGCTCTAAACTTACGTCAAAATTCTCTGATTTTCCAAAGTTGCCAGTCAATTTTTTTTATTGTTTTGACCTCTTCAGAATATCTTTACTAGTATTCTTCCCGTGCATCTAAGTCAGAGTACATAAAAAACCATAAGCCCTTTTAAGACTCTTTTCAAGCATGTTTTTGGGGTCTTACAGCTGTCACTCCAAATTGCCTCCAGAGAGCAAAAGAGTCAAGTTGAAGGTGCATTTGAAAGTCTCTGGCAGAGGTAGAAGCTAAACTAGACATATAAAGAGAAAATACTCACCTCCCTGCAAGAACAGCTACTGAGCTGTTACTCTCATGGCCACACACAGTGGGAAAACAGACATGGTCAATCCAACATCTCACTCTGAGTAGATCTAATAGTCCAGTCTTTTGGAAATTACTTGTCTGAAGCTCTAAAATTCCACACAATTTTATTCCCTGAAACAACCCTTCCCAGCTTTCCAGTCAGATCTCCTCCACATCTTCCTCAAACATTCATGCCCACAGATGGTGAAGTGGATTGAGAACTGAATGAAGGACAGATCCCAGAAGGTCCTGATCTGTGGCACAGGGTCTAGTTGGAGGCCTGGACTAGTGATGTCCCCCAAGGTTCAGTGGTGGTCCCCCAGTGTTGCTTAACCTATGCCTCCATGCCTTAGATGGAGGGGCAGAGGCCTCCTCTCCAAGTTCACTGAGGACACAAAGCTGGAGGAGTGGCTGATAGCCCAGAGGGCTCTGCAGCCCTTCAGAAGGGCCTTGACAGAGTGGAGAGAGGGGCAGAGAGGAACCTTCTGAAATTCAACAAAGGCAAATACCTCAGGTACTTGCCAGGGGTTACTCTTCCTGCACCTGGGGAAGAGTGCCCTGGGGCTCTACTACAGGCTGGACACTGACTTGCTGGGAGATGGACCTGGGGGTCCTAGTGGAACAAGCTGTCCATGAACCAGCATGTGGCCAAGAAGGCCAGTGGTACCCTGGGGTGCATTAGGAAGGTGATCCTGCCCCTTTACTCAGCTTTAGTGAGGCCATAGCTGGGGTCCAGTTCTGGGCTTCTCATTACAAGACAGACAGGAGCTCCTGGAGCAGGTCCAGTGGAGGACAACAAAGTTGATGAGGTGACTGGAGCATCTCTCTTATAAAGAAAGGCGGAGGGAGCTGGGCCTGTTCAGTCTGGAGAAGAGATAGATGAGAGGGGACCTCATCAATGTCTATCAGTATCTAAAGGGAGATGTCAGAGGTTGGAACCAGGCCCTTCTCAGTGGTGCTGAGCAATAGGGCAAGAAGCAATGGGTAGAAACTGATGCACAGCAAGTTCCACCCACATATGAGGAAGAATTTTTTTTACTGTGCAGGTGACTGAGTATTGGAACATATTGCCCAGAGAGGTTGTGGAGTCTCCCTCACTGGATATATTCAAGAACCATCTGGATTCAATTCTATGCCATATGCTCTAGGATGACCCTGCTTGAGCAGGGTGGTTGGACCAGATGGCCCCACAGTGGTGACTTCCAACCTTACCCACTCTGTGATTCTGTGATAGGTATCACTTATTATGCTTATTAATTATACAAATAATTTAATTTATAGCTTAAGGCCAGTATGCAGAGGAGCCATCATAAGAATTACTTGTTCTGTTTTGATGCCACAGTATTCAAAAGAGGCAACCAGCAGTAATATCCTATTGTTGCTGCACACACAAAGATGGAAGTATCCTGACCAATTTTATAAATAAGCCTTTTTTCTTTGGTCTCAAGTCATACTCTCCCAATTTGCTTTAGCCTTACCAATTCAAAAATATTTCAAGTAAAAGTGGCAGCTTAAATCGTAAAGTATTGTTAGTTTACACAGCCTGTCATGGAGAAATACAATAGAAACAACAAATGCTAATTAATTTAAAACACGTCAAGATACTAAAATCCAATAAATAAATCAAGTTTTGAAGTTTAAGTAGTTAATGTCAACCATCTGTCCAATAAGCTTTCGTAAGATTTGCTTTTTCACTCTTGCCTCATTATTTGATTCCTGCCTGCTCAAATAGATCCCGTCATTTTAAAGGCATTACAGGAGTTGAGTACTTACAGTTCCCAAGCGAACCCAACAGTCCTTATAAGTCTATGAGAAACAAACTGCAAGCATCCAAGTGGAAATCTGCTATGTTCGATGTATGGTTATAAAATTACCCTCAATCGATCAGCACTATCATATTTAGGCTACCCGGTTTTAAAAAAAGCAGTGTTACAAGGAAAGCAAAATGAGAGCTATACATAAATACAGTAAGACTTGAGTAGATGTGACATTGATTTCCTTCCAGCAAGTAAGTCTAGCCTCTAACTGTAATCAGCAAGAACACTACATGCTGTAGTTTAGGATCCCCATGTCCATTTAGCTGGTGGGAATTCTGAATTGTGGTTTGCTAATCCCCACCCAAAATCTAGCAGGACGTAATTTCATGAGAGGTCAAAAGAGTACTACACATTAGTAGTGAACTTCTGGAACTTGTCACTTGATTGTGGAGGCAGACAGCACCACAAGGCCAAAAAGTATTTATACAAACAAATGACCAAAAGACAAATGAACAGACAGTAAAAGAAATAGGCAGGGCTGTATCCTCTGACATCTTTAATACAACCACAGAGCTGAGCACTACAGGAAAGTGCTCACACACTGCTCTGAAGAACATTTCTGGATGTTGGAGGGACAATAAGAACTAAGCAGAACATGCTAAAGTGCTCTGACCCAGCATGGCATTTCTTACATTCTTATCATCCTGTAAGTGTTATTCACTACCTGGCAATGCAGTTGTTTCCGACAACACATTTTAAATTGGTTTCAGATAGTCTTGCTGCTTTTAATTTACAATTTTTTTGCCACCCAACTTGACATTTCTCTTATTACCAATCCTAATATTCCTCAAAGAGCTGAACTACAGCAAGATGAGTCAAAGACACATGAAAACTACCAAAATTGTGCTTACCTGAATTGCAGTGTTTCACAAATAAATATGAAGAATATGAAAAGAAGGTAAAAGCCTGAAACTTATTTTTTGTTTTACCACATTACAGAATCACAAATCCTGATTCAAAAGCATATTTGTGATCAGACATCTTAAAGAAATATTTATCTATCTTTTCTTTAAAAAATTTGACCATAAGAAGTAGTTAAGCAATTGCCCTTACAGTCAATTTCATATTTTTACATTGCCAATTATTCTGTAGATAGTATTTAACACTTTTAATGCAGAGAACAAAAGCAGTACCCAGCAAGACAAGTATTAATACAACAGCATTTTTCACAATACATAAGAAGACAGGCAGGCTATCAGTCAGATAATCAACAAATGGATAAGCAATTTGGGATTACAAATCCCATTTTAAAAACCAGTAGGAATCCTTCCTCCTCTGACTTCAATGTGAAATTTCAAAAGATGAACAAAAAAAGGCAACCTAAGTAAAAAGCTCAGCAGGAATGATAAAATGAGCCAAATTTTTGAGAAAAAATATGAGAATCTGTTCAGTAGACAAAAAGTTTATTCCAATAGTTTTATCTACTTCAATTAGTACTTCTAATTTTAAATAGCAAAGATTAGATACCAAAAATACAACAGCTCCAAAGAGTGGAAAGATATATCAGGTCAGTGTTTAAGAGCAAGAACTAAGTTCCTAAGTAACTACCATAAAAGGCTGCTGCACATGGCAGGTGTAGTTTCAATAAACAAGAAAGTCAGGATATTTCTCCTGAAAGTTATACTTAAAAGTTGCGTACACTTTTTCCCAGAGGTGAGGAAGGATGCCACTGAAGAGCAGTCTGCTGCCTAAGCCTTCAAATTTCATGAGGCTTATAGCTTCCACATGTCTATCAAACTCTGAGAAGTATTCTTTTCCTTCCTGTCCCAAAACCCTGACTGGCATCAGACTCTATCTTTTAAAAATTTCTGCCTGACTGTTCAGCCATCTCTTCTAAGGTAACTCATTCCACCTACTGTGTCAGTTCTCTTAACTTGATACCATTAAATAATTCAAGAAGGGAACAGGAAAAAAAAAAAAATCTGCAGCAAACCAGAACTTTCATGTTCTATTTACAATCACATCTACTCTTTTAATGATTCCAGATAGAGAAATCAGCTTACAGATAGCACAAGCCAGAGAAACACTGGTCACTCCTCAGTCAATCAATTATTGATCTATGTGGTCCCATGTGTTTTCTACAGGCAAGAGTCACCAAAAAACTATGAAAATCTCAGACATTCAAAAATCAGTGAAACAGGACACAGTTTGATGTTTTTATGAGAAGTGAATTACTCTAGGGTCATATATAGAATGAAAGCCATTCTTGGGAGAAATAAACAACATTCTGGAATACATCAATAACAGCTTCATAAACAGCTAACGATATATGGACTGTAATAAAAGCACTAGGACTCAAACCCTCCAGGTTTTCAGCCACAAACTCAATTTTCCAGCTTATTCTTGTCCCTCTAAAGCTAATAAAATGAAAAATTTCTGGAAGTAATTTTTCAACTCCCAAATTATAAGCAGCAAATTTTTATATAGGAAAAGGTTTCTGCAAAAGCTGTAAACCATTCAGAGATGCATATGAGATACAAAAATCTATCAACGACCTTTTGACAAAGCTTTGCCTAGCACTCTACTCTAAAGGAAAAGTGCAATTTTCCTCCTACTGTACCTTCACATATATTTCTGAGATCAAGTTATGGTCAAATTGCCATGTAACCACATTTTCAATTTTCTTCATACATTTTTACAACACTCTCACTTCAGCAGTATTTACTATTATCACTCCCAGCAGCTAGGGCTGTTTACATAAGGTGTTACTTGCTAAGAACCTGCTACTTGAAAGGAAGACCTCTTCTGTCTGCACAGCAGATTTGTAGGTGGAGAAAAGTAGCCCTGTTGAGAGAAAAGTGGAGGGAACCAACATAATCACACTATCTATAAAGGACAGAGCAGAAAATACATGAGGGTATCCTTCTCCAATGGAACTCAAACACATTTATATGATACTTTTTTCATGCAGTTTCAATTAATTTGCTGTATAAGAATTTTCATAAAGCTCCCCCAGGGGCTAAAAGCCTAACTGCAGACAACTTAGCCAGAACTTGTGTTATCACACATAACACACACCTCAGTGTTTCTAGCTCTGTTTCACTGCTGAAGGAGTAAGATACAAATCACTACAACACTTTAAGGCTACCCTCAGGAAGATAGAGGAATACAGCTCTAAGGAGAAATGACAAAAACTACTATAAGTAGCATGTCTGGATACCTCTTAACCCTATTTTAACTTCACAATGCCTTAAAAGTTACTGAATATCCTCAAGCAAAGCAGTCTAATATACAGAGAGTACCCAGAGCACAGCTGTTAAGATTCCTTGCCAAAATAAAGGTATTTGGAGAGAGGCTCCACATGACATGTTCACAGTTTGTTCCTATCCCATATGTCAGTTGCTCTCCCTGAGACTGGACGAAGAGAGATGATTCTTCCTTCTACAGACAACATGGAGCTGGGAAGGGCCATCAGCAGAACACATGATGGGAAGAAAAATGGCCACAACCTTTCCAAGAAGGAAAAAAATTCTGAACAAAATTAGGATGTCATTTGATAAAGGCACAAAACCTGCACAAAAAAAAAAAAAAGAGGAAAGCTGCTCATTAGACTACAATCCACCTGGAAAGGAGCTGATGGTCAACACAGATCAACAAATTTGTCATGAAATTAGCATATTGTTGATGCCACACAACAGGTAATTAACTCCACAGCAATGCTCAGCCAAACTCAGACCACAGCTTTGTTAGAAAAGGCTTCAGGATCAGCCAGCCCTAAACAGCAATAACTCCAAATGGGTAATTAGCAGTCAGCAGCCAGTAATGAACCACGGACATTTATCCTACTTGAATGTTTATTTCCTTTGCATTGTTAACATTTAGAGCAATAGTGAATGTAAGGTACAGTGATAGATATGCCAGTGATTTACTGGAGGAAAGAGAGTTCTGTTGCTCACTGAAGCAGTGTTGTTCACAAGACATAATTCCTAGTTTAAGGGGAAAAACACTTCTGTATCCAAGGAAGAGCATTAAGCATTAAGTTAATTACAAAGAATTGCAAAACGGAGCTCTGAATAAAGGAGGGATAAAATGAGTTTTCGAGTGAGACAATAAATTTCTTCTGACACCCTGGAAGTCTTGAAATGAAGATCACATTCAAAAGCTTCTACATTCCCCTCAAGAAAAATATTCAAGTGCATCCCCAGGAAAGAGTGCCTGAATGTGAATTATTAGGTAATATCAAACAGACTCTCTTTAGCAGCAGCATTTGCCAAGGAAGAATTTCACAAAGCCCAAGATGTCAATTGCTACAATGGAACCGTGTATTTATCTCACAATAAGTAGATTTATGCTTGTGTACATAAACTAAATACAGATTTTGTTTCGTTTCTTTACACATGTTTTACAAATATGTGATTGTGCTACTATCTTTAGATATTAAAAACAATACTACTAGGTAACCTTAATCTGTTTTAACCTATGGCCCAGCTAACCAGCACAGACTCTGCAGTGTCCACAGGTAAGAAAGGTGCTTCCCCTCCCATCACACAGCTCAGATTGTGGCCCTACCAGAATTGGACAGAACCCAAGTGTACCCAGGGACTCACAGGAACTGAAGAGGCCCTCTGACCTAAAACAGGATGCCAGAGTGCACACATCACTACTGGGGTCTGCTGGGGTCTAGGTCGTATGCAGACCTCCTGTTGATCCCTTTCTATTCTGGAGGTGTCCTTGCTTATTCCTCTCTCATGGGAAGCAGGTCCTGGGCTCTGAAACCTTTCCATTATTCCAAAGGCAGGTGTATGTGCAGAAGACAGCAAGGTTAAATGCTATAATTTTTATCAGAATGTGGACATCTGAAAATTTTGGAACTTGCACTAATCAAGAAATCATGTATGTATGACAACATGACACTTGAGTTCTAAATGCAAATGCATCCCATTAAATAAGTCATACTGGTTTTGATATTTTTGCTTATGCTGTGTTTACATTCCTGTTCGGTATAGAAAGATTTCAGTCTGATTGCACAGATTCAGGTGGTACTTGAGGCCAGCTGATAAATGAGTTAGTGCAAACAGGTTGAAGTACTAATGTCCTTTTTACTGTGCTTTCCTAGAAATATAAAAATGGAAAAACAATACTAAACCAACAGTTTAAAAGCTTAAAAAAAAAATCCAATCCTCCCATTTTCTCTTCCATAATTTTACTTGCCCAGGAAATAGATAGAGAAAATACCAATTACTGTCAGAGAAGAATTAAAACCTCAGTTGTTCTTTATGCTCACTGCAAAATCCCAAAGATAAATACAAAGTAGTGGAGCGGGGAAAAAAAGCTGCAAAAAGGTGATTTCTAACAAGTCTGTCTGTGGAAATAGAAAGAACTGAATATAATCTCACACCAAAATACTGCTGCTGAGAACTTCATTCAAGAAAAGCATTTGTGAATGCCAGGAAAATGACTAAGTAGATGACTTTTATCTCAATAATATGCCAGAGTAGATGAACGTGTGTTAAGATAATTAAGCTTTCTCAGTGATAAAGAAATGAAACTTGAAAAGCCAAACTGGAAGTTGCACTTCTGTAAGACTTAAGAGTAGTAAGTGAAATATCTTTCATTTTAGACAGATTCTTGCAAAACATCTCCCATTCTCAGAATAAGCAGTTTAAATTATAATACTTCAGGATATATTTTGGATCCCTAAATAACATTTAGATCATAAAGGTCTTCAAAAGCCATCTTCTGAAGCTATTACATCAAAAAAGGTATTTTTTTCTCTTACATGACTAACATTAACAATGTAGAATGACCTTTTCTCTAAATATTAAAATTTTGCATTCTCTCCATTCATCACAGTTTATTTCTGCTATTCACTATTGCATCTGCTTGAATTATAAAAAGAATACACTTGGCAACATGCAGGATAAACACACTATAATGAATCACACATGCTTGTAAGTTGTATGTTTCTCCTACAAAAATATTAAATTCATAGACACATTTGCTTGTCTCTGTGAGAAAATAATTTCTGTTGCACTTTTATGAGGTCTTGGGCATAAATTATTTGTGTGTTGACTGAGTATGGAGTGAATGTCTTCATTCATACTTATTTAAATCTTTCCCCTAGTTTCCAAAGTTTAAAGAAAAAACAACAATAAACCCCATTTAAGTGTGACTTATACAAAATCAATGCTTTCTTTTCTGTCACTGCACAAAAAAAGCAGTAAATTATGCTTAAATCATACTTCATCACCTGCAAACATTGGAGCCATTGTTTAATCAGCATGCTCTTATCTTTACTCTCAACAAATAAAGGCTCTAACATGTTAGGCAGTGTATGTTTTTCATAATGTCGAACTCAAAGATTGCTGAAATCAAATGTTTCCTTTATGAGGGCTCCAGTACACTCAGACATATGAAAGAAAAACATTTTTATGACACTGTACTTGACTACCTTTGTCACTTCTCTTTTCCCTTCTCTCAGGGCCCTGCTTCTTTTTGAAAAAACGTCGTCATTGGGCTGAAAGCAAATGAAATTTAAATGCTAATACCTAAGTTATCAACATGTGCCCTTAGAAAAACAAAACTCTTTGGTCTATATTTTAATATTAAAATGCAAAAAATCTAAAAACAATCTGGTTGTTCTCTGTAATAGAAACCAAATACTACTCCTCTGGCATTTTGCTTAAAAAAAACATTATAAGAAATATGCAAATTCAAAGAGGTTTATATCTGAGATTAACAGACTGTCCAAAGAACATGGAAGAATTACTAACGCAAAGAAAATGAATACCAGAATCTGAGTTTAAAAAAGGTTGTACTTACTCCTTATTTCTGCATTGAATGCATGGCTGGTAAAGGACTTTGAGAGCATTCCAGGATCCCACTGGTCCAGAGCTAGGTGTAAGGATATCTCCAAACAGTGTAAAACCACTGTGGGAGGAGGAACTTCCTAAAGACTCTACCAGCAAAGTGTCAGAATTTAAAAGCCAGATCTATAAATGAAAAATAATTTTGTTTACTGTACATTAGATACATTTCAATTTGTTACTTTACTGTGACCCTAAAGCAGCTGATACTAAAGCCACATTCTTACAAAGTTTCTAACAAAGTATTAACAGACATAAATTGATATTTTATTATTTAGAGAGTCTGCACAGCTTCTAGTGGAGAAAAAAGGGTAACACAATACTGATTTATCAGTATTGAAGTTGCCTCTTTTTGTGGCTGTAGCACATTCCCTTTGGTAGGAACAAAAGCAATAGTCCCAAGTCATCTCTTTTAGTGCCAGATGTATTATTTCTCCAATTTCATAATTTTTTAGGCATTAGTCAAGCATATGGTGCTGAGCAACTGAGGGCTAAAGACAGGAAACTGAAAGACTGCCCACTGAAGTGCCAAAAATTGAGGATTTTTAGAAGATGCATGGTGGTTATGACTCTATGGACCTAATACATGAAAGGAAAAAGACAACAATTAACATGGTCTAAAAGGCATGTTGGAATTTACAAACAGCTGCAGCAGACCTTCACTTGGAAAATAAATATCAAATTTCATAATGGGACTAGCATTCTTCAGCCCGATTTGCTCACAGCAATTTGAGAAATACTTACTGGGGAGAGTTTTGAGAAATCTGAACTTTTTGCATCCCATTATTATCTTATTTAATGATCTTATTTAATCTTTGTGTGATTTGGTATCAGCGTTCTGACTTGGTTCCTGCTAAACACCATACAAATAAGTCAGGCTTGTCCTAATTCACAGCCTGCAGTAGTGAAGTGATCCAAGTTAACAATAGAAATAAATTTTTACAAATCTGGCACCTGTATGAAATGTTTATATATGAAATATTTATCATAGAAAATGGGATTTATACAGTGTTGCTCACTAGAGAGCAATCTTCTGCTTCTCATGATCTAATCGGCTTCAAGTAAAACAAGTTACATGATGTTATGTAGCAGACACATGATATCCCCTGTGGAGGGAGAAAGCAGTCATTAACAGGACACATAGTATATGTTGTAATTGAATGTGACAGTCACAATTTATCAGAGCCCAAGGCTCAGAACATTACAGTGGAAGCTTCGTAAAGAAGGAAGGAGATATATTGACAAAGATATCTTGGAAGAGGATAGTAGGAGGAGAATCACTTCAGCATATGCACATGAATGATGACAAGCAAGCACATTTGGCTTTGCAAGAGGTTGTTCATCAGTTTTGCTCTAGTAACTCACTGTACACATTTACAGCCTAAACTGCAAAATATACCTCATTAGCTAGGACCATTACACAAGGTGCTTATAGCCAAGTGCTGAAGACGTGTTGGAAGAAAATGAAACACAGAAACACATGCCAACACAAACTGAACAGAGTTTCTTCCTTTTGAAATTTCTAACAATTCTGTGTGGAAGGAGCTTCCTGGGATGCTTTTCAGCAGGAGAATATCCTTCAAACTAGACAAGGGAACAATGTAGCAACAGCTGTCTGCTCCTTTCAGAATCCTTCTGCAATCTGCTGCAGAGAAAGCAACCAAAGCATTTCATTTGCAACATAGTCCATTGGAAATGCACCTCTTTCTACACAAGTACCACATGTGGCATCTCACAATCATGTTCTAGAACTTGTATGAATATCTTTGTCTCACCAGCAACACAACAGATCTGCATTAATAATTTAGCACACAATATAGAGAAAGTAAATTAATCTCTGGGGGTGGAAGGATTCCCAGAGCAAAATCAACTTCTGAACTATACTTACTTCTTTAGGCAGCATTTTCATTCTTTTCCTTATGTATGAATTATTTTTTGATCTTGTTTTCAATCTGAGTGAACAATTGCTCACCCAGACTCAGTGTGTTGACTCTAGAATTTTATACATGTATTTCTGGCTAACAGTTTCATATTTTGAGCTGTGCTTTCAACTATGTTATTCGCAATGTGCAATCTCTCCTTTCTTTCTACTTCTTTGTACAGCAGAGCTGGCACAAACAAATTCCTTCCATATTAACTCCAGTAAGAGAAGAAACTTTGCAGAAGATATATATACATAAAGTGTAGAATTAATTCACAATGCCATTGATTACCTTTTCTGAAATGACAGAATCAGAAAAAAGTATTGAGGGGGTGGAGTTGTTGATCTTCTTTCATTGTTTTCTTTTGGTTTCAAATCACTTTGTCAAGAGACTTAAAAAGATTTTCTTTGGGGACAAGTGGCAACAAAGCTACCCCGGTTATACTTCAAGGGACTTGAACCAAACAGCTGAAATACCACAATTTAGATTCTGTGATCAGTTTCCCTATATCTCAGTCTGAGTTTCCAGCATCAAATTGTGGACAATTAGGCATCAATTTGAATTTAACATGAGTAAAAAACCTGCTAAATCTTTTTCTTTTTCCTTGCTAGTTCTTTCCTAGTTATTGCAGACATTACCATTACTTTCATCATCACCCAGGTCACTAATGCAAACATCTTTCATTACAGCTATTTCATTCTCACACTCAGAGTGCTCAGGTAAAGATGTCATTTCCTCGTATTTCACAAAGAATAAAGCTCCCTGAGAGAGCTGGGCAGCTAAGTCTCAGCAAGGTTCTCATTATCTCACTGCTTGACCACTGCAATGTCCACCTCACCTCCAATCTTAACAAATACAAATCGGTTCTGCTCATGCCCTTCAAGACAGGGACAATAATCAGACTGACAGGTCTCTCCCATTTTGTTACATACTAATTTTCTTGGGATTTCTTCCCACTCCTCTCAGCTCACTCCTGAAATACAAGCTGCCTTATTTTCAAAACAGTTTACAGTCTAATCCCACTCCAAAAAACACCTTTCCTTCAATACTGAAAGACTGGAGATAGTGTTCAAAGAGTCTAAACCACCACGGCACACTTTTGATTTTCACAGATGTAATCTCTTTGGGTCTTATGAGATTGATCCCATCCATGAGATGAATTCCCTGTATCTATCCATAAAATTACTTATTTACTGCTTTCAAAGCTACACTTTTTGCAGTAGAGAAAAAATAGGTATCTATTGAGATGCTGCTATGCTGACCAATAATGTCCCATTTTTCTTGTGTCCTCCTATCTCACTATCTGTTTGCTGTCTTCCTCTTATTCTCAGCTTCTGAATCATGCAACTACAAGGCAGGGAACCCTTCAACACTGGAGCAAAGAGAGGAGGCAAGTGATTCACAAATGTGAAGAGGGCAGAGATATAGTTAGGACAAATAAGGATACCTGTATGTACCACTTTTTTCCCTGAAACAGAGAAACTTTTTTAAATTGACATCCTTTAAAAATGAAAAAAAGAAAACCCAACATCCTAAGTAGTGTATAACGTAAACAACAGAATATGTGTAACCTAAAAAATGGAAACCCATATTATGGTATGTGCAAATAACAGAATTGATAGTGTTAAGTGATACATCCAGAGGAAATGAGGAAAATAAGTATACATATTATTTGTGGTTTAAACCACATACATATGTGGTTTAAAAAAATTAAAAATACTTGTGAGAAACCTTAACCTTAATTATCACATACACAGTTTCAGCTGTGTGTATTCATGTAGGTAAGCACAAGCTTTGGCTCATTATCAAAACAAACAAGTGGGACAGCTGGTTCATGATGCATCAGTGATGAGACTACTTGTGTAACTTGGCTGTGTGCTCACAGCCTCAAGCACCCACGTTTTACTGTTGAGCTATTGACAATCATTAATATAAACAGAGCTTACATTAAACTTGTGTCCACAAGGCCTCCGAGTCCTAAGACTTAACCCATGACTCCAGAACAGCTGTTGGTGTGTACACAGTAGTGAGAACCTCATCCTGGACAGGAGTAAGGACTTTCTGATGCTAAATACTAAAAACACCTGCAAAAAACTAACAACTCACCAATATAAAGGAAAAGATGCCAATCAGAAGCCAGTCCCTATCTAATTCAGCCTACTCCTCTAATCAATACATTGGCAAAAATGCAGCTCAGAGCTAAAAGTAACGGCAATCTACTAAATAAAGTGATTTTTCTGTTAAAAAATAATCAGTCTGCTGTATCTAAACGACTAGACTTAAGCACCAGAATTTTACATAACTTGGGAACAGATAAGCTACAAGGGAAAAATCACAATAATTTTTGATGACTCCTCAATTAGAATATATATAATTTTAGGTATGCTTATGAAACCTTAATTTTATCATCACAGAAGAGATATTTCTCAGTAGTTGTACAAATGTTGTCTTGGCATTAAAATTTATTAAAGGCAACAGATATACACTTCCCTCAGCATCTGGATGATCCAAAATCATAGAACTTGGACAATGCATATGTACAACAGTTTATATAATTACATTGCCTCAAGAAAGTGCATTTATAAGTTTATCCAGGGCACGAATCTCTAATCATGTATTTCTTTGTGTCTATGAATTATTTCTATAAACTGCAAAAATACAAATTCTATACCCATATTTAGTTTGGACATAAAAGGAAACATCTCTGGTTATAAGAAGTATACAGTATTAAGTTAACTCTTATCCATCTTACAAATTTGAGGAATCTAGCTGTCACCATCTAAATATCAAGCTTAACCAAGTTTAACAGCATTAGAACATTTGGAATAAAGGGCAATTTTGGTTTTGTTTTCACTTCACTTCGCAGTGCAATGTACTGACTACACAAATAGTCCCTGCTGACTTGAGACAGTGCTTGCAGAAAGATGCTATACAATTTGATTCACTTCTGGTGATTAAAGAGAAGAAGTGCTGGAGCAAGAAGGTGAAATATAGATTAAAAAATTAAAACTTAAGCTTTCCATATTTTCTGGATACAAAATAGTGTTTTTTCTGTGTTACTTATGGTGCATCTCTAGTACTTTCATTACTGTATTAATAAAATTTCTATGTGCACATCTAATTAGAGTAAAAACTTGTGGATATTCTTACTTGAACAGATGTACCTCAGAACCACTTCAAGAACTGGAATTTGTTAATTTTTTTAAACATACAATAATGAACACCATAATAATACATTTTAGGAACTGGGATACGTGGGTTAATCTTCTTCACCAAGATGAAGATTTAAAAACTTACCAGAATATAGGTTTTTCCATTATCTCCTTTTATGGTGAATCTAAATGTGCTTTTAGCAGAGGATAATTCCAAAAGACACTGAGCAACAATGCTCTGTACAAACTGAGACCTGTTTAAGAATTAACCACATTATTATCTGTTTTCACAGCAACTACAGTCATTCATATCTATGCACTACAGGTAAATGAGTAACTCATACTTCAATTCCACTACATCCTACAATCACATTTTACTGAAAGATGGGGCTTCTTTATCTTCCTCTCACTCAACACCAGAGAACTTTTTATTTCCCACAACAGGAATTTTTTAATAGATCAGGATTCTAAATTGCTTTACACCCTTTATTTTGGCTGACACCAACTGTCAAAGGTTGAATAGAAGCTTTTCCCCATTATATTTTACACATATGAACACAAAGTTCAGAATTATGCATGTTTCAAATACAATTCCCAAAAAGAAAGAACTGTGATTAAACCATTGTACATGATACCAGGTAGCTAGATCAAGTTCTGTTTCATCTCAGTCTTAAATTCAAACTGAATTACTTGAAAATTCAAAAGTCTTACTTCAAATTAAACATTTCAAACTTTACTTAATTTAACTTTACATGAAATAGACTTCTGTTTCCATAATTAGTCACCAGACATTGTGCAAACTTAAAGAGTTCAAAATAAAAAAGCATTTTATTTTGGTTTAGCACCTCAATAGTGAGACACTGTGACAAATTACACACAATCTCCTGCATCACACACAAAGATGAGCAAACAAAACTGCACACGAGTGAATTCAGGCTACTTTGCCTTTACAATGCTTAAATCTGTGATGATTATATAAAATTGCACTCTGTTATTATATGCAATTATTCAAGAAACTACAATATTAGAGCATTTCTAGAATCCCTTCTGAAACATATGTGATTATTTTGTTACCTTGGTGTTGGACTGAAACCTTCCTCAGCTGATTGAATAACCACCTCAGTGACATAATATTTAATGGTACCTAAAATGAAAAAAATATTTTTCAACTATAATAGAATAATCAACTTAGTAAGATTAGACTGTAAGTCACCATATCACTACACTAATCAAATATTTGTTCAGTAGTCAATTAAGAGGTGCAGCAGACAATCATATTTTGCTTGGGTTTGTAGGAGTAGAAGCAACCATAACAAAAAAAATCTACACTGCCTGAAGAAAACTGCTCCCAGCTAATTACAAGATCAGCAATTTCTCATTCATATTGATCTTTGTTTAATGCTGGGAACAATCATCTTGAAACCAAGCAAGCAAGAGCTCAAGCCAAACTCAAAGATGAATTGAAAGAACTTTCCTAAAGCACTGAGATCAGCATAGCTTACATAAGTATTTTAGTACCCTCTGCTGCTTAGTAATGCTGCAGTGAATCACTAGAGACAGTTTTAATAACAGCTCACACGGGGGAATAATTTCCTTCTTTGCTCAAAGAGCAGAATGGAACTTCTTTCCGAAAATCACACTCACTCAACGTTAACACTGCATACATTCTGAATTTCAATGTAACTGTTCACCAAAAGCTCCACTAAGACAGCTTTTCACACTAAATGGAAGTGTTTGAGGACATAATTTAATCCCCATCAATGAAGGCAGGTCAAAGATGATCATATTGAAGATCTGTGCTGCAAATACAGCCTAACCAGAGGGCCAGCAAAATAGGTTAAGAGTCATAAATTCATTCTACTAAGTCTCAAGGTGTGAACAACTAGAAGATTAATTTGGTCCACAAGTTTTAAGGATGGAAGGGTTTCATCTGATCTCTGTCCACACATACCATTAAAACTGGATGAAAGCAAACATTTCAGAAGGACACTTAATCTGTTTTAAACTCTCCAAAGGCTTGGTAACCCCCTCTTCAGGTAAATACTACACTTTCTAAATTATCTTCAGTGTTAGGAAGTTATATTTTACCTCTAAATTTAATTAAGTCTGCTCCATATAATATGAGTTCTTGGAGACAGGAAAAAAAGACAATTCAGTCTCTCTAGTTCCTCAGCCATCACCCTGAGTAATGAATTAGTGCTACTGCTACAAGGGTATTGGGAATTCAGATGTTTGCTTGCAGAGGGATAGAAGCTGTGATTTCCCAAGAAAAAATCATACAAGTAAATGTGGATAGAGTTGGGGGAAGGAATAGCCCATTGAGGAATCTCAAGGCTGAACCTGGTCTCCACAGCTACAGCACTCTAATCGTGCTTTATCTTCAAAACACTGATACCTACTCATGAGGAAGCACCAAAGCATGCCAGTCTAAGTTTGCTCTCTAGTCTCTTTTCACAGAGATGGCTCTGCCTAGACTTACATTATACTTCTCTTTTGTTCTCTGAACTCTACCAAAATCTCCAGCACTACTGAAGAAACATGGCCAAAACAATGGAAATCCTATCTAACTTCAGCCATGTGCAGAGTCCATACCAAATCCCTGCACATTGATAGTGCTTGCCTTTCCCCACTCCCACTGATCTATTACTCATGACCTTGTTATTCATGCTCTTTTCCCAGCACTCCTTTCCCAAAGTCACATCTTGCTTTGAGGGCTTTCAAACATTGTACCTTAAATTTGGTTTCATTAAAGCCTGTATTGTTCAGATCCCTGTACAGGACAATCAGAACATTCTGTAACAGAAGACACAGAAGATCTTCTGTCCTGTCTCACCTTATGGCATTTCTTAAACAGGCTTTGTATTTTCTGAGATGTTTTTATATTCACCAGATCTCTGAACTGAGGCAGGCTCACTCTGACTGATGCAGTGGAAGAGAGGGAGGATGAAAGAATGAATCCTGCTAATAACAGTCTTATCATTGCTTCTCTTCCAAGAATAGCTGAATTTTAAAAACAACCAGACACTCTTCTTTACAACACTTAAGGTAAACCCTGCTGATCCAATATAATTACAGCTTTTAAACCAATAATCCCATCAGTTCATCATCAGATGAGGCATAACCTGTTTCTTTGAATAGGCTTCCTCCCCACAAAACCAGGCTGACTGTTAGCAATCTTCAGCTTCTAGTTGTGTTGATCAAGTTCTGAATTTACCTTTCACTTATTCTGTAGAACTGACAGGAAGACAAGCAACCTAAATTTCTCAAATCTCCACTTTTACTGGGATTCCTAGTAAACTGGAATCATGCATTGTGCCTTCCAAAGGTTTGGAATTAGCCAAATATGCCACAGAAACAAGGATAATCAAAATTCCTGCTGAAAGTAATTTTCAAGATCTAACAAAGGAAGCAACAACAACTTCATCTGTTCCAGAAGGGAATGAGACAAACACACAGGAATTAAGACTGCACCTTATTGATAAACTATTTTCCTTCAGTGTTTTTAACCTCCAGTGTTCAATGGCTGATGCAGTTAAGTCTAGTTGTGTTTGGATATCTCATACCTGATGAAACTGTTTCTCCCAGCATTGTCCTGCAGCGCTTACAAATTACTCTGGTATTTTCTTTTGACTTCTGTGGGACAAAAAAAAATAATCATTTAAATGTCACTCAGATATTCTGAAAATAGAATGCATAGCTTAGCATAATTAACAGAGCAGACAGGAAACTTTTTACTTGTTTCTGTCCTCTTTATGTTTACATGCACACATATTTGCCTTAACTACTTCAGCTTTCCACACTTGGACTTGCTTGCATGTTTCATACTGATGTTAAAATCTGGCAATATATCCATACAGCACAATCTGTAATGGCTAACAGGAGAATCTTGTAATCTTGAGTGACTGGATAATAAAACAATAAGCTAAATTTGATTGTGCTAAGGGCAAAATAATGCATCAGAAATTAAGTACTCCCTAATATATACATAAAATAGTATGCTGCAATGTGACTACCATTACTCAGTAACAAGTTCTAGTAACAGTTCACTGTGGACAGTTTTACAGGAGTTGAATACGTTCAGCAGAGAGCAGAAAATGTCTGCAGATTATTTTGAGTTACTAGGAAACAGCAGAAATACACAACACAGCATGATATGCCAGAAAGGTGCAGTGGATTCTGTTCTTGAACAACCCTTCTCCCTCTATTCAAACAAATAAAGAAAAGGTATTGACAAAGAATAACTGTCAGAAGTGCAAAACAGTTTCCATATGTAGCATGAAAATACATGTAACAGGAGAACATATGGAAGACAGAAAACTGAGGGGTATCATTGAGATACCTAAAATCACAAATGTTTAGGAAAAGCTGAACAAAAAAAAAACCAAACATATGCCCTCATAGCTCATGCTATGAAATTCCAACCCTGTTTGTATCAAAAAAACAGGAAGGCATTTGTCACACGATGCATAATACAGTTTAGTACTCACGATAGGAAAGCATTTTTCATATTAAAAGTATTAACAAGTTCAAAAAGCCTTCATAAGTTCAGAGGAAGCAATGTCATCAAGGGTCTATTAAAAACAAAAAATGCGGATAAAAATATCAAGTTCAAGGAGTGTCTACACTCTCCAGAACATCACTGAATATTTGCCTTAGCTTTATGCATCTATTACCGCCCTTTGAAAAAGATCTCACATCTAGATGAAATCTACCCTATTAGACTCCTACTAATTACAGTGTTAATATTTAAATTTAATACATCAAACAAGCAGACATAATTCTTACTTTAATCCAAAGTCTAAACTTCAGAACTGGTTCTGTGTGGGCTTATTAACCTGGTGTAGCAACTAGAGCTCTGATCTGAAAGCACTACACTTATATATAACCTTAATGATGATCAAAAACAGAGAATCGAACTATGAGTCTGAGAGCTGACTATGTTGGAAGTACAGTCCCCTTGTTATGGAGATCAGGAATATAATCTGATTCATATATATGCAGGAGGAGTTATCTCCTTTCCCAATTCCTACCTTGCTAGTTCTCTCAAACGTATGCAGTGAAATTACTTGCTCAGTGTGAAAAGCAAGGATAAACAGAAAAGGTTTTGTGTAAGCCAGTGTTTCAGACTGGTACAAATACTGCACAGGACAAGTGCAGAATACACACTACTTCCTTGAAAGCTACAACTTGAGTATTTTTTTCTGACTATAGTTACAGGCGCTGACTGAGAACTGTTCCTAAAAACATCACTAACTCCTTGTATCATGCTTCAATGGAAAAAAGGATAGTTTTAGCTCAACTAATTAAAACAATTTATCTGTTTGACAACTTGCAGCTGCTGGCAATCTGCAGATGCAGGTGGATCACAAGCCTAATAGTTTCTGTTCCTATTCCAAAGGATCACTGATATGGTGTCAGGAAAAATATTTTCCCCAAGAGATACTATTAAGATGCTGCAAAACCATGTGACATTTAAGAACTATGTTACACTGGAAGACTAATAGATGTGAAAAATATGTTTGCAATGGACGGATGCTGTCTTGGTCCCACTGGAGTCTGGAAAAGATTGTTTAAGCATCTCTGGTACATTCCTGCTACTATTTTGGTCATAGGCAAACACTTTCCAAAGAACTGCAATGCAATTAAAAAGGAACTTTCATAGTGGGGCAGACTGCAACACTATTCTCTAAAATGAGAACATTTATGCCAATAGCAATCTGTCTTGCCTGTAACTTTCTATTACTCATATTATGGAAGAAATTTCTGCTTCAGTATGAGGGTTTTTTCCTTATTAGTCTAGCTTCTGCTGGATCTAACAGTTGTGCTCATTTGCTTGGCAACTGAGTGATGCTGGAAATAAGCAAACACAGAAATGAGAACTCATTGCAAGTGTGAAAGATGTAGAAAAGGGACTGGATACAAACAAAGAACAAATTCTCAACTTCGATGCAAGTATAAGGAAGCAAACATGAAAATTCATCACACTGAACTACTATTGTATGCCCCGACATAAAACAGCCTCCTCCCTCATTCAAAAGTTCTGTTGTTATCCTGGTTCAACCAACATCTCAATAAAATCTTTGTTCCACATCCTTTTATTACGTTTCTGCTTCCAAATCAATCCTTTACACACATTCTCTTTGATCAAGAAGTGTGCAATATGAACTCCATGAGCCCTGCCTCTTCCCATATTTATTCCTGGTGTTCTAAGGTCTCTTTTAAGACTACTGAGAATTCATTTTGGCAACCACTGGCAGAAAGCATTGTCCTCTTGGAATTTGGTATCATCTACTCCACCTCCTTCTAAAGGAAACTTAGAAGAAATAACTCCATTGTCACAGAGTTAAGCCAAATTAATCTGCTTCTGCCATGCTGATACCTTTCCAGCATATCAGTCCTTATTTTCCTCTCTGCATATTCTGTTTTTCAAAGAACAAGGAACAAGAAACCAAAGGGACCGAGCTGCAAGCCTTGCAGATAGGGACCACAGGACAGAACTGCTCCCCACACAGAGGGGTTGCTTGGAGCACCAGCAGCCACTGAACTGTGAGAATCCTGGTGATTCTTCCTGGAGATAATACATATCACTATAAGCAGCAGGTAGAAATCAGGCAGTCTGCTTCTCAAGAGATAAAATGTTTCATGCTGGAAATCTCTACAGAATAAGCCATCAATTTTTACAGGCACAAATCGCCAAGGCAGCAATGTACACAGTTTAATACTTCGAATTGTGAGAAAATACAGCATGCGTAGGCCCAACCCTTGTTGTCCAGGGTAATCTACTGCTTGGTTGCATTTGCAGTACAAAGTTGGGTTCTTCCATGGCAGATGTTGCTGATGTTCTCTGGCAGAAGAAAAGATCATTGCTTGAATTTTCATACAAGTGCTAGATGTCCAAAAGTAAAGCACTGAACTGTCTTTCTTCATGGGTTTTATCCCACCACTGAAGCATAAGCACCAACAAATGGTGATGGGCAACATCAAATTTTGATGTTTCTAAGCCAAATGACAGCCTTCTTCATACAGACTTGGTTGATGAATCTATCCTACCCTGGAACACCTCACAAACATCAACATGAAGAGCTATAATATAGGATGGCAGGTTCCTTTCACTAGACAGAGCAGTCAAGCAAACTCAATTTCCTTACTATGCTTTAAGAACCTAAGTCGTCAGCCACATCTAAATGCAAAGCACGCATTCTGATATTTTCAAGTCTTTCTAAAACTAAAAAAAAAAAAAAAAAAGAAAAAAAAATCCCACTTCTCTTTAATCATAGTCATGATTATGCCTCAAGTCACCGTGTAAGAAAAAAACAATTGCTACTTCAATTTCCACCTCATTCTTTGCTCCACTACCCTTTAACAAACACCTAACCCATCACAGTTATTAATTTACTGAATTCTGATGTCCTTCACTCATGATAATTTTGGGGGAAAATATCTGGGTTCAGAACTACATAATTAAGCAGCTTCTGTTTCTAGTACTAAATTCTACTCGCATACTGAGGTCAGTATCAAGACTGTGGTGTGAGCTTTAGAAAATGTAAAACATAGCCTGGAATATTTTCTGGCTTCTGTAGAGTTGAATATCAAGAACTCCCTATGACCTTCAGACCAGTTCTGTAATACATACAAATTAAATAAACTAGTTTAAAAAAAGTACTTTACAATGAAAAAGTCCAAGTATCTTCATCTAAGAACTATTTAAAGAAAATACTTTACCAAGTTGGAGTCACTCTGTGAAACATGGTGTCCAGCCTCTGAGCAGCACACGGGAGATTCAGGTACATGTGATTCATTTCTTGAATTCAACAGAAGAAAAGTGTCTCCAACAAAACAGTCACCATGCTGAGGGTGCAAAGTTCTTCTGGCAAAGGGGTCGGGGTGACAACACCACTCTTCAACTAAATCACTCCAGTTTTCACTCGGTAGAGGAAGAACTCTGAGAAATTTCCTTAGAGGGAAGAGAAGACAAATACTTCAGTTATGTTATAATTCACTTCTAAGTCACTTAAAGAGAGTTTAGGCTTCCTACAAAGAGTGGGGGAAGTATCCTTTTCTCAAAAGGAAGTGCTTGACTCTCTTTCCAGCCAAAGGCACTTTCTTTGGGTATATTCTGGGAAAGCAATTGCTGATTTTCCTGCCAAATCTGTGATGAAGCATTTCCCAAGGGTGAATCTTCAATGATTTTAAGGCAGAATTTAACATAGTCCTCTCTTGAAATGAATCACATGGCAAAAATAAAAAGATTCTACCCAGTCATGAAAAATATGACAATGAGCATTTGCAACTACATGTATTATTACTTCTTGTACTGTTCCCTTGCATCAAATGTTGCTATAAAACCATAAAACCAATAGAAACAGACTCATGCCACAGCAAGATTCAGCATGTTGTCTCAGATACAAGACCTGAAAAAGCTAATACCTGAAAAAAATACCACAGGGCATCTTCAATAAAAAAACCCAAACAAACAAAACAACAAGCAAAAGGATAATTCAATCTTAATTTAGATTCAGATACTCAGATCTGACTTTCAGAAGTCACATACAAAAAAGGCAAATCCCTTTCTCCTGGATAGCTGTATGGACCAAGGGTACTGTTTCTGGAAAAATACTTTGTTTTCATTATCAGTTGTATTGGATTTGCATTTTCTGCTCTCTGCCTAGTTTCCTTGAATGGTTACCCTATTTCTTCAGCTGTCGCCTGAAATCTTCACCAGAGTTTCTTGATTCTACTCCTTACTTAAAACTTGCAAATACAACTTTGCTTATGGTGCTACTTTGCAAATAAAAACACAGCTGCTAAGCCAACAGTTAGACATCCTCCCTCTCCTGCAGTTCCCAGACTAACATTTTCTGAAGATGTCATTTCTTCCCACTGTAGCTTCTTGGCCCTTTTAAACTGTTCCGTGGGTGAAAGAAAAATGTTCCACTAAAAAAATCCCTTTTATCTAGATACACAATACATTTTAAACTCTGCTTGCTCCACCTGCAGATGAAAGTTGGAATAGCTGATCCTCTGATGCAGCTTTACCAAAACTAAGATCACCTCTCAGCACTGCCCATGTTTGTCTTCATTTTCTGTGGTCTTATATATTGTTTGAGATACTACTCAATCCTGTCGAAGTGACAGTTTAGTTCTGATGTTGGTCTAATTGATTCTTTACAATTAGTTCCAGTGCCTGGACTCACACTGCAAAAAAAAGGCTACCTGTATTGCTTTTTACACAATAGTAACAAAAAGCTCAGCAATGTTCTTACAAGGGGAAAAAAAAAAGGCATTACCATAAGCTGCAGACTCATGCTGTCCTGTTTCATTAAATCAATGTTTCTTTACTCTCACAGTCTACAGCATAAAGATTTTCACTTCTTTTCCAACAAAAGCAGTTTTTCCAACCAGTAGGAATTTCCTAAACAAACTCCTCCTAACTCTGAGCTATACAGAAAATAAACCATTTCCACTGTATTTTAGGCTTTTGCCACTCATGGGTGGGAAGCCATATCCTGGGTTACCAGAACTGGAAAAATGTAAACCTCATAAAAACAGAGCCTTCCTAAAAAAAAAAAAAACAAACAAAACAACTTGAGGCTACTAAATAACATGATAAATCCTAGAAAACAGGGTGACTTATCTTTCCAAACTTGCTCCTAATAACAACTGAGTTTGTACTTGAAAATAGCCACCTAGGCTGCATTCACAGTCAGAGAGTAACAAACAATTCTTAGATTGGTACCTTTAGGAGTAGCTTTCTCCTGAAAGTGTCTAATCTAGCCAGGCTGAATCTCCTGCTGTAAATAGTTCCCAGATTCCAACCAGAAAAGTAGGTAATTAACTTATTTTTAAAAAGTTTGAAGTTGAGCACTAGTCTATAAAAGCCCTGCCGTAAGGATGTAACTCTTAAATGATCTTCCAGTCTAAGGTAAGTATTTGACCATAGAGACCCCTCTAAGACTGGATGAAGAAAAGTAAACCCAAATGTCATTATTAACTAATACCCAGTAATACCATTCTGTCTACTGAAAATACTGAAAACTGGAAGTAAAATGGACTTTAGACTTTTAAACATATAATAACTGTTCAGTTCTATCAGAGAAAAACAACTGCATTTCTTTAACTGCAGTTTCCATTATTTACCTATTAAAAAATCTTGGGACAGCCCAGCTTGTCAGTTAACTGTCAGGCTTAACACTACTTATGGAGGAAAAGTGTAATTAGATTTCCCCTGCCATGAGTTTTTCCATGGAATATTTGTGCAGTACCAATTATTATTTGTTAAATTCAGTCTCTCCTGTCCAGCTGACGAGGGGAGCGATAGAGTGCCTTTGGTGGGCATCTGGCATCCACACACCACAAGCCTTTAAGAATTTCTTCATGACAGAAATAAAGTCTTAAAGACTTATTATATATATGAGGTACACTTAGCCCAACTGGAAGGAGAGAAAGAAAAAAGAAAGTATCCCTAATTCTTTGCAGCTCTTGCATGATGGAAGAAAAAAAAATCTAATCATTTTCTCTAATGTATGTAATGTGAGGGCAATTGAAAAGAATGGAAGAGCATAACTCTCTCAAGAGCTATCAGATTTATGGAAGGAAACAGACTGAGGCAGAGGATTTCAGATAATGTATAGAGTAAATTTTTGTGCACCAAGGAAGGATTACTTACATTTAACCCTTTCCTAGTACATTTCTTAATTTAACCTTTAGAAGGAAAACTTCCTATGCAGTCTCTAACAGCAAAAAAATAAGCTTTAGAATAGGTTTGGGGTGGTTTGTTGTTTTTTTTTTTTTCTTTCATTTTCACCTAGATTCCTCATGCTTCAACTGAAGATTACTGCCACCCTCTTTGCAGCAACTTCCTAGATACTGGAAAAACCTTATGTCTTCTCCACAGCCTTATCTACACTACCCCATTTATTTAAATTTCTTCTTAAAGGTATGATTTTCTAGATCTCAGGTGTTTCTTATTACAGACTCCTGCCTAGTAATTCAGATTTTAATATGCTCTCTTTCACACAGTTCTGCAATTCCTTTCAATCCTTCCACCTTTGCTGTCACTGTCACACTTAATTCTTCCTGGAGAGAGGAACACATGAATTCTGTAGCTAGAAGTTCTGACTATGCTACTCTCTTCCTTTTGGAAATGCTGGAACAGAACGTGTTGGATACACTGGCAGCTCCACTTTTCTACTCGTGTCTTAGGTTTTTTTACTGGTAATATTCAAGGGATTCAGAGGCTTCCTCCAAGGAGACATGCCAAGTAAAAAGGCATGAACATACATTCTTTTTCCTTTCTCAAAAATTCTGCTTGTGTCACATTACAGGATGCAGAACCAAAAGATTTAAACTACATGGATATGAATTTGATGTGCTGAAATTCAGGAAAATTCCCACTCAGAGATGCAAATATAAACGGGCAACATGTTTTGAAAGCAAATGTTACTGAATACAAATTAGAAGTTTCACTACTTTACAAATGTATCAAAATAAGAGTTATTACTAGACTTTCTGATGAGACATTTCAGAAGAGAAAGTTAAAAAATCATAATTCAGTTACATTCAGCTAGCCATAAATCTATACGTATGAAAATAACAAATTTAGGGAATGGGACTTATTTGTATTACTGTTTTGAGTATTAGGAGCCACACAGATCATAAAAGGCTGTAAGTACATATCTAACAATTCTTATATATTCAGCTGAAGCCATCAATATTGTTCATCAGAGGAGCTAGACAATGCAGCACCTTTTTATTAAAATTCTCATTCACTCTGCAGACTTTTTAAGGAACAGAGATAAGGACGAGTCACACAGCTAAGACACAGTTCCTGTTTCCCAAATTTAGCATCCCTGAATTATGTGGAGGCAGGCTTTGCTTAAAAGGAAGCTGTGGTCAATATCCCCATTCTGAGCAGCCACTTTATAATTACAGCATGATGACCGAAGGAAATGTATAAGAGACTGAAAAGAACTGAAAAGGATACCTGAAATACAGAGAAAGAAAGAAATCAAGGAGCAAATGAATAAACAGCTAAAAACTGCTTCAGGTAATTTTGCTTTTTGTCATCTGCAGAGCTTCAAATGTGTTCTTGTCTACCAGTTTCAAAATAAATACCTTTTAGCTGTCTCAAAGTACACAAAATAACATGAATACCAATCACAATGGCATTTATTGCTATAAATACAAGACACTGCAGTACTCACCGGTCGTTCACTACGATGTCACCACAGGACTGACAGTAAAAGATGTAATTCTTGTTGGGTTTCAGGCTTTCCCTCAAAGTAAAAACCACATCTATAGATGGAAGGAAATATATTAATCTTCAAAATAATGTAAAATTTTCAGTCACTTGTACAAAAAAATCTTGCCAAATACCTCAAACCAAAAAGGATAAATCTAACAGACAAAGAAAAAGGCTGACATTTTAAACACAACCTTAATTTTTTTAAAAGCAAGTATTTAGATTTAGGAAAAACTTGTCATCTCCACCTCATGCCCCATATTACTAAGTAGGAACTGTATATGTGAATAATTATTTTCAAGGTGCAAATCCTCTTTAGAAGGGAAGCTGATATATTGATATAATTGAAAGGACTATAAAAATCAAATTCAATGCCACTCTTTTGTAATGATATTTCTGACAATCACTGTATCTGCAATATGAGGGGACACACTGATATGTTACACAAATAGTCAGGATGGGGAGCAGGGTCAGGCACTAGTTTTACATTTTCAGGCAGGTAAGAAACCAACCACTGTGGAACCACTCCAGGAAAAGATAGTGAGCAACGGCCTCTGCAGGCCAGGAAAGCAAAAAGAGTCTCATAAAAGGCAGCTCAAACAACTTCTCCAAAGTAAAAAAAAGAAGTTATAAAAGTCTCCCTAAATTATCTGGCAACATTAAGTGGAAGGAAAGTAAAACTTTAAGCCTAGTTCTAGGTATGAATATGCTTTGCATCAGCCACTTTCTCAAAATTAAGAATCAAAGTTTACTCTCAGCACTGACATTCAGTATTTGAAATTTAGGACACAACCAAAGAGAAAAGTACTTTAAAACGTTCCAGAATTTCAACTATTTTGCATAATAATATAAAACATCAAAGGGTAACTAAGACTATCCAATATACATGTTGATTACCACCTCGTTCACATATTTATTTTTCACTAGCATGACTTTCCAAGGTTGATTTTTAAAAGTGCATCGTTGGTCTTTTGAAACATGTCTTGTTAATAGGACACATTAAGTAATTTTAGTATAACTGAGTTGTCAAAGCACAGGCATAATTACAGATTAATGTACAGATGCCATCTCAGCATACCAACAGAGTATTCCAATGTGCTTCTGGTGCTGCATTACTGTATATTACATATTTTATCATCTTTTTCTACTTTAAAAGCTCAGAATGGCAATTTTGTTTTATTTAATATATCTTTCTGTGTCACATCGTATGAAATGAATCTAAACATATTGAGCTTGGATGCCAGGATGAAAGAAAGCAACAGCTGTACTCTCATGCCTTCTATTTATTGTAAACACATCCTAGACCATCATGGAAGTAAAGAAGGTAACTTTGCAGATGTTACCTGCGACATTAACCTCTGAAACCCCAGCTATGAGAATAATGAGTCGCAACACAAACCCTTTATGATTAAGTGGTTAAGGCTGGATAAGCATAGCAGTTGCCTGGATGAATCAGATTACTCCATTACCAATAGGATGGGGAGGAATGGGTACAAATTTAAAGAAAGAGAGTTTAGGTTAGATATTAGGAAGAAATTCTTTACAGTGAGAGTGGTTAGACACTGGCACATGCTGCCCAGGGAGGCTGAGGATGCCCCAACCCTGGCAGCGTTCAAAGCCTGCTTGGGGAAGTCCTTGAGCAACCTGGTCTAGCGGGATGTATCCCTGCCAATGGCAGCGGGAGCTTGCGACTAGATGATTTTTAAAGGCCGTTCCAACCCCTTAGCATTTTATCATTCTACGATTTTCACCTACCAAATGCGGAATAGGAGAGAAAGAAAATCACTTTGAAGTACTATGGGGAAGCACAGGAGGGGAGAACTGTGAGCAGATCCCAAACACACCGCGTTTCCCTTTCATTACGTCATTTTTGCACTTTCAATTTCTAAAACTGACAATTCCAGAAGGTGTTTGCCCTACAGAATCCACACTTCACAGCCTCTCTCAGTTAAACCTCCCATGTCCCAGGTCGCCCTCCCCCGTTTCGCAGCCCCTGCCCCTGCCGGCCCTCACCGGCGGCAGGCGGCGGGCGGCGCAGGCGCACGCGCAGGTGCAGCCCGTCCCCGCGCAGGCGCCGGAGCCCGCGGCACGAGGACGGCGCCAGGCTGACCCCTGCCGGCAGCGCCGCCGCATCGCAGCTCCCGCCGCTCCTCACTTCCAGGGAATCCGCGCACACCGACACCTCCACCGGCGCGCTGGGGAGCTCCGCCGCCGCGCTGCGGAGGAAAAGCAACGGGTATGCCTCAGGAAGGAGCTATCGGGGTGCTCTGCTGCTTTACACAGGCCGGCCCGCAGCTCCCCTGCAGCCCCAGTCGCGCCCCGAGATCCACGCGGTGAACGAGGAGCAGCCGAGAGAAACAGTGCACCGTTCTCAGGAAAAATTTATTTGCACAGTAGTGCCGAGCCGAACAAGCAGGGGAGGAGCCCGCAGGCAAAGCGGTCCCCGCGCTGGAGGCTAAGGACGCCGAAAGCCAGACCCGCCGCGCCCCCCGGCTGCCCCGCCCGGCCCGAGCGGCGGCGGGCGGCAGCGCCCCGCACTACCGGACAACCAGCAGCGCGCTCTGCGTCGCCCGCCTGATCTCCATGAGGAACGCTGCCGCCATGCCGGCACCGCGCAGGAAGCGCCGCCCTCCCGCCGGCGCAGGCGCGGCGCCGCCCCCCGCCCGTCACAGCGCCGCCTGCGTGGGATCACAGAGTCACCCCTAAACCACATCACCCAGCGCTGCATTCGGGCGCCTCCTCAACACTTCCAGGGATGGCGACTCCACCACCGCTCTGGCAAATCCATTCCAGCCCTTGACCGCCCTAGCGGTGGAAAAGATTTTTCCAGTGTCTAGTCTGAACGTCTCCTGTATCACTTTAAGGGCATTCCCGCTAGTCCTGTCACAATAGGCAAAGCAGAAGAGACCAACCCCCAAAACCTCCTTTCAGGCAGCTATAGAGAGCAGTGAGGACCCCCCGACCCTCCTCAAGACTAAACAACCCCAGCTCCTCAGCCGTTCCTGAGGCTGAGGCTAAGACAAGTTTTCTAGAGCCCCGTTTCCCTTCTCTGGACGCGCTCCAGCACATTAATATTATTTTTAAACTGAGGGGCCCAGAAACTGATCACAGCACTGGAGGTGAGGCCTCCATTGCAAAGCAGAGGGACCACAACTGCCCTGGTCGTGCTGGCCACACTGTTCCTGATACAGGCCAAGGTGCCACTGGCGTTCTTTGCCACCTGGGCACTGCTCGCTCCTACGCTCCTCGCCAGCCCCCGCGATTCTTCTCCGCCGAACAGCTGTTCCAGGTCACTCCTCCCCAAGCCCGTAGCACTGCATGGCGTGGCTGCGATCCAAGCGCAGGATCCAGCAGCTCGGCCCCGACGGTGCCCTGGGAGGCAGTGGCGGGAGGGTGTCCCGGGGTCTGCTGCGCCCCCGGCTTGGCCGCTGCTGGCCGTACAGTCAGGCCTGGGGGCCCAGGGACGAGTCCCTTCGAGTCCTGAGCCCCAAGGTCCAGGTCTGCGCAACCGGCTGTTCTCACGGGGTTTTCTTATGCCCAGTCTCTTCTGTGTCAACATCGGGCTGTCATCTGCTTTCCTGCCACACCACCGCCGGGAGGAGCCTGGGTCTGTTCTATCGGGCACCTCCCCACAGGAGCTGTGGGCTGTGCCTGGGGGTGAGTGCTCCGGATTCGTGGCCAAACAGGGTTTATCGTAAACTGTTTTAGCTGTTGCTGAATGGTGTTTGCACACTGTTAAGGCCTCCTCAGGGTCTCGCTCTGCACCACCCAGCAAATAGGCTGGAGGTGGGGAAGAGCCTGGGGCAGGGGAAGAGGTTGTACAGCTGACTTGAATCGACCAAAGTGATGTTCCATGGCACATAACATCAGGCGTGACAGTAAAAACTCAGGGCATAGTCCTTCCAAACTGACCATTGCTCAGATACTGACTGAACATCAGCAGTCTTGTTGTCGGAGGTGGTGAGTGATTGTCTGTATGTTATTTCCCTCATCCACTAAAACATTATGATCTAAACCCACAGTTTTTCATGCTTTTGCTTTTCTGGTTCTACCCCTGAACTAGCAGCCAGCTGGGGTCACTCCATCATGACTGCAAAGTTTAGTCTGTGCAGAGGCCTCTGCTGAGACTGCTGAGACTGCTGGCAGGCTCCCCAGTACTAGGGACTGTGTCCTGTGGCACTACTACTCACCCCTTGCCTTGTGAAGAGAAAACCCTTTCCACCCTTTCTTGCAGCTTTACAAGTCTTTCTGAATTCCTCCCAATCCATGTGCACCTAGCTCTTGAATGCTGTCACATTGTACTCATAGCAAACTCAGGCAGCTGCTGCTCAAGGGTGAGGTTTTCTACTGCCTCTCATGAGATCTTTTATCAAGAGACTGTAAGTCCACCCTGACACGCCTGTGTGACTTTCCCTTACCCTATGAACACTGCCACCACTGCACACTTCATCCAGGATGCCACCCTCAGAGTATGTAAGAAGTTGATGCTCAGTATTCAAGGACACCATAGAAAGAAAAAAAGGAGTCTTTCTGCAGAATATTAAAAAGAATATTAATGTGCTGGAGTCTTTCACTTGAAAAAAAGGAGTCTTTCTGCAATGTTAGAAGTGTTTACTTTTTAAGAAGTCACAAGACCCTCTGTGGTTGCAGAGAGTTATTTGAAAACATGATCTGTAAAGCTTCAAACAAATAGGCAAATTTGCACAGGTTACTTTTATAGCAATGTATGATCAAATACAGGATTATAGTGAAATAATCCATAGTCCTTGGAGTTATCAAAACCAAGTAGGAGAGTCCCAAAGAAGAAAATGGAGTAGGGTTAGATTTTGTGGGGAAAAAATACAGCAGGAAATAGACAATTTCAACTGAGTTATTTTGTTGTTTTTTACAAAGCATGAATTTATTGAAACGTTCTAAGATGGGACTGTACTGTCTACATGCTGTTCTGAGTGTGGTGGTGTGGCGTTCTGTTGTTGTTGTTTGTTTCCTTTTTTTTTTTTTTTTAAGGAAGAAAAATAATTAGTCCAAGTGGTGGGTTTCATTTCCAATTACTTCACAAACAAATTTATATTGTGAACTAAATTGTTGTGGACAAGTAGGTCATACGTCAAACATAAACCCCATGTAATTATAGGAGAATTGACTCCTAGTATTAGTAAAAGGGCCTTTGATGTTACAAAGGCTTACCCAAATCTACAAAGTTATGAATAATCTTAAGTGTTCAGAGGTGCGAGCCTCACTTATTAAAAATTGTCTATTATAGGTTTCTCCCCATTTCTGCTGTGAAATGATTACAGAGAAAGGAAGGTAAATTTCCTACAGAGCTGGACCCAGCCCAGTATTTTGACTCCAACATCAGTAAAATAAGGTACTAATAAGGAAGAGCTCCATAGTGTGGTTGTTTCCAGGTACTTCCCTCTGTGGGTAATCCCTACCCAATTCCTTCAGTGTCCACTTATGGATGTGTTTGTCATCAATATGAATAATGTATCCTTCAACCTACAGATAGTGTCCAAATCCCCAGCCCCTGGTGCCAGTATGTTTTAGAAGTTTTCTGCTTTGCAGAAAATAATTCTCTGTGCCTCCTCATTCTCATTCTGTGGGGTTTGGTTAACAAAAACTTTGTTGCCTTTTGTGATTTTGTAGAATTTGATCAATTCTCTACTTTGCCTTCTGTCTCTGCATTGAACAGTCACAGTCATTATTGCTGTTGCTGTAATATAGCAGTGACATCTCTCCACAGTGCCTTTCCCAACTTCTCTACATCTCTCTTGAGCTGGGAAGACAAGAATTGATGCCATAATCAATCTGAGGCTGCACCAGCCTTTTACACAGCAGCCAAACAACTACCTCTGTCTTGTTCTCAATATTCTTCCCAACGACATACAATGTTTTTTTGATTGCCACTGCACATAAAGTCGATGAGGCAATTTGAAAGAAGTGTTTTGGAGCTCTGAGCTGTAAATGCCACAACTAAATTCAGCACAAGGGAAGCTTAGAAATCCAGCTGCTCTGCAATGCAGTAGCATGTGAAAGCACATGGTCAGTTATGGGCAGTCACTTCCCCTCTGTGAAGTTCACCACTGTTAAATAGCTCCAAAAGCACGACCAACCTAGTTAACAATTACTTCTCAAAGGCATTTATAAGTATCTTCAAAGAAAAAAAATTAAGTGTACCATTTTAATAAAAATACATGACACGTAGAGTCATACTTGATGCCTCAGAAAACCAGTGGAAATTGTCAGCTTTCCAAAAAGTTACTATTTTTCATTTACTGATTCCTGGTATAGTTTAATGAGAAACGGAATTGCATTTACTCTTTATTATTATCCCAAGTCTGGAGAATAAAGTTAGACTTCATTAAATATTGGCTGGCAACGTAAGTCACCGAGTAGATGATTTATAAATATTATGAGATTTTTCCCTGGCAATATTTTAGAAATACTTGTCCTCAGACAAAACAGACAAAGCCTAAAATATTAATCATGTAAGCTGAACACACCTTTTTTTTTTTTTTTGCAGTTACTCAAGTAATTTATAACCATAAGCTCTGTTTGCTATTATGAAGCTTGCTTAAATTTGAGAACTGTAATGATGACTTAAAACGAACAGATTACAGTCTAAGAGTTGTACCCTTTGTACTGTGGAACTGGCCAGTTGAAAAATCACTCTTGCAATGCAGTAAAAAAATGTCCTTTGAATACCATCCTTGTGGGCACCCATACACTTTCATGTGTAGTAAGGATTCAAGCATACTAACCACAAGAAATTTTAGAAAATTCCCATTACAGCTACTGCTAACATAAAGGTAATATCACATTATGGCATCACAGACCAGTTTGGGTTGGAAAGGACCAGGTCGGGATTGGCCTCTTCTGCCAGGCAACCAGAGAGAGGACAAGAGGACATAGTCATAAGCTGTGCCAGAGGAGGTTCAGGTTGGACTTCCAGAGGCAATTCTTCACAGAAAGGGTGGTTAGACATTGGAACAGGTGTCACATTCCAATGGAGATGTTTAAAGAAAGACTGGACATGGCACTCAGTTCCATGGTGTGGTTAACATGGTAGCGTTTGATCGTAGGTTGGACTCGATGATCTTAGAGATCTTATCAACCTAATTGATGCTGTGATCTTAGAGATCATCTCCTTCCAACCCCTGCTGCCGTGAGCAGGGACACCTTCTACTACAGCAGATTGCTCAGAGCCCCATCCAATCTGGCCTCGAACACTTCCAGGGATGGGGCATTCACAGCTTCACTGGGCAACCTGTTGCACTATAATTTTCTAAAGAAGCCCCCACTTTCCATGTTTACCTGCGCTGTATTTGGTAAGCTCCGTAAATACAGGCGAGATAAACAAACACGCACTGCCGCGGAGCCCGCGCCCCTGAGCACGCGTCCCGCCAGGGGGCGCAGCGCGGCTGAGCGCAGCGGGCGGGGCGGGGCGGGCCGCGGTGCACGCCGGGAGCTGTCAGGGCGGCGCGGGGGTGCCGGTGGCGGTCGGGCTCTTCCGGCTCGGGTCGCTCAGGTAACGCCGCTCCCTCCGCTCCTTCCCCGGGATCTTGGCACGGGCACGCAGCGCGGCCCGGCGGCGGCTGCTGCCGCTCCCGCTCCCCTCCCTCCACCCCCGTCGCCGTTCCGGTGTTGGGGAGGGTCCGCCCCTGGAGCCGAGCCGAGCCGAGCCGAGCCGGCCCTCTGCTCTGCTCTGCCCTGCCTGCCCTGCTCTGCTCTGCTCTCCCCTCCCCTCCGGCACTGTCGTGGCGGAGGACGGCCGGGCCATACTGGGCTGTGTGCGAGGGGCAGGTGCTGAGGAGCCCGGGGAGAGCGGTTATAGCCTGTTAATTACGCTGCATCCATTGACCTGTGGCACCTGTCCACGCTCCCCACCGTGCTCTGTCCCCCCGCAGCGCGGAGCGCGCCCGGGTGAGTTTCGGGCTGCGGAGCCTCTCCCCTCGCCCGCACCGGCGGCGGCCGGCGGGGCCTGGCTTCGCCCTTCGTGGTGGAGCTTCCCCAGGGAGCACTTCCCGCCTGCTTGGGAAGGAGCTTGGCGTTGGGCTGCTAGGGTCGTCCTGCTTTGACCTTGGGCGTCCAGGGGACTGCGGGCCTCTTTTAGGTGAGATTCCCGGTTGCTGGAGTTACTGCGTGTGTCGTATTTGGAAGGATACATGGGACATACGGCTGTCACTGAGTTGTGTGATGCAGGGTTAAATTTCATCTGTTGATGCAGAGATGGCCTTAAATCTTGTGATGCCCGTTCGAAAAGCATAAATATATGACAGCTTCTGGTGTTAAACGTTTTTCAGAAATAATATTTTCATACCTGTGACAATAACCAGAGAAGCTTGAACAATTTATCTCTTTAAGTGACCTAAAATATGTAAGATATGAGGTGCAGGTTTTAAAGAGCTTCTTCTGGGTGACTCAACCGTTGTTTTTGTTGCTGATTGCAGGAACCCTTTCACTCCTAGATCTTCTTTCAGTATGCAGTAATAGTGAAAGTGTTATGGTTCTCAGGTTAACTGCAGAGTGTTACTGATACCTAAATTCAGGCTGTAGGAGTGTGAAGAGTTGGGAAGACTGTATCTAAAGGGTAACAACAGGCTAGATACTTGCGGATAATAAGGGGCCACATTATAAGGTTGAAGATCCTAGTCTCTTCATTTTGCTGCTAAGGCTTGGCCTGTGGTAAATACTTAAGCAGGCCTGGCTATCAAATTTACTTTCTTTGTTTGTAGGGGTTTGTTTTTTGTTTCCACCCATTTGTTTTGGGGTGGTTTTTTTTGGTTTTTTGGTTGGTTGGTTGGTTTTGGGTTTTTTTTGGTTTTTTTTTTCATGTCGGTACCTTTTCAAAAACAGGGTGGAATACTGTAGACCTTTTGGTAACAGTGTGATGCCTAAATATTGTGATTATCCAAAATGTACAGTAATTTTCAAAATGGTGTGTATGAATGTTACAAGGGGGGATGTCAGTTTGGAAACAGGCAGAATACTTAAAGCATAATTTGTGGTTTTGTTTTCATTGACATGAGAATTGGCACTTTTGGAAACTAAGCAGCCTGTAAGTGATGTGGGGAGAGGCTGCATTTCTAGCTCACTTCCCAACTTGTTGGTAGCACCTGTGATGGTAGATATTTAAACAGCATTTTGCACAGAAAAGGTATCTTATATCTTCCATTAATGGGCTGTGCATTTGCATGGATGGTTCTGTTCACAACATAGGCAGTGCTTTTCCTGTGTAAAATTATTGGCATGCCATGCAGACCATTAGAAATGCTCATTGCAGGCACAGCAAGCTGTGTGGGTAAGGTGGTGCTGTGGTTCAAGCCCAGCCAGCAGCCAAGCCCCATTCCCCTACCTGTGATAGAAGGGAGAGAATGAGAATGATAATAGGAAGAAAACTCATGGGTTGAGATAAGGACAGTTTAATAAGGAAAGCAGCAGACATGCAAGGAAACCACAGCAAAGAATTAATTCACCCCTTCCCATGGCAGGCAGGTGTTCAGCCATCTCCAGGAGAGCAGGGCCCCATCATACCTAGTGGTGGCTTGGAAGAAAACACCATCGTTACAAATGACCTACCCCTTCCACTTTGTATGCTAAGCATGATGTCATGTTGTCTGGAATATCCCTTTGGGCAGTTTGTGTCCCCTGTCCTAGCTCTGTCTCCTCCAAACATTCCATGCACCTCCAGCCTGCTCACTGGCATGGCAAAAGTACAAAAGTACAAAAAGTAGAAAACACCTTGGCTCTGTGTAACCCTGTCCAGCAATAACAAAAATATCTCTATATTATCAGCCATGTTTAGCACAAATCCAAACCAGCCCCCTACCAGCCACTGTGAAGAAAATGAACTGTACTCTGCTGGTGTAAGTGGGCTCAGCCTGTAATCTCCTGCCATTGTTTTCTGTTTGAATACAGGGAGGACACTTCCCTGTGTTCACCACCAAGAGAACCCTCAGTTCTCTTGGCCACCGCTCCTGCTGTCCACCTTTAATGTCTTCTTGCTTAGCCAGGAATGACTGCTTGCTCTGGGTTGGCTGGCTGAGAATGCTTATTGATAATCTTTTCTCTTTTCTTCCTTTTCTTTTCTTATTTTTTGTCTTTGGTGGAGCTCTATTATGTTAAATCTGCAGTGTGTAGAAGAGAACCAAGAAGAGATATGAAGTGTGTTGTTAAGAACCTCTGTTTTGAGAAGGGTTGAAAAAGTAGGAGATAGAGGCTGCACTAAATGATGCCTGCTAAAGCATGAAATAGGAAAATGGAAGTAATTTTTCTGTATGCACGTAAATTGTCTTCCAGATTAATGACCATGTTGCTCTGACTTGTAGCTGAAAAGAAGCTGAATGATAAATAGAAACAGTAAGTGATATGTTTCCCTCTGAGAGGCCGGGGAGAAGAAACACTGCAGGATCAACCATTTTCTCCCAATAACTGAAGCTAGAAATGAAAAGAAAACACCAAGGAGAATCAGTAAATAGTTTTACTAGTCAACACATTCCTATTTTTATCAGAAACTTGTAGTTCAGTATAAGCATTAAAAAATAATTAGAAGTCAGGGAATAGTGCCTAACTGGGTTTTTCATTTGCAGAAATTGTAGCAAATTTAACCTTTTATTTATGTCTTTTGTGGCTTACTTCTGAGGATAGGGAGAGTGAACAAGTTTTGGTCCAGGCACCATTTTCAGAATAGTCAGGAAAGGATTCTACTGTACAAATTCCTTTGAAATCTACCTCTGGAACTGGGAAACCAGATGCATTGTAAAATGTAACCACAGTCTAGATAATGCAGAGATATATGCACAACATATGACACTATTTCAGAATTAAAATCAGAATAAAATTATAGAAATTAGCTGAAATTTGAAATTAATTAATTGCTAATGCCTTAGACCTCAGGGCATAATAAAAAAGGAAGATGGACCAAGTCTTGCCCTAATGCATTGTATTAGGTTATCCAAGTAAGGTAAGGATAAGGATATGAGAGCTCCTGACTTGTGCCTTTGTGAAAAGACCTATCAGGATCGTTAGGAGACAGAATGTTAAACCCACTTGAAGCTACATATTAGAACAATGGGTATGGATTAATGAAAGGCTATTGTGAGCAAAAAATAAATGAATAAATTACCTGGCTACCACTTTTTTGTTGCTAATCTGGTAGATTCTGTGTTAAACTGTGTATCAGAATATTTTGAGAAGTCTCAATGTGAAGACACAGCATTACCCTGGAAGCAAAGCTTCTCTCTCAGTACAGAGTACTGCAAGTGTAATGTAAGACAGTGAACCTCATCTAAGTCTTTTTTTTTTTGTGTATTAAGCTGAAAAGTATCCTGAAGTTGGCAAACTCTCCTTTAAAACAAAGTGTAAAAAAAAGTAGTAAAAAATATAAGTGTAAATGAAGTGATTCTGGTTTCAATTTATTTCATTGTTTTGTTTCCTATGGATTTTTTGCTGTTGTTTATTTATTTTAAATGTTTTACATATTAATTTGTCTTACTTTTTTGACAAGAGTAAAAAATATGCAAGAAAGAAAAAGAATACCTCAAGATAAGTCTCCTCCCAATAAATGCTTGAGAAAGAAAAGCTGGCTAGGTAAAAAGGAATTCTTTTCAGAGGGAGTATAGGGACTATTTGAAGACACAAGGCTGAAACACACAAAAGCGAAAATAAATTGCCATTTATTTGAGGAAGGCTGTCGTGTTCCTGTGCTCAAGCAGCTGGAGAGAAGATAACTATTTGACGTGGTGTACTTATCAAGCACTGCTTGCCACGGAGGGCAGTGTTCCCAGGCCAATGTGTGTGTGAGAGCTGGGCAGTCCTGTGCCACGGAGGGCAGTGTTCTCTGGCCAGTGTGTGTGTGTCCAAGCTGGGCAGTCCTGTGCCACGGAGGGCAGTGTTCCCTGGCCAATGTGTGTGTGAGAGCTGGGCAGTCCTGTGCCACGGAGGGCAGTGTTCCCTGGCCAGTGTGTGTCTGAGAGCTGGGCAGTCCTGTGCCACGGAGGGCAGTGTTCCCAGGCCAGGGGTGTGTGTGAGAGCTGGGCAGTCCTGTGCCACGGAGGGCAGTGTTCCCTGGCCAGGGGGTGTGTGAGAGCTGGGCAGTCCTGTGCCACGGAGGGCAGTGTTCCCTGGCCAGTGTGTGTGTGTCTGAGAGCTGGGCAGTGCTGTGCCACGGAGGGCAGTGTTCCCTGGCCAGGGGGTGTGTGTGTCCAAGCTGGGCAGTCCTGTGCCACGGAGGGCAGTGTTCCCTGGCCAGTGTGTGTGTGTGTGAGAGCTGGGCAGTCCTGTGCCAGGGAGGGCAGTGTTCCCTGGCCAGTGTGTGTGTGTGTGAGGGCTGGGCAGTCCTGTGCCAGGGAGGGCAGTGTTCCCTGGCCAGTGTCTGTGTGAGTGCTGGGCAGTCCTGTGCCACGGAGGGCAGTGTTCCCTGGCGAATATGTGTGTGTGTGAGAGATGGGCAGTCCTGTGCCACGGAGGGCAGTGTTCCCTGGCCAGGGGTGTGTGTGAGAGCTGGGCAGTGCTGTGCCACGGAGGGCAGTGTTCCCTGGCCAATGTGTGTGTGTGAGAGCTGGGCAGTCCTGTGCCACGGAGGGCAGTGTTCCCTGGCCAGGGGGTGTGAGTGAGAGCTGGGCAGTCCTGTGCCACGGAGGGCAGTGTTCCCTGGCCAGTGTGTGTGTGTGTGAGAGCTGGGCAGTCCTGTGCCACGGAGGGCAGTGTTCCCTGGCCAGGGGTGTGTGTGAGAGCTGGGCAGTCCTGTGCCACGGAGGGCAGTGTTCCCTGGCCAGTGTGTGTGTGAGAGCTGGGCAGTCCTGTGCACGGAGGGCAGTGTTCCCTGGCCAGTGTGTGTGTGAGAGCTGGGCAGTCCTGTGCCACGGAGGGCAGTGTTCCCTGGCCAGTGTGTGTGTGTGTGAGAGCTGGGCAGTCCTGTGCCACGGAGGGCAGTGTTCCCTGGCCAGTGTGTGTGTGTGTGAGAGCTGGGCAGTCCTGCTGGGGACTGCGAAGGCACAAAGCTCCCGGTGCTCACAGGCGGTGCGGGAGCCGCGGCGAGGGCGCGGCTGTGCTCGCACCAGGACACTCGTTCTCCTTGTGACAGTGCTTTTCCAACCCACTGAACTTGTGGTTACCATGGATGTGGCTACGGCAGGTAAATTCCTTCCATATCCTGTTCCGAGTAATCCCAACAACCTTATTGCTAATATTCAGTCTCAGGAGCTCTTTATGAAGGTGAGAACTGACACTGTGGGATGGTGTTGCAGGTTTGATTGTGGATAGCTGGAAAAGGCCCTACCAGCTCAGGGAGCAAGCCAATCTTTTTTTGGAGCATGGCAACAGTTTCTTTTGGTCCAGGGAGCAGTAGTTGATACACTATATACAATGTTACACATAACTTTAGAGTAAGGATTTTATGTTTCTGTTTAGCTCGGTAATGTGAACGTGATTGGTGACTGCAGATTTTATTTCGTGTTCTAGTGGAAGGTGTCCCTGCCCATGGCGGAGGAATTGGAGCTAAATGTGCTTTATGGTCCCTTCTAATTCAAAACAGTCAATGATTTAGAAAAACTTCCTATATATTTGTTATTGTTCAAGTGTCAGCTGTGAGAATGAAATTATTTTTTAAACGTCTTTAATCAAATTGCTTACACTTCTCTGATGGTTGCACTCTGATGGTTGCAACACTCTGAACACTTGTCAGATTGAGTGAACAGTAAATTTTAGGGGTTTTTGGGTGGTTTTTTTTTTTTTTTTTTTTTTTTTTTCTTCAAATGTGTAATTTAATATGAGAGAAATAGTGACCAGTTCTAGATTTAGACTGAAATATTGGTTGTTCAAATACAGTGGTCAATAAAGGGAAGAAGGGGACAGAAAAAGTACTTGAAAGTAAGTGTTGAAGAATAACCACAATTTCAAGGAGGCATTTTCCCATTTTTCTCTATGTTGTGTAGTTCTGACTTAAATTGCCATCTGTTTTTTAGTAAGACATGTTAGATGTTTAGCATAATTTAGAATAAGAACCAAGGCTATCTGGGGCTTTGTTGATTTTTGGATGTAAAATGATCAATGATTAAGCTATAACTTATTGCATAGATAATTCAGCAATCATTTGTTGTAAGACAGGAAAATGGGGAAATTTTATTCCAGTAAGAAGAAGATATTTTAGTTAATTGTTGACCTGAGCTGTAAGAAAGAGGCAAATCAGCATCTTTCATTTACTGAGTGACATAAGTTCAGATCTGTGAAATCTGAATATGTGATTTGATCTCATGAAGAATGATACTTTAAAAGCAGAGACTCTAGTGTAAAATTCTGGCATTCATAAGGTGCAAAAGTACTTAACTCTAGAAAAGATGATGTCTGTTATACTTTGCCAGAAACACTAAGGTAGCCCTGAGCAGTATGCAGGCAATGGTGCTCAAGGGCTGAAAGAAAAGAAGCCAGAAATGTTCTGTTGGTGGGTCTGGAGTCAAAATTAAAATTTTATTCCAGTATATCAAACTGTTCCGTAGTTCACCTGTTATATATTGAGAAGCTGTAATAAAATAAAATTGAGTAGAGGGGTTAAAATGTCACCCTAAACTCAGTTTCTAAGAGGCAATTGGAAGAGATATATATTTGTCCATGAGAGTGAGAAGTCTTTGGTCACTTTCTTCTCCCCTCTGATAAACAGACATAGATTTGATATCTTTTTTTTAATTTCAGAAAAATTGTGCTCTAAAGCATATTCATTTAGGGTTTGTTTATAACTATAAATTTGTTTTATTAAGTAGTAACTAGAGCAGCCAAATCCTTAGAAGAGTTTTTCCTCTTTATGAACTCCTATCTAGTGTAAGCCACCCTTTGGAAGACCATATGACAGGAATAGCAGAAAGAGCATTTTACATTACATACCTGAAGTACTTGCATCAGACTGTGCTCAATGATAGGTTTATTCCAGTCTTTTTTCTGTGAAGAACATGGAAAAGAAGGAAAAATGTACTTATTTTCTTTTTACTGACAGTTTGATTTTTTTTTTTCTGTAATAATAAATAAACTTGTTTTGTAGCTTTATAAGTAAGGAGGGTACACATCCAGTTGGGTACCTAAGCCAACCTCTGTAGTACAAGCCTTAGATTTTCTTGCATTTAATTATTTTTTGATATAACTCCCAGGAAAATATCTTGTGTTGATTTAGAAGTTGACAGGATGTGTAATGAAGATTATTATATAGATTTGATTTAATTCAATTTTGTTGTGAAAAAAATTTGAACACCTAAAGCAGAGCTGTTTTTTCTGGGGAAAAATATAATGTGCTATGTCAACTTGTGAATATGACTAGGTAGAAAAGTGTACTGGGAAGTTATTAATCACAATATTAAATCTTACTACGTGTTGTAGACTGTTGAAGAATACTAATGACATAATGGCTAGTTATAGTTAATAATACTGCTAGGTGGGGTTCTTTTGTTTTGTTTGTTTGTGTGGTATGGGAGAGATTCTTCATTTGTTATTCTACTGAATAGCAGTTGGCCAAAATAACAAGTTCAAATGGTTCTTATTCTTCAGAAGACATCAGAGATTCCTGTTTGAAAAATTCTGAATAAGAGGACTCTGTGGAAAGTCAATCTAGAAACAGATGATTAGCTGTAATTGGAAAATTTTTATCTGTGGTTATGGAAGAATGTATGTATTTTCTGTATATGTATTTTATCTGAAGAGTCTGGTGTGAGATTTGCAAGACTTATTTTGTTATTCATGTTGTTAAATGCTTCTGAGGGGAAGTAAAGCATAATAAATTACCAAATGACAAAGCTTCTGTTTTCTTTGTATTCAAATCTGTGTTTGTATTGAGTCTATTTAAATACAAATGTTTTTCTGCAGTTGCTGGCTTAATATGTGGGCACCATACATGGCTTAAACAACAATATCACTACAGTGAAATTAGAATTTTTTGTCATCTGCTTTTTAATTGTCTACTAGTTCTTTTACTGTACATCCCATAGCTGCCTTTGAAATGTTACACAATTTAAAAAATGCCTTGGAATATTGCATTGCAAAGCAGAAACCCTAGGAATTCAAAGGAGCAAGCTTGTGAGCTCAGATTCTTACAGTACTTGGAAAAAATCTTGAGATTTCTTGAAGTGACTTGATGTATGCAGATTTGTACTCCACAATCAGCCACTGGACCTGTACCAGTATTTCAGAATTGCAGATTGGTGTGAAACATACAAATAGAACAATTATATGATGCTTGAAAAATACAGCAGTGGAATAGGAGCAAATCAAACCTGAAGAGGAATTTTGGGGTAAAATAGATGAGGAAGAGCTTATGAATCAAGTCTTATAACCTTGTGATTGAATCAGAACAGAATCCAGATAACAGCTGCATTTATGGACTTGATTTGGTGATGCTGCTGTTCTCTCCACATTCCTTTGGGTTCAGTGAAAAACATTTAGAGCCCCTTAAACAGGTGAATAGTTTGTGTTGAGGTGAGACAGGAGGCACTTAGGTACAACAGCTTTGGAGAATGAGCACTTGCTGTGGAACCACAGCTGAAGCAGTATTGTTTTAACATGAGTTGGAGGAAAACCAATACCACCTCACTGGTGAAAGCTGCTCTGGGAACACACTATGCACAACCCTCAGCTGAAGAGCCACAGCCTCAGACTCCTAGTCAGAGTCATGTGCCAAGACTCCACAGACATCCAGGTGTACCCAGAATCGTGTGGTATCCATATTTTAATCCCTGCTAGAAGGTGAAGTAGAAGGTAGTAAGTGTCAGGACCTACTTCTGCAATCACTCATGATTTAGATATAATTATATAAAATTATTTGAAAGTGTATAGTACATCTTAGTTTCTTCCTCATTGATAATAAACTTTCTGCTGGGACAGGAAGCATATTTACTTTTTGACATTCATTTAAAAAGTCATGGCCATCTAACAGGTCAGTGATTGCCTATGCCAGACTCATGAGAATGGCTAAACCTTCAATCTGAGAAGTTTGGCCCATCTCTTCTGGTATACAAAAAGGGAAAAAAAAGCCCCAAAGGATGGTGCTCTTCATATCTTTGTTTAAAAAGAACATTGCAAGGAAAGTTGGCCCTCATGCCAAATGGTGGTTGTGTAATGACTAGATAAATGCTTTGTTCTGTAGGCTGTGTGATGGTATAGCAGAAAATTCTATTTTTCAATTTTTATCTATCAAATTTTATTATTTAACCCATTTTTTCAAAGTAGGAAACCATGGAAGAATAAGATTGTGATACTTAGAAGGAAATAGACACTACCAAGCTTTACATTGTATTGAAATACCAGCTGTAAAATCAAATGTTTTTAATTCTGCATTTTTATTATAAATGAAGAGAACAGGAAAGTATTGATAAGAATACATTATGCAAGCATGAAAAGATTAAAAACTACATTGTGGAATATCTTCAGACTAAACAAAAAGAAAACCATAGTAAACAAGTTTATTTTTATGGATGAGAATACATAATAATTGACATTCCTGTAATTTTAATGATTGTAGAATAGAAAAAGTCCAAGGTTTATAAAAAATAATACATAACATTTACGTAGTATTCTCTCTGGGTGCCTCACTTATTATGGCTACTTATGATTTGTCTAAAACTGAAATTTCTTTGTGGGAAAAAGTATGCAAGAAATTCTTTGCGTAAATTCTTTTGGAAAAAACCCAACATTTTTGAGACAAAAAAATGAGACCATAACTGTAGAGTACTAAGAAAACAGAGTGTGTTTTTTCTTTTCAATACAAAACTTCATAATGATTATATTTGCACAGCCAGTGTGCAGTAGACTTGTCTAAAAGTACAGTTATTCAGATCAAGATGTTAATGTATGTTGTTTTCAAAATTAATGGATTGTTCTGATTGGTTTTTAAGTCTGAAAGGAAGCTACCTGTTTATCCCTGTGCTCTACCTGGTTTGTTTAACCTTTGATAATCCTTTATCAGGCCACTCTCAGCTCTCAGGTCTTTCAAGCACTTGAGGAAGATAGAGCCTTGTCTCCCACTCAGCCATAAGTGGTTGCATTTATGCTTTAGCTGGATAAAAAGGATTCTGATGCATTCTTCACTCTAAAAGAATTATTTACTGTGTCAAGTTCTTTCCCCCTCCACTGTGCCTGTAAAAATTTGAATTGTGCTGCTTTTATATGTTGGTTCTTTCTTCTTTTTTCAGTGTTAATACTTTATTTCACTTTTGGAGATCAGGCTTTGGTGGTTGTGCAGCTGTCTCTCTGAAAAATCTGTTGGCATTTTACAGGTTTTCCAGAACAAACCTGATCTTTTTTAGGATTTAATTCAGAAGTGGTTATTATAACATGAAACCATGTGAAAAGGGCTTGTTTTTCTTTTTTTTTTTTTTTTTAATTAAAAGCAGTATCTAAGTGCTTTATGCTAGTGAGGTATTGTGAGATCTATCAATTTGACACTCAATGTGTTTTTTAAATAATGGTTTGCGTTTCTGTTTTGTCTTGGAGACAGTTTGTCATTATTACTCTGCCATCAGAATCAAGAGTGTAGCAACCTTATAATTTTTTTGCCTTTTCATTCACTCCTTCCATCCAGCTCTTTTAATTTTGTCTGCTACTTTCTCGTTTTTCTCTGTTCTTGCAACTTTCCTTACCATACCCAGAAGACAGTCTGATGAATACTACTTCTTTATACGTGTTCCATAGTTTGTTTGGTTTTTCAGTCATGCTTCAGCCTGCACTGCTGCACACGATTTTTTTCCCATTTCCCTTTAATCAAGACAGAAGAGAACAGCATCTGCTGAGTGTGAAGTCTCTTCTAAAGCCAAGTACAAAAGAGATCTCAAAAAGTTTCCCACAATAACACCTCCATGAAAAGGGGCACCAAATCTGCCTTTTTCACAGATGTGCTGCAATAGCATTTCTCGCTGAGTTGTATTTGCTTGGGGTAAACGTAGCCTTAAAAACTCTTTTCTTTTGAAGGTTAATGAACCTCTGCTATTAAAAAAAAACTAGTCTATGACCTATAAAAGTACAGGGTGGTGTTTCTGGAACTAAAATATCTTAATTACTTGGTGTAGACTACCACACAACGAAAATATATTGGGCAAATTGCAAAAGCCTATGATTACAGAACACTGGTAAACATGTACTTTTGTTGTGCCTGGATGACAATAATATGAAAACAAAGTAGGGTTGCATCGCTGGATTAGAATAGCACATCTTCTAAAAGGAAGTGTTGATGCACAGAAGTCCTCTTGAATAGTGTGTAACTATTGTATGTATCCTTCAGTTTTGTTTTCTGCTTGGAAGTGATTCAGAAGGATTGGTGTCTTCTGTTTGCAGAAAAGCTGGTTTGTTGTAAGGTGGGGGTTTCTGGTGATGGACCCAGAGAAAGTAAAAAAGAAAATGAAAAATCACTTTGTTGCATTGTTTAGAACAAACAGTGCTTTTTGGGAGAGAAAATGCATTCTTTTTCTAGGGATTTTTTGTTTGGCTTGAGATGTTTTGGTTTCTTATTATTTGTTTGGGTTTTTTAGTAGGACTTGATGTTGAATATGTGTTAAATATTTGTTAATATTTGTTTACAATGTGTTAGCTTTTGTTTATGATTTGTTGTAACCTGATTTCAAATTTTTTTAATGTCTTTGAGGAAAATGTAGTGCTGCTTATACATATTTTAACAATCATTTCAGGGCTTTTTCCTTTTAACTTTTGACTAGGTAATGTCTGTACATGAATTGCAAGCTGGTCTCTAGTGGGGACACCGTGGGAGGATGAACACGGAGGAGCTGGAGCTACTGACTGATTCCAAGTACAGGAACTATGTAGCCGCTGTTGACAAAGCACTGAAGAACTTTGAATATTCCAGTGAATGGGCAGATTTAATATCAGCACTTGGGAAGCTAAACAAGGTATGCTTGACAAGTGCTCTTAAAAAGACTCAGGAATTGCAAAAGGTTCTGGTGTAACAGTACAGAAATGTGAGGTTCCAGCCATCTCCTGCAAATATTTCAGTGCTCTGAGCCAAATGTTGGGTGTGTGCAAGGAGCAAACAAATCAAACACTTTTCTTTCTAGGGTTGAACCCTTTGTAATTGGAACTAAAGGGAGAAGTTATTTACATTTCTAGTGGAAATAAATGCAACATCTCTTTTATTAGTAATATTTATTTCTAATATTGTTCAATATTACAGAAATAATGTGAAAAATAGTAACTGATATAGATGTCAGCAGTAGTTTTAGGAAGCATAAGTTTTAAAATGAGGCTCATATCATTCATGGACCAGAGAATGCTATTGTTCTGATTCATTTTAACAGTTAATTTTAACAGCTAATTTAATTTACAATATCATTGTAATCTTTAATAGCACTTCACAAATGTGTACAGATCATGATATTCATAAAAATCTTGTTGTAGTCAGTTGTATGTGTTTCTAGGCAGCCTCACTCAGGAAAATGACACTATAGTTGGAAGTTGGATCATTATTTTGCATAAAATCTCGTTTCTTTCTTTTTTTTTGATTGTAGCAGTTCTTGCTGCATATTCGTGCAATGTGAAGGCTATGATATAGAGAAAAAAAATCAAAATATGTAAAAGCAACTTTGTTCTCCAGTCCTGAAGTGATTGCATAGTTTCAGACAGTAGTAAAGTTTTGTATGTGATCACACTCTTTAAAGATATCCCAGGCTCATGACCCACAGTTTATTAGTCCTCTTTGAGCTAGTGATAATGGATTTTATGAAATGGAAATAGCAATTTTTGTCCTCAAATGGATGAGTAAATGACAAATGGACAAGCTGTAGGCAAGAAGCCCATTACAAGCAAAGTTGCCTTGGTGATATTACCTGTAATGAGTGTATAAGTGAAAAGCATGGCAAAGAAAAAGCTCCATGGTAAATTTTAATGGCCTTGGCTTTTTTTCTTGTAACCTAGATTTGTGTGGTGACTTATGAAACACGTCCAGGAACTCCTTTATAAAATGTGCATTTGATGTTTAACATCTTTTGTGCTGTTTTTCTCTTTTTGTGCTGGTTTACCAGGTGCTACAGAACAACGCCAAGTACCAGGTAGTACCCAAAAAGCTGACGATTGGCAAGCGCTTGGCACAATGCCTGCATCCAGCTCTGCCGGGAGGGGTTCATCGCAAGGCACTTGAAACATATGAGATCATCTTTAAAATCATTGGACCCAAGCGCCTGGCCAAAGATCTGTTCCTCTACAGGTACAGTATTTTAAACAACTCCATTCCAAATGCGTCATCAAGATCCTTTTGTTTTCCTGCATTTTATATTCGCAGTATTACTTTATTATATAGCAAGAATCAATCAGAAGCAATTTCTTTCCCTCATGTTATTGGTGCTTGTCTAGTATTTTTCTTCTCAATATTGTATAACAGAAGAGAAAAAGATCACCTAAATTTTTGTTGGGAACTGATTTAGTGCAAGAAAACCTGGAATTTATTATTTTTTCATTGAAATGAAGTGTTCTGCCTCTATGTACCATATGTATAGTAACTGAAAAGTTAGCACCTCATTGTATTAACATTACATTTTACTATTTTAAGTGTTGTTGGAAAAGAATCTGAATATAGTTTGTTGCAAAAAAACTGTATTATCAAATTAACAGAACAGAAAGGTTTTGTTTTGTTAGCATGGGGGGCGAGTACAAACTTTTTCTCGGTCTCTGGAACTGATGATAATGAAAAGGAAGGATAACCTTGAAAAGTTAAGTTTAGTCAGCATATACTGATTCCTAGACCTCCATGATGAGGTGTACATTTTGGGTTGGGTAGGGTGGGCAAGACATAAATTTATTTGTTATAAAATGAATAGAGGGATGTGTGCACACTGTCACACGTTTCTTAATCTTTACCTGTCCCTAGAGATTAAAATTTCATTGGTTTGAGAAATAGCAGGATAAAATGGAATTCTGTTTTGGAAGAAAAACTGTGCATTAATGCTTGGAAAGAAATTGCATGCCTTAGCATCAGCTCTTCTGTCTGGCATGGTCATGATGTTTATATATAATCACATTGAGGATGACAGTGTTTCAGTTCTCTGTTTCCACATGCTTTAAAAGACACTGTGAACTCATAGCTCATATTTTGTGCTTGTACAGTGATTCAGTAGCTGCAAGATCTCATTAACAGTAAGTTCTAGGGTAATGGAAAATGCTACTTTGTATAATCTAACTAAAAGCTATTGTTACTGCTGCTAGGGCAAAGACAGACATTCACATTAAGGCATTATCAAAGATTCCAGTATTTGTCATGAAAGCAGAATGCCAGTGTCTGAACATCAGATCTTGAAGTGTGAGTAATAGCCTTACAAAGAATGACTGTGGGTTAGTGTGCTGCTTATTGAACAAAAAGACATTTTCTGTAGAAAAAAGAAGCCAACTGACAATGGTTAAGGACAATTTCTGCTAGTCAGATAAAGGCAAAAAACATTTTTACCAAAAGTTTTGTATTTTGGAACAAGTTTTGTAGGGTTTTTTTCCTATGTTATGGACAATACCCTGTATACATAGGTATTTCTTTTAATAGTAGATTTGTAGGTATAAATTTTAAGACCCTTTCCTTAAAATTACCCATTTTACTGTTCTTTGATTTTCTTCTTCATATGTCAGGGTCTTCTAACCTGAGTCCTCAATGACTTTGAAAATTGAAGTTGTGTTCACAGGCATTTGATTATTGGTACAGTTTGTAATAATTTATGATATTTAGTAGCAGTACCAAGTATTATTTTAGTATCTATGTAACTTCTTCTTAGGAGATCACATTTATAACTTTCGTGAACTTACACTCACATTCAAGTAAATTCAGAACATACTTCCAGCTTTTTTCAGGCCCTTACAGGCTGTGTTATGAACAGAAATGCAAATAGGGTTTATTGTTAGTTTTAGAATCTGCTTTCAGACTGAGTTTCCAAATTTTCCAAATTTCCAAAGTAGATATATACTTTGATGCTACTTAACAGTTACCTCAAGGTTACTTGCTGAAATAAAACACCATGGTTTTTCTTTCAGAAAATTATTTCTATGAATTTCCTCAAATTGTTGTTATCCAGTCTTGTTTTTTTTTTCTTAATAAGTGCAAAGAAAATGTATTTTTAAATACAATTTTCATTGTGATGTGGTTCAGTGTGGGCAAAATTAACATTTTGTTATGCAGAGATGCTTCTGGTTTATCATATTTATTTTATTAGTGAAAGACATTAATCTCTAGGCCTTCAGTGCTTGTTCTCACAATAGTAATAAAACTCACAAGCCTTGGGGTACCAACCTGTCCATCCAAAGTCAGTCATATTGTGTGGTTGTCTATGCCTAAGCACAATTCTAAGATAAAAATCTGATGCTTATAATAACTATACTGGATGTGCCTATAGCAGTCTTTAGAGAGAAATAAAATTGTCATATGAGAAGCTTCTTTAAAGAAGGTGAAATTTATTTTTCACAGTTCTGGACTATTTCCACTCCTTGCCAATGCTGCTATGTCTGTCAAGCCAACATTATTGAGTCTGTATGAGATTTATTACCTCCCTTTGGGGAAAACATTGAAACCAGGACTGCAAGGACTGTTAACTGGGATTCTGCCTGGGTTAGAGGAGGGATCAGAGTATTATGAAAGGTAAGGATACTTATGTTAATAAGGTGATATGCTTCATCTGGGGGTGTTTACTGTAACTTTTCACTATGTACTTGTATGTGGATTTTATTGTTTTCAAAGTGGTTGCTTTTTCATTTGATGCTGTCATATTGCAACAGAATGGTATGGTAGGAGGTTCTTAGCATTAATTAGGACAAATGAACTGTTAGTTGTTCCTGCTAGTAGTTATGGAAAGGGAATTGGCATTCAGCAGGTTAGTGTTATATGCCAGTCTCTTCTCCCAGGTAGCAAGAAAAAGAACAAGAGAAAAGGGCTTTAGGTTGTTCCAGGCGAGGTTTAGGTTGGATGTTTGGAAAAATTGCCTCACTTAAAAGTTTGTCAAGCATCACAACAGGCTGCCTGGGGAAGTAGTGGAGTCACCATGCCTGGAGGTATTTAAAAGCCATGTAGATGTGGCACTTTGGGACATGGTTTAATGGTGGATTTTGCAGTGTTGGGTTGGACTCAATGATCCTGAAGATCTTTTCCAACTTCAACAATTCTATGACTCTTGATATGGGTTGAAATACATAGCTGCAGCATCTGGGCTACTGAGGTAGCATCTTAACATATTAAAGGATGAAGTTACACTCCATCACTTGGAATTCTTGGAATTGTTCACATCTTGATGTTTCCAACTTCAGAAACTTGAATTTTCACAACTTGTACGTCAAGAGCAGTTCAACACTGTCTTTTTCTATTTCTGTGTAGGCAGACACACACACACAGTGTAGCTGGCATCACTACAGCAGGAAACAAGGTCTATCCAGCTTGCCTCCTGGGGCCTGCCAGAGGGTAGAGAGGTGCTGCCACATGAGTTGGAGGAAATGAGAGCAGGGGAAGGGATTGCTTGTGCTCAAAGAATTAGGGTATTTTTATGCCTTGCTATTACCAGATGGACTCAGTGCAAGGAATGAGAGGGCAAAAGCCATCTGCTTTATTCTTTTCTTCAGCAGCTATGCTTTCCTGGTGTCTGTCTGAAACCTCTGTCTGTCGCAACACTTGGCTTTAAGCTGCAAATGAAGGAGGTATTTGGCTCTTTGAACATAAGGAGTACATAAGGAATATATAAAGAGAAGCTGTGGGCAAGCCAAAAGCATTTTGCAAGCCAGATTGGTCCACAGGCTTGCTCGCTGGATTGCTCTGTTCAGGCTGCATTATAAGGTTCAGTGTATACCTGGGCCTCTCTTGGACTCCCAAAAGGAAGTTTTAACCTTCCTGTAACAATTAATTTTAATACTTCTTAAAAATGGGGGCAGGGGCAAGAGCTGTGATATAAGCCCTGATGCAGCTGACTTGGTTTTGCTGCAGGACAAACACACTGCTGGAGAAAGTTGCTTCAGCTGTGGATCAGTCAGCATTCTACAGTGCTCTCTGGGGGAGCCTCCTCACCAGCCCTGCCGTGCGCTTGCCTGGCATCACTTATGTCCTCTCCCATCTGAACAGGAAGCTTTCCATGGAGGATCAACTCTACATAATTGGCAGTGACATTGAATTAATGGTAATGTTTTAATGGAACAATGAACTTATAATAAGTAAGTAACAACATTGAAGTTACTTACTTATTATGTAATGTTTTTTGTGGGGGGGGATTTAAATGTGTTCTCTCTCTTGAACCTGGCCTTTGAAGGGAAAAAATGCACGTTTATTATAGCTCCAGTTAAACTGATGTTTTGGTGCATGGTAGGAGTGTTTCAAAGCTGAATTAATGTATCAGAACTGCTTAGGTTTTGTGTAAAACTTTCCATTTATTACAGACTTCAGCTAGAAGTGGTTGCATTTTGTTGCAATTTTTGGTTCCTTTTTTTTCTTAAAGATAGAGAATAATTTTGTCTTTTAAACTTAAGATATTCATTGGTAGTATACCAGAAGCAAAAGCTGTTTGTATAATTTAGGGGATCTGTTGATTTTATATTTCCTCAGTGGTGAAACTTTTAATTTTCCTGTTTTGTCTTGTTTCATTACTCAAAATTTAAAATAACTTGATTTAGTACTTATCATTGTTTGTAAATAACTGTTCTTATTTTTGAGTGCTGTCTTATATCTACCTCCTTAAAATAATAAATAACCATTCTGGGGGGGTCTGCCATTACTTCAGGTGGAAGCAGTAAGCACTTCAGTGCAAGATACCAGTGTTTTAGTACAGAGGAGCACATTGGACCTTATCCTTTTTTGTTTTCCTTTCCACATGAGCCAGGTAGGTTATTAACATGAGAGATGAATTGACAAATTCCTAAATGTACTTCACTTCTAAAGTCAGTAGCAGTATTTGGTTGGTTTTTGTTAATGATTTTCTCCAAGCTACAGCAAGAGTCAAATGTAGGAGTTTCTCTGATAGGTTTGGCTATTCTCATGTCATGATCTCTGCTCTTCTGCTTTTTAACTTGATGTGTTAACTTTGAAGTTAAAGTTAACTTCTGTGCATGTAAGCACGAATTATGTTTAGTCTATGCAGAAACTTTTAATTTGCTCCAGTTTGATGAGAAAGCAAATTACTTATTCATTTCTAAGTTTCCAATTCCCAGTGTTCAAAATAAGCAAAAGTTAATCCTCTTAGCACAACAGATTCAGAGCACTAGAGAATTGAAAATGATTTTTGGTTTTGGGTGAGTGGTTAGCCCTAGCATTAGTGGGAGATAGACCTTACAACTTCTAGATAATTTTTTTTGGACTGCATTTATTGTTAGTTATGTCCTGTTTTTAAATGATCCATGAATTATGTAACTCCTAGAGGAAAACTTATGTAAGACTGATTCTGATCTTGTTAGAAATTAGGAAAAACCTGCACTTGTATGTAAGAAAAAGCTATGATCTTGCTTATGGAGGGACTTAATTCACTTTTATCAGTTACTCTAGGAGTATTTGGAGTGTCTCTATTTAGGTACTGAAATGTTGAAATTATCAATACAACATTTCTGCAATATTAAGAATTACACGAGCATTTAAAGTAGTAAGAAACTGAAAAAGTACATTAACTTTTTTTAAACTGGATTTTAAGAATTTTCTTCCAAAGCTTTTGCCTCATAGTAAAATGAAATGTCTTGTAATAAAAAGGAGCTGTTAGTCAAATCTGTTCTTTTTGCTGTTTTTAAAGGGTGTGTGTTATTATATAGTATCTGCTCCAAACAATAATCATATTTTGGTTTTCTAAGAGCAAGATTGTGTTTTCTTGTACTGTGCGGAATTCAGAAATGTCAAAACTTGAAACTAGCTAGGTTTTAATGAACATTAAGCTGCTAACATAGAAAAAAGCATTACTTTTCATAGTTAAACTTAATTTTGTTTCTAACTTCTTCAGGCAACGCGTCCAGACATGATCAGAATTTTGTCAGCAGCCCTTCACGTAGTGCTGCGCAGGGATATGTCACTCAACCGAAGGCTTTATGCATGGCTCCTGGGTAGGTTTGTATTTCATTCCATTGGCACTAAAAGTGGAGGATGGACTGGATTTTCCTTATCAGTGTTTGCACTGCTGTGTAGAAAGGATCTTGGAAAAATGAAATACTCAATTTCTTTCATAAGAGAGAAAGGCACTTTTTATGGACATAGAAGATGAAGAATGTCATCCTGGAACTCATTCCTGTCATATAAGTTGTTGATGCATTTTCCTCTAACAGCATTATGGGCCATATTCAAGGGTAGAGCCTGGTGTAGTAGGCTCATGGAAGTAGGCACTCTGAAACTTTTTCTCTAAAAACATAGGCTGAAGTAAACAGAGAATAGGCATTATAGAGTGTAAATGGTAGTTGGAGCACAACAGTATGGAAGATAGAAAAGAATGCTGAAGAGCATTGGTATTACAGTATGCAAACTTCAAACTTCATTAGATGTTTGCCTGATTGAATTAACAGATCACCAATCACTTCTCAACACCTTTCTGGAGTAAAAATTGAGTAATTTGGAATACAATTCTACCAAATGACAGAAAATCAATAGAGTACAAATTTAAATTTGTATACGAAACCAGCATATAATTAGAAGAGGGTAGCAGAGAATTATAGCTATTAGAAGGCTCTTGACCATTCAGAGAATAGTTAGAAGACCAGTGATTAGAAAATTTTAGAAAAAAATTACTCTTATTCAGCCTTGTTATTTTAAGGAAATGAAGCCTGTAGTCACATGAATCTGATCAGTTACTCTTTAAACCCATTCTGAAAGAAGTCAAAATCATGGAAGTTCCTAAGTGTGTCCCAGGAACTGGAGACTGAATGAAGAGACATGAAGTGGCTTCTCTACTTGATATGTTTTGCAGTCTGCTGTTAGCTTCTTTGACTTCCCAGCTCACCAGCAAGCACATATGTGCTTCTTGGGCTCCCCAGAACCTTGCCCAGCTGATAGTTATGATGTTAGAGGCAGGTAGCCTGTGGGTAGTGACTGGGGAGGAAGGAAGTGAGTAGCAAGGGGCCCTGAGAGAGAGCTGAAATTATGAGAAGGGAAAAAGTCAGCAACAGTGTCAGCATGAGGGGCTTGGTTTTGTTGCTGTAGTGGTTTAGAAGTTAAATATGAGAAAATCCTGCCTTCTTTGGTTAATCATTCTTCAAGTCACTGACTTGTAAAGGATTAATCTTTTAAAGATAGACAATGAAATGCAATGTTATGCTCCATACCTGCATTTTCAAATCTGGGGAAGAAATAGTTTCTAGATTAAACACTGCAATCATGTTTCATCTAAATGTGATGGATTAGATATGTCTTTCACTATTATTGAAAAAGTTATTTCATATATTTAAAATATCATGCTGCTTTTTTTAGTTGTAGAATCTTCTTATACAGCTATTTCATGAACATAGTCTCCACTGAAAGTCATCCAACTTTGGAGAATACTTTTACAGTGACTTCCATGTCCTGTGTTGTGAACAGCTACTTCATCTATTTGCTATATACTTGGACAAACTTTCTGACAATATTGGATTTTTGCATTTTTTTTCTTTGGATGTTGTGCTGCTTTTCTATTATCATGATATTCTATTCCTAATATAAGACATTGCAGATGGAGATCAGTTATGTTGAAAGACTGTCTGAATTCTGTTGTTCTGTATGGCATTATTTAATTCTGGTGTGTGCTATTCCTTCTTGTTGTTTTACAGCTAAAGGTTACCTATTAACATTCTCTATGAATAGAAATTGTGTACATCTCCTTAAATCATGTTATCTTAACCATTGTTAACCAATAGATTTTTTTTTCTTCCTTAAGCCTATTTTTTGTGCAATTAAAAACTTACTGGGAAAAGAAAAGAAACTTACAATACAAAGATCCACCCCATTAGTGTAATTTTGAACTAAAAAAAATTATTTTTGTGATGTGACTAATATTCTTTCTAACACGTTGCTGTGTTTTGGTGATCATCTCTGTCTGCATACTTAAACACTGAATTTTGTGTTCTCATTAATATGGAAATATTTTTATGTGACAGCTTGTGGCTGTATTTTAAGGATTGTGGGTTTTGCAGCATTTGTGGACATTTTTCAATTGTACAAGATGTAATTGGTTGATAATATTGCATAAAAAAATTATTTGTGTGCAAACTGCTTGTGTGAAAATATAACTTAGTTTCCCTTATTAAACTCTATAAATCATCTTTTTCTTGCCAACATGACTTGGACTTCATACTGGTAAGTTACCAGTGCTAGTGTGTTGATTTCTAGTTTAAAGAAATTGGCAGTGTATTCTATTGAACTGCAAATATTTATCTGCTTTGTCTTTTGTTTGCTTGAAGGTTTTGATAACAATGGTGCCCTTGTAGGACCCAGAAGTACAAGGCACAGCAATCCTGAGGAGCATGCCACTTACTATTTCAACACCTTCTCTAAGGAGATGTTAGTCCAGGTAGCTATACAGTTTTATTTATGCAGTTTTCTTGGGGCATATATTTTTATAAACAGATCCTGATCAAAGTTGCTGTAACTTTATCTTTTGACTTGCCAATGCAATGTGACAATGTAATCTTGTCTTTTTGTGATATTTGTCTCCTATTCTTCCAAAACATTCTCAGTGGAAAAATGAGGACCTCTAGAATAGCAGAATGAACAGACTAAATATTAGATTTCTCCCTCTCCTTTTTCACAGTGAATGAAGCATACGTGGATGTTACTTGATTATGAGCCCAGCACACTGGAGCCTGTTCTTTCATGAAACTGAATTGGAGAATTCTCTTCTGTAGATATGGGAAACTCCTCTGTGTCTTGGGAATCAGAAAAAAGTTATCATATGGCACTCAAAATCTGTGTTAAAAGGGTCTTTCTCTCCCCTAGGAAAAGGGAGCATCTTCTGCTCTCTGTTGGCAGCCAGGAATAGTTGAGAAAATTGGCAGTTAAACTAGTTTACCCTTAAAGCCTTCCTATGTGAGCTGAGATCACTGGTTCTAAGAACTGTGATGCTTTTCTCACAGTAATCGAAATACAGATGTCTTTTAAACTTCTATGAGTCTGATATTGAAGTCAGGAAGACATTTTATCTTTAAGGCAAATTGATAAGGTCAGGATTTTTCTGAGTCAGAGCTGTGATGCTGTGTATGGGAATGGCAGTGGCAATTCTAACAGTAGTAGCTGACAAGAATATTCAGCTCATCCCGGTTCAACGCTGACACCCAGCACAGAGCTAGCACCTTCAATTTTATCTGAAAGTTGTGAGATCTGCTGTTCTACTGATGAGGAAGAGCCCTCAGAATTCCAGTATTCCAGCAGCAAGGACCTTGTTGGCACTCTCTCACTGTTCGCTTATCACCCTTCTGCCTTCCTTAGCAGATGATTCAGAAATTACTCAAATGTAAAGGAGAGGCCTGAATGAGATACAGTTTCACCTGTACCTTATATAAAAAAACCATGGTGAGCTTTCAGCGACATTTAGGCATGGTTAATAGTTAAGGTCTTTTTAAATCTGTGCATCTTTCAAACTTAATCAGTGTCAATAAAGCTTTTCTGTCTGAAGAGTATGGACATCAGAATGTATTTTGTATATGCCTTGCCTATACATAATACGAATGACATATAGCTTCTAAAACCTTTTGCTGTCTCTTGAAAGACTTTTAAATCATTGCTCTTTATTGCCTTATTCTCTAGCAGTCTCTTTGTGTTCTGTTTTATCCAGTCAACTCATATCTTATTAATAGATACAATGTACTGAAAATTCTGGCCTTCTAAAGACATATGAAAGGACAGAAGATTTTACTTTTAAGATACTTGCTGATAATACTTGGTTTGTAGCAGATAGCAAGGCCAAACTGGTTTTCATGGCTATTTCTTATCTCTCTTTTTTTTTCTTCTTTGTCCTTTTTTTTTGAAACTGTAAAAGAAACAAACTATCTCAGACAGTCAAGTCAGCCAGGCAGAAAGCTAAGCAAAATCTGTCATCATCTCATGGGGCTTTTTTTTAATTCTGCAGCTCATTCCCTAACCTGCTTTGGTATAGAAACTCAGTCTTCCCATTTATTTCAAAGTTGTTATTGCTATTTAGTCAAGAAAGTATTCATCCTCATGAATGAGTATATCATAGGAGGATGGTGTTTTATTAAGCCCTTAATATCTACCTACTTTATCTTCTCAAATAATTTGTTCATTAATGCTCATGTATTCTGTTTTATTCTTAAGAAATATTGAATTACCAGCCTATAGTACTCTATTTTGATTTTAAATAAATGCAAGTTACCAAGTTCTTTTCCGCAGAAATGTTCTCAAAGGCAAAGTTGAGAGAACTTAATAATGGGAGACTGAGCTGCAGTGAGATGAAATAGTGGTCTCCACTACTGAGAATTTTCCCTTTATGTGCAGCTTTTATTACTTTCTATCTTTCTTATTATTTTCCTGATATGTTTTTGCTCTTTGTAGGCAATGGTTGGAATATTGCAAGTTAATGGACAGGGAGAAGAAAGCACATTAATGCAAGACTTAAAGCCTTTTCGAATTCTTATCAGTTTGCTGGATAAGCCTGAACTGGGTAATTTTCATTTACTCTTTTAATTTGTTTCATGTGATTCTGCTTTGAAATTTTTTCTCTTTTTTATCAAATTGAATAAATTATATGCTTAGTACTGTCAGGTTACCCAGATTTCTTAGATCTTCCAAGCTGTATCTATGTTTTCTATTTAATTTAATGCATTCATCAGATTTACCTTTTACCAAATGCCATTTCTTCTACTTTCTACACAGGAAACAGTAAGTCAAAGTCATAGAGAGAACTAAGTGCATGTTGGAAGATGTGCAGATTGGATCTTTTTTATTTCTTTCATCAAACAATGACTTTTACTATTATAAATCTCAGCTATTTCTTTTGGGAATAACCTATTCTTTCTTTAATATACACACAGAGAGAATAGACATTAACAATGAAACAGTTAATTTTTTTTCAGAGAACTTATGCAGAGGAAGCAAATCTTTTTTTTTTTGGTTTAGTGGGTGGTTTGTTGGGATTTCTTTTTGGTGTTTCTTTTCAATTTTCCCTCCCCTATTTAAAGTGTTTAAATGCCCTCTTTAGCAGATAAGGGCTGAGAACTATGGGACAAACATATTTACAGTTAAGACTTGGATATCTTGCCTTTTTCTTTGGAATACAGTTTTGAAGGTGAATGAAAAAAATCAAAATAGTTTTTTTAATCCATTATCAGATTTGAGGGTGGGATAATAAAAGCATAAAAATACAATAATTAAAGAAAATAATTGATCAGGACAGAAGAACTACAAGGAACAAAATATCTGTCAGAAATTTGCCATCTTCCTTGTAATTTATGTTTTCTAGGGATCAGTCTAAATGTTCAGAGGCAATGTATATGTTAAGATTTCATGCAGAAGCAAAGCTTTGAGCATTCTTTCAGCAAAATGAGATAGAATAATCTAAAAGGATTTTTGCTTAACTCCGTGAGCATACTCTTACTGAAGGCAGCTCAGTGAGATTAGGAAGCACATAAAAATGATATCTCAAGCACAATTACTTTTTAAATTCCTTTAAAAATAATTTGGGGTTTTTTTCTTCAAAATTGAGATTTAGCTCAAATCCAAAGGAGGAGCTGTTTATAGAATCATAGAACGTTCTGCATTGAAAGGGACTTTACACATTATCCAGTTCCAATGCCCCTGCCACAGGCAGAGAAACCTCCTACTAGACCAAGTGGCTCAAAGCCCCATCCAACCTGGCCTTGAACACTACCAGGGATGGGGCATCCATGGCCTCTCTGGCAGCCTGTTCCAATGCCTTATTACCCTCTGGGTAAAGAATTTTTCCTAGCATCCAATCTAAATCTCTCTTCTTTCAGTCTAAAACTGTTCCCCCTTGTCCTATTCCCATCTGCCTGTATAAGAAGTCTCTCTCCCTCTTTTTCATAAGCCCCATCTAAGTACTGAAAGGCTGCAATGAAGTCTCTCTGAAGCCTTCTTTTCTCCAAGCTGAGCAATCCAAATTATCTCAGCCTGTCTTCATGAGAGATGTTCCAGCCCACTTGGTATCTTTGTGGTCCTCCTCTGGATTTGGTCCAGCAGGTCATGTTTCTATGTTGGGCATCCCAAAGATGGATGCAGTACTCCAGGTGGGGTTTCACAAGAGCAGAGTAGAAGGTCATAATCACCTCATTTGGCTTGCTGGCCACATTTTTTTCAATGCAGCCCTGGCTGCAGTTGGCTTTCTGTGCTGTAATTTGCACACTTTCAAAAATACTTCCAAAAGAAGCAGACTATATCCTGAGCTAAAAAAAAACTGTCTCAAATTAAAAAGAAGGATGATGCTCAAAAGATTTTATCTTGTATTTGCATTTAGATATTTGAGTGTGTTGTCCATATGCTAACAGTATGAGATAGCTTAGGGATGAGTATTTCAAAGTGTTTTGACTGAAAGGCACCTCTGATTAAGAATCCATGAAGTCCATTTACATGTTACTGAGCTGGGCTAGTAAAAAGGATGCGTTGGCTGGAACATGATGTGTCCTGCTGTGACTGCACAGCTTTTGCACTGGTGTGTTTGCACCAGCTGCCATTGTACACACATTGAACATGGGGCTTGTGCTTTGTGTACTCCCAGGCACTACAGTTGTCTCAGTGTTTCTGGAATGCAAACAAACCAAACCTTCTGACATTCAGGTAGTTTATGAGATTGAACCAGAAGAAATGTTGTGGTTTCAATGACTAAAGCTAGCTAATGATTCCAATAGCTTTCAGCTGTGGACTGTTGGCAATGCTATAATTCAAGAGTGTGACTGCTGGTATTTCTCCCTAGGCCCTGCCATCCTGGAGGATGTGTTGATTGAAGTGTTTCGAACATTATATACACAGTGCAAAGCAGAACTGGAGCTTCAGACAGAACCATCTTTCAACAAAGATCACACACAGCTAAGCAGGTAAATAATGACTATAACATATTTTGTATTAAATAATAGATCTTTGTTGCTGGAACCATGACTGTGAAGCCTGTAGGACTGTGGCATGTTTTCTGCATGGTACAGGAGCTATTGACATTAATTCCAATTTGTGTTCAGTGCAAAGATGTGAAGTGATTTGCTTTATTATTTTAATTTTTTTTAATATTTAGCATAATTTTTATTCTTTAGCCATGACAAAAATGTTTGTTTGATTGATTGTGATAGTCTTTATATCTGTGTTCTTCAAAAACAAAATAGATTGAGTTTTCTTGTAGTAGAAAAATTAGGACTGCTACAAGAGAGCCAGGGAGTGGGATTTAGAGTTTGAAGATTTTTATTTAATATTTTGAAACGTGGAGAGGACAGGGGTGTTCAAAGCTGGAGAGGGTAGGAAACAACTGTAAGAACAATTATGGTAAAAACAGATATACTAAAAATGTGTTTAAAAGATAAATATTAAAGAAAGAGGAGAAACCTAGCAACTGTGAAAAGACATTGGTATGAGCAGCCTGCCAATATCCTGAGCCCTTGAGCAACAGCTACTTGTAGGGATGGGAGGAGGATCATTTGTAGTGTTACTTGACAGTGGGTAAACTCCCAGTGATGTGGAGTTATATAACTTGAAAAATAAGTATAAAAATATGAAATGTTCTTTCTATTTTCTTTCAGCAAACTGAGAGAAAACAAGAAAACAGCAGAATTGATTAAAACTGCCAATCTTCTTTTCAATTCCTTTGAGCCTTATTATATGTGGGATTACATTGCTCGTTGGTTTGAAGAGTGTTGTAGGTAGGTGATAATATTTAATCTCTGTATGGGTGAAGTTGAAGTTAATTTTTGTTTTGTATACTTTTTTCTTCAAAGAAGTCAGTCTCATGAGATCATTAAGCCTGTAAGTATTTTTTTCCTCCCATCCCTATAATTTCAACATTTTGGCCAATTTTCATCAGAAGTGATTATGGGTATTAGCAACATGAGTTCTCATAAACTCAGTGTCTGGGTTAAATCAAGAGACAGAATTAGCCCCTCTACTGAAGGAGAGACCCCAGAGTGACCTCAAAGCTAGTTCTTGTTCTGTCTGGCCAGTACAGGATTACTCATTGTACAAATCACTTTTGGTAAAATTGACAGATTTGCCAGACACTTGATGTGTCATCATTTGTACTGCTCTTTTAGGGAAAAAGAAGGGTGGGGATTCTGTGCAGGGCTACAGGAGAAAATGACAAGCAGGGCTACAGGAGAAAATAGCAAACCATACATCAGGGAAAGTTGAAAATATTAACAGGAGGGAAGGGAATGAAGGGACCACAGAAGAACAGAGGTTTTTGCTGTGGCAAGGGGTAGATGATGTAGAGATGTCAAATGAAATTAGTAGAATTTTTTTTTCCATTGCTTATGGAATTCCTTGATAAAATATTAAGATACTTGGACATGAATTTGTCTATGAGCCAACAGTGTGCTAACTGTGTGTGTGTCTTGGGCTACATTGTGAGGACCATGGGCAGCAGGTGAAAGGAAGTTATTTTTCCTTTCACTTAGTGTTTCTAAGGACAGACGTGGAATATTGTGTCCAGCTTTGGACATGCCACCTGAGGAGAAGTGTTGAGAAACTGAAGAGACTCTGGTAGAGAAACTGCTAAGCTGGTCAGTTATAGGACACTGCATTGAAGGTTGAGGTAGGTGAGTTTGGTTTAGCCTGGCAAAGAAGGAAATTGAATGGCACCTTATGACTTCCTGAAAGGCATTTGCAAAGTTCATACAGCTATACTTTTTATAACAGCTGATGGAAAACAAAGGACAGCAACAAGTGCTCACTCAAGTGGTCAGGTTGGACTTTGAGAAAAGCTTTGCTAAGGACATGTGCAGCAGTGGAAGAGGTGGAACAGTGGAAGCCAGGAAGGCTGTGGAACTTTCTTGTGAGATTTCCAGAACTCTGCTAGACAAAACTGTGGACAAATTTATCTAGTGTTTTTAGCAGTCCTGCTCAGTGTGAGAGGTTGATCTAGATGTCTGTGACTTGATTTTTGTGTGTTGGGCTGAATTGCTAACATAAGGATAGTCATCTACAGTCAGGTAACATGCAGGTGAGTATTTCACTACATATAAGTAGTGTTACTGTCAACATGTATACAAAATTGCATCATAAATAAATGAAATCTGGAGATTTTTTTTGTTTTGATTTTTTCTGCATCATTAGCTGTATTATTTAAGTTTTTGTCTTCCATGCTCAATTTTCTGTAGCGTGAATTTCCTTATTTAACAAATGAAGACTGTTTGTTTTACACCAAATGATTGGTTACTGCTTTTTCTGAAAGGATGGCGTGGGGCCAAATAAAGTACTTAACAGTAAAATGAGAAATTGCTTATTGGTTTATAGTGATTATCCCCCAATATATACAGCTTTGCATTAAGTTACAGAAATATGGTCAATGTAAGGGGAAGGAAAAATATTGTGAAACTCCATTTGAATTTTGCAGGAGGACTTTACATGCCAGACTTCAAACTGGGCCTGGAGGTGATAGTGAGCAACCTGAGTTACCTCTGACAAATTTCTGCTTGTTAGTGGATTTTTTGTTGGATATTGTTTCTTTGGTAAGAATTCCTTTATCCATTACTAACATTGGGATTCTGTATATTTATGGTCTGCAGAAATACTGTATATACTTTATTAATTGCTTTTCTTGAAAATATATTGACATAAATTGACATTAAAATAAGTTTTTGGTTCATTGTATGATTCTTGATAGACTGGTGAGACATAACTCAAATGGGTTTATGATGCTTATACCTGAAAATTTTAGTCTGTCCTCATTTTATTTTCTGTGTATTCATTGCAGGCATAGTCTTATGTAGTTTGATATGCTAGTTTAAATGTGCAGCTTTCTTTTAAGGATCTTTTAAATGTCATGATAAGATGTAGCTTCTTTTTCTGTTGTCATTGCTTAATGTAGCAAAGACTGTTGGAACTGTTTTTTCTATAGCTGTCTTTCCTCAATTCTTTGCTTTCTCATTTCAAAGCCTACTAGAAGTATGAGAGTGCTGTGTCAGGTATGGCAATCAGCCTGTTCTTCCTTTAGCTCTTTACTTGTTTATGTTTCATTCTTAAACTTTTATCTTAAGATTAATAAAGTAATAGTAGCATTCTTCAGCCTTCTTATGATGTTTTAAATGTATTTGTTGTATAATGAACAATATGTGCTAGTTTGAAAAAGAGCTATATATATTTCTATTTGTTTGTTACCCAATTTTAAAGTTAATTTTATAAATATTTTTTAGTAAAGCATGTATTTCTTATTCTTGGATATTAAGATATTAATTTTCCTTTTTCCGTGTTCAGTATGTTTAGAACAGAGTTAAGCAAATGATAGGTAGCTCTGTTATAGAGAATAAATTTCAGGATGGAATTTGGTGTGACAATTAACAAGTTTTTATTATTACTTTGCTACTCCTATTACTAGGAGACTTACATTGAAATACAGACTGAACACTTGCCTCAGCTGTTGCTCAGGATGATTTCTGCATTGACAAGCCATCTTCATACTTTGCACTTGTCTGAGCTTACTGATTCTCTCAGACTCTGCTCAAAGATCCTTAGTAAGGTTCAGCCTCCATTACTCTCTGCTGGTACAGATGGTATCCTGCAGCTTCCTACTGGACAGAGCAGCTCCATCAAAGAATGGGAAAATAAAAAGGTAACTGATTAGGTTTTGCAGCATCTTGCAAAATTGCTTCTTATGTGGAAAAAAGAAATGGGTTTTGTACAGCCTCTGTTGAACACCCTACAAGTCTTTGATTATTTGTGAAACCTGGGTAATTAAAATAACTCATAATTGTGGTAAAATTTCTTGAATCTTAGGGTTTTTTACCCAGATATAATATTATACATGTATAAATCACTTCAGAATCAGGGCCTAAGAGACAACTAATCAACTAAAGTTTGTAAAGCACTTCAAGAGTATCATGAAGTAAAATAACTGGACTGAAAAGAATTCACCATTTTGATTACGTATCAGACATATGTAAATTCTCCTCTCACCTAATTTATGTGCATTGGTTTAATACCCATCATGTATTTAACTGTCACTGTTAAGTTCTTAGAATAATTTATTAAAGAAATAAAATAAACCAGCCAGCAGCTATTTCTCTTTTATCTTGGTCCACTTTGTTCTATGCAGCCATGGCTATGTTAAGTGACATGCCCTGAAATCCTTGTTTTCCAGCTGAAAAAACTTAAGGAACATCATAGAATAAATTAGGTTGGAAGTGACAGTTGCAGGGCACTGCTAAAAGCAGGGCTGATTTCAAAGTTAGATTTTACTTTAAAGCTAGGTCATGTCACACAGGATCATATTTGTCTTAATTTTGAGTATTTCCAAGGATGAAGTTACCGTGACTTCTCTGTACAGCTTGTTTGTTTGCACTGTTATTTAATCAGAATTTCCATTGCTGCTGCTTGTGTTGGTTGCTTGTGTTCTTTCACTGTGGATTTCTAAACATATCTAAATCTTTTCAGCTGCCTAATGAGAGCTCACAGAGAGCAATAGAGCCATCTTCACACCCTCCACAGCTTTTAGCATTCTTTTAAACTAAGTAAATCCACTCTCTAAGAATTCCTTCTACTTCAGGAGCACCTGTGGTGACTTTGCATTGGGCATACTCAGTATATCAGAGTTTCCTTTGTACTAATGAGCATAAAATTGGATACAATACGCTGGTTGTGGACCTAAAACTGCTTAGAGGGGACTAATTACTTCCCTTGATTTAGTGACAGTGCTTCACCAAAGGAGTCCACTGCTGGCTCACATTCCCATAGTCAATTAAGACTCCAGCATCCTTTATTCAGGATCCTATCCTTATTCTCTCTAGCTAATTGATACCTGTCTTGTTTTGTTCTTTTGGGGTTTTGGGTTTTTTTTTGGTTGCCTTTTTTTTTTGGTTTGTTTTAATAAAGCCTGTTTTAATTGAATGATACTGCTCTTAGAACCTTCAGTGGCCTTCTGCTTCCAGTTACAACTGTCTCATACATGGCCATGGTTTCTCTTAAGAGATAGTGAAATGATTTGCCATGCTTCTAATCACTTTTAGATTGTATTTTGTAAAATACAATAGAGACATAGTCTCTTCCAGCTTTCTAGTACATTACTTTAACCATTTTCTGTGGTAATATCTCAAATTTCCATTCTTATTCCATCTCTGGTAAAGCAAGACATTATTCACTGTAAATAATAATGTCACTGTTTTTATTTACTCATGAAAAAGTTTTTCATATTATTACATAAGGTTCAAGTTCTATATTTAACACAGGTAGTGATTAGAGTCAAAACAAATTCTGGGCCTTAGGTATTAGGCAAAATCTGCCATCACTGGTAAAATGCAGGATTGGAAGTAAGTGGGCACCTGCATTTAGGGCCCCTGACTGATGCATTTCTATTCCAGTTGTTTCCCCACCTCACATTCTCACCAGGAAACAGACACTATACTACCAGTTACTCTGACTGTAGAGCGCTAGAGCAGTGCAAAAAGCCACTGTGGGTGCTTTTTCTGAGTGAAAGCCATTCATCTATTTATGCATATTCTGAATTATAAGAAATTAAGACATAAAAGTCATGAAGAACTGCTATTGTTGCAGCAACCTCTCTTTCTTATTTTGAGGAGATGATTTATTTTCTTTGTAGTTGCAAATGATTAGTAGTTTTTAAATGAGAAGTTTCTATCTTTTTGTAATTATAACTTTGTATTTGATGGTTTATGATGCTGTATAAATTAATAATACTTACGCCTATATATTTCAGCACTCTTTCATCATAGAGTAGACATAATTATGATATGAAGAAAATGTTAAAACCAATAATATTTAAATATTTTTCTTGATAAACAGTTTTCTTTTAATGTTAGCTTAGTCTGGCAGGCTTACAGAAACACCAAGTATCATTTTGCATGAAATGTATGAATACATTTAAAACTCTGGAATAAAATTGTTGCTTTCAAATGAAGATACTAATAAATACTGTTTTGCTAAGACCTAAATAACCTATTTTCAGCAGTCATTAAACTTTTATATTGCTCAGGTGCCATCAGTGTCACTTGAAAATCCTAATGATGTGTTTGAAGATGGTGAAAATCCTCCAAGCAGTCGATCATCAGAAAGTGGATTCACTGAGTTTGTACAATACCAGGCAGATACAACTGATGACATTGACAGAGCACTGAATGAAGGTCACAGTGCACCTGGCATTCCTATTGTTGGTAGCACATCCTCAGAGACTGAGACAGCATCAACCGTGGGTTCTGAGGAGACCATTGTACAGCCTCCTTCCATAATGACACAAGGGACAGCAACTCGTAGTGGGAAAACAATCCAAAAGACTGCAATGCAGTGCTGTCTGGAATATGTCCAACAGTTTTTAACCAGATTCATCAACCTCTATATCATTCAGGGTAATTCCTTGTCTCAGCCCTTAGGGGCAGAGCTTCCGGTAGACCCCACTAGAGCGCAAGGACAGAGCACAAAATGGGACAGAGAATCACAAGATGATGCTAAGGTGAAGAAAACAACCAAGAAGAAAACACCAAAAGAATACCTTCCTGCCTTTATTGCTGCTTGTCAGCTCTACCTTGAATGTTCGAGCTTTCCCGTTTACATTGCTGAAGGAAACCGCACTTCAGAGTTACATCCTGGGAAGCCTGAAGTTGGTAAGCTGCACTCTCATTTGTTTGTTTTTTAAATAATAATTTTTAAATTGCTGCCAAAAAAATTAATGTAATACTGTCGTGTTTTATGTGTGTTATTGTTTGCTGTTCCTCTCAGTAATCTATTTTCTTCTATGTCAACTAGTTTATGTTTGGAAAATAAATTATTTTCTCATAGATTTTTAAGAATATTGCTGGCATGGAATTTGACAGTAATTAATATTGGGGTGGAAAATATAAATTATGCAAACTGAAGCCTGAGAGTAGAATCTATATTGTTGAGTCTTCCTCTTTACTGAATGGATCCACAGTGTTTTCTTTGTCATATTGCAATAGCCACAGCTCACATCAAATATGTTTTTAGCTTCCTTTTATCAGCTTTGGATTGATGTGCACATTGTTCACTTTGGCAATACATGGAAATTGTAAGCTGCTGACCAATAAAAATCATACCAGCTAAGAAATTTAATTAATACTACTTTGCTCCTATGAAAGGCACAGTTCTTGCAAAAAATTCTTCTATAATTCCATTAAGAAACAAAATAAAAGTGGTGAGTTTTGGTGAGATATGGATGTGTTCACAGATGTATGAAACTATTCAGATACAGACGTGATTAAAACACTGACGGTTATGGATTACTGTAAATTGTGACATTTTAGGATGAACAATCCTTTTTACAGTTTGTTGAGTCTTCAATTTACAGTTCCAATTTTGGATCCACTTCTGATCTGCAATCTGAGAGTTACTTCTTAGAATGTTTTTATGGTGGATATGCTTGGAACATGCAGGAAATAGTAACACTAATTTTGTCTACTGTCGCAGTCATCTCTGGTTTTATTTTTTTCTAGGAAACTTCCTAGTTGCAGCTTTTTGTTCTTATTTACAATTTTTAAAGCAAGGCTAAGTGGTGATCAGTGCTTGGAGTTGGATAGTTTTTTTGGTTTTGGAAGCAAGCATGCTAATTTAACATGACTGCTTCTGTTTCTGTGGTCTTTAAGATGTGTTGTTTATGTCTTCATTATAGGCAGGAGCAGAATGTATATTTGACTTTGTAACATCCAAACATATAAAATGTTTGTCAGTTGAAGGCAATTTGGTTATAGCTGTTTATTAATTATGAGCATGACAGTGCCAAAGATCTGGTACCTTTTATAAAATATCTATCTCAGAATATTTGTGCTTTTATAGCATGACCCTGAAAATGCTAGACATTTATTTATTTATTTCTCCAAAACAGCCTACAAATGAATGTTGTGTCCAAATACTAAAATGTCAGCTGTTTGCTCATTACTTTTTGGTGCACATGACACTTGCTTTTTACTGCCTTGTGCACTGTAGAGCAGAGAGCCTGTAGAGCTTGAGTACTGTGTGCCTTGTATGAGGGCAGTGCTTCTAGGAATCCCTTTCACTTTTGGTAAATGTCTTGGATTTGTGTTTCTTGTTCATCATCTGAACGTTCCTATTGGTGAGTTATCATTTGCAGTCTATTAAACAATATAACTTTGAGGAATAAGCATCAATTGTAGGTAGATAAACCCAACAGGAAGGATTTTGTTTCAAATGTAAATATCTGTTGTATAGAATGTCAGGGCAGATGGGAATAGTGCTGGGCCTACTTCCCATAACAGAGAATTGCACTGGAACAGAGAATGGAAGAAGGTAGTTTCCATAATTCTCACACTATCATATCTATTGATATGAGGCTTTTGTACTGCAGAAGAGGCTGTGTTTGTTAAAGGGTTCCTAAATTTGGAATGATGTGATCCTATAGCTCTTAATCACTGGTCAGTCTGTTTTTTTGAAGGAGACAAGTTAATCTGATATTTAATATAATTGTCCTTTAGTTCTGCTGTATGCTTAATTTCTCAGCTATCTTTAATTGAAGAAATTAAAAAGGGAATTGAGTGAAGCTGAAAACAATGGTTATATCTGTACACTTTAAAATACAATATGGAATTGTTAGGTATATTTAGACTCCAGTGGAGCTGTGGGTATAAATTAGAAATTGCATCATTCTTCTCTTAATTCTAAAAGGGGGCTGTATTTGTGCCTATTAAATAACACTTCTTCACTTGTGTCTGGTTCTGGTTGTATTTGTCTTTTTAGGAACATGATCAATAGAGTCCTTTTGAAGTTTTAAGAGAAGTTAGTTTGGTATCTCTAAAATAAAAGGATGCAATATTCACTTGGAGAGTTGACTGTGAACTTTGGAGAAAGACACTTCCAGTATCAACCCAGAGTATGCCTTGATAAAGTGAGAGGACAATAAAAAGGGGGAAGCAACCAACTACAGTGAAAACAGAGTATGGTCTAATGGATCATAGCTCTGAACCAAACCATCAATTTCTCTCCAATAGAGACTTCTGTTTTTAAAATGTTGCCAGGCAAAACTGTTTTTGTCAATTTAAAATTAGTCTGCATATGTGTAATATATTATCCTAGGCTCTATAAAATATATTACAGAATTATTTCAGACTACTATCTAGGGCTGTTAAGAGGATTAACCTTTGCAGGTTCCTGATTGCTGGTGAAGAATTTTGTGAAGTAGAAAAGTGAATGAAAGGATGTGCTAACTACTAAAAGTCCAGTTTTTTCTGAAGCTGGAAATCATCTGAATGCATTTCCATAAAATTTTTCTCTTACTTGTTAAAATTTTTCTATTAATTTTTGATTACTAAATGTTTGAAGTGATACAGTATTGTATTGGATTATTTTTAAGATACATTAGGAAGTATCTTCCTCTTGCATTTTCTAAATGGATAGGTTAAAATATGAAGGGACAATTGCACATATAATGATAGAATACAAGAGGAAAATTCCATAATATTTAGATTGTTAAATAAATGCATAATCTGTGCTTTTTGTTTCAGACTGTGAACAAGTACAGCCTCCGCTGTGGCTGCAGACTTTAATGAATGCTTGCAAGCAGGCGAGCAATTTCAGTGTTCAGGGTGTTACTATTTCCCTCGTGATGGACTTGGTTGGATTGACTCAATCTGTTGCTCTTGTCACTGGAGAAAATCTGAACAGTGTGGAAACTGCTCAGCCTCTTAGTCCTAACCAGGGAAGAGTGGCTGTCGTCATCAGACCTCCTCTTACTCAAGGCAATCTGAGATATATGGCTGAAAAGACAGACTTCTTCAAGGTTAGATGCAGTATCTCATTGCTGTTTTCTTTAGACTTTTTCTGTCTGGTGAAGAATAAGTCTTGGCCCCTTTACCATCCTTGATGTGCTAAACCAAATTTTCTTGCTGAATATTTTGATAACATTTGTAACCTTGTGTTAGAATCTAAATGAAATACACAGTAAGTTTTTTTCCTGCAATTCTGTTACTGACCACTTGTGTGACATTCCTTACTTAATTGAATATTTTAAAGATACAAACAAAACCTGATTGAATAGCAGCATTAATCAGCAAAGGTATAAAACTGAGATGTGCATAGTGTAGGACTATGTACACAATTTTTGCATTTGTGTAATTCCTGTAAGAAATCTTTTGCAAAAGATAATCAGCAGCAGGGTATATTATGTAGTTAATTATATTTCAATGAAAATTTATTTCTGTACTGACTCCTTAACAGGAGTTGTTTTTGTAGTAAGTTATTGCAGTTTTCTGAACACTTCCTTCTCTTCATACAAGAGGAACCATTTTACAGATTGCCTCTTGGTCACAGGGTGTCATCAGATGTGATGTCTCCCATTGTTGCATGGAGCAGAACAAGGCATGATAGTCATTCACTTGTGTCTTGCAACTTTTTCTTTTCGTGTACAAAGCATATAGCTTTAACTCTTTGGGACCAGCTGGGTGATGGAACTCCTCAGCATCATCAGAAGAGTGTGGAGCTTTTCTACCAGCTGCACAACCTCGTCCCATCTTCCAGCATTTGTGAAGATGTTATTAGTCAACAGCTGACTCACAGAGACAAGGCAAGTTGCTCATGTATTTACTTAAAGATGAGTAAAATATATACAGAAATATATTTAGATGAAGGACCCCTCAGAGGAGGGTACGAATAACTTCAATATTGAAAGAAATATTGCCTTACATTGTTTCACATGTTATTTTAGGTCTGTGATGAGTCTCTAGTTTCATGCTAGGCAACAGAGGTTTTTCACCATTCAGCAACAGGCTTATGCAGGAGACTTTCTCTCTTATCAAAGTCATGTGATGCCTCCCAATACTTAAAGCATGTGCTTAGTTTTTGCTGTTGTTAGTAGGAGTTCTTATCATGACAGGTACTTATTTTTTTTTTTCCTCACCTAGAAATTTGTTTCACATCGAGGCTGTCAATTTGACATTCAACTTGAGACCTGTGTAGTGCTTTAAATTTCAAGTATATGAGCAATTTTCACAGCTGCAGCAGTATGAATAGAAGGGAATTACTTGCTTACACGTTCTAGCAACTCATGGTTGTGTGACTTAAGGAGTGCTTACCTTTTTGCCATTCTACCAGAGTTACCAGGTCAAGAAGAGTGAATGTGAGCCCGTCTGTCAATCAGTGCAGTTCACAGCTTGCCATATTGTTGAAATTGGTGATGATTTTTAGTGTCATTTAGGCTGCTCTGTAAACTGCTGTGACTGTGGATGTAGAACTTGGTTATTTCTGCCTACCTTCTGGAGAAAGCAGTAATTTCTTACATCTTCACAGCATGGATTGCAAGGGCTTACATGGAGTTATCTCTATGTGTTTGGGAATTGCTATTTTCACTCTATTCAGTAACTCAGTGTATTATTTTGTGTAACTGTATGCATTTTGCAGTAATCTTGTGGATTATTTTCCTGTGAGAAACATATTTTTCTAAATACAAGTGATGCTGTCTCTTTTGGTTTTTGTTTTTGGTGTGGAGAGGTTGTTCTATTTTTAGTTTGTTTCACATGAACTGTTTGGTTTTTTTTCGTCATTTTCATAGCTTTTACCTAAAGTTTCCATTATTGTGACAGATATTGGATAGATAAGAAGCTGTTGCAAAGCTTCTTAAGTTGTATGATGTAAACTAAGTCTGGAAGTACGTCAGATTGTTAAAAAAAAAGTTGTTTTAACAGTTTTTAGTTTTGTCTCACTTTGGTTAAGGGTACAAATACCTACAGTTCATGTCCTATAACCATATATTCTAACAACAAACAAGTGAAAATCTTTGTCGTTGTGTCTTTGCTTATTTAGTAATTTAGTTTAAGCCCTTAGAGTACTCGAAGTAATTTTGATTATTTATTTGGTGTTGTCCTGATTGCTGTGCTTTGTTCACTCTTACTAAGGCTTACTAGCTTCCTTGTCTTTTTGGGTGAAGCTGTTTTTATACATGTGTTCAAGTCATATCACGACATTTGCTGTTGTTTGCAGCCTTGCTGGAATAACTCTTTGCCTGGATCAGCCTCAGTAAGGAGATAAACAGAACAATTCTTACTTTACACCATTTTTACCATAAAATATACTGAGCTGGATTTCAGTGATCCCTGTAGGTCCCTCCTAACTCAGGATATTCTATGATATTCTGCATATTATTGCTATGACTGTATTAGTCATTATGAATCCTTTGGTCAGTAAGCATGTCCTATTGGTCCAATTTGTTCCAGAGTTAAATTTACTTGTTAGGGAAGAGCTTAATCTACATATCTAGCTAGAAAATTATTCTGTTTCTTTCTAGTATGGCAGTAATGGAATGAAAATAAGTTGAATAGAAAGAGACAGGCTAAACTTTAAAACTAAGGCAAGATGGAGATAGGAGAGAATCTTTCATGGTACTTAATTGCTCATAGGCACCTATTGTTGGCTTCTACTGCTTTTAAGATTAAAAAATAGTACATAATCAAAGAAGTAAATTTCATTATATCTTATATCATTTAGGATGCTGTATGACTTTCTTTTTCCAGTTCTTATCAGAAGTTTTACATTCTGACAGATCTAACTTATGGTTTGGTTCACAGAAAGTAAGAATGGAAGCTCATGCCAAGTTTGCAGTGCTATGGCATCTCACACGAGATCTTCATATTAACAAATCTTCTTCCTTTGGCCGCACCTTTGACAGGTTGGTGATTACAAGTCTGATTCAGTTGAAATAATTTTACTCCAAAATCTTTGACGGTATTATACGGGGCAACATAGGGCATTGAAAAATTGAAGAACTACAGTGTAGATGTGAGAGGAAGGAAGAAGACAAAAAATGAATTTGTGGACAAGAATTTGTGTTAGACAAAATTGTTTTCACAGTGATGATTATGTAAGCTGTAAATTTTTCCTGGGAGCTATAAAGAGTGTGGGGAAGGAATGGTGACAATATTCATTGACCATCACTGTGCTGTATATTGAGTTTAATATCTGAGTTCTTGCTGTGTTTTAATGTAGGAGCAGGAGAGAGAAATCAACCCAGGATTGAATTATATTATGTAGAAAGTAACAGTAAAACTAAAAAAAACTTAAAAACCAAATAGCAAGCAAGTGCTAAAACATGAGTTCTTTTGTTTAATCTGTGTTTTGTGTAAGAGGTCATTTATGGCAAGCAGCAGAGGATTTCTGTTTTGTGTTCTGGTATTGGACTACCTTCTTAGAAAAGACTGAAGATCTGGACTCTGAACTGCTCGTGTCTTCCTCAGCTAGCGCAAATGTTGTGGAAAAGTGTTTATTTAGATTTTGTATTGCATACTTAGCTGTAAAGTGTAGAGTAAAAAGGTTATTTCTTTATCTTATGCGGTCACTCATTGCATAAATGGTGATAAATTCTGTGCATACAGCTAAAAGCTTATGTACTACTGGGGAATGTAAAACAGTAGGTAAAATTCAGAGTCCACTATATATATTGTTTTTCCTTGTCCGAAAAGGATTCTCAAGGCTAAAACTGTTAAGAAACTAATAGTTGTAGGAACTGCTGAATTGTCAAGTATATTTCTCCTCTCTATTCTTGAAGACAAGATCTTCGAATGTTTTATTTTCCATATATGTTTGTGAATTGGCTTTTAAAATTGTATATTTTTTAATGGCATACCACTTACAAGACAACCAAGGCTTGTTATGCTAATAGCTGTACAAATACTTGATCTTGCTACTATTAGAGCAACTGTTAAAAGTGACTTTGTTACTAGCTCTTCCTGCCCATTCCTTCATTGGACTAGACTAAAAAAAAAAGAGCAAGTTCAAAGTTTTGATTCCAAAGAAAATACTACTTTGTATGGAGAAGAGACTGGAGTATGTACCGACATTAAATTTGTCATGTATGAGATTAAAATGGGATTACTCTGTGAGTAGTGGACGATATCCACTGGATTGTTTCTTCTTTCCATTCTAGATCTTTGTTTATCATGCTGGACAGCCTCAATAGCTTGGATGGTTCTACTTGGTCAGTGGGACAAGCCTGGTTAAATCAAGTGCTTCAAAGACATGATATTGCAAGGGTTCTTGAACCTTTGCTCCTACTGCTTCTCCATCCAAAAACTCAGCGAGTTTCAGTTCAGAGAGTACAGGCTGAATGTTACTGGACTAAATCTCCCAATCACCCTGAAGAAGAAAATGAAAAGCAGTTCATGCAGAAGTTCAGCTGTGCTGATGGTATGTACACAAGAAGCCTGTAGGAAGTTTCTTGATTTCTTTGCTTGCTGTTTACATGCAATGTTGAAATCATAGTAGAAATTTTTGAGGGTAACTGAAAAAACTGCTGGAATAACTATGGCTTATATTTGCATTTGTGTGGTATTTTCCTAATTCAAGTTTGTGTGCCCCAAGTACTGTTTAAAGTTGTATTGTTTTTACATTAAAATGATATGCAAGTATTTTAATGCAGAGCATTTTGTTACATCTTACTGAGTCTTGGTAGAACATAAGAATATGGCTTGACGCTTAACCAAGAAATTAAACATTTTTATGGATGATGTGGGGCTGGCTGAAAGCCTACCAAAAAGGCTTTTGAAGGTGGTGTTTGCATGTATTGCATAATTTTAGTTTAGAATTTACTAATTCTGTTTCTTGTGAAAATGAAAGCAGATAAGACTGCATAATGCTTCATGGAGAATTATGTTGTTTTGCTCAGGTATACTGCTAAAACAATTTTGCTTTGTTTTTGCGAACTTGTCATTTGCTTATTAACATATTTTTTCTTCTGTGAAATAGAAAGACACTCTTTATCCTGCCTTCATAATTTGAAGTCTCAATAATAGTTTAAATTCTAAATTTTAAATCTGAATTCTTATTCTGAAGAACAAAATCTTATATGTATGCATTTTTCTGTGTTCTTCAAGCATTCTCCCACATGCCTGTAAGCCAAGGACAACTTATTATACCTAAAGAAGGCAATGAGAAGCAACTTGGTGTGGATGAAATGGAGAACTTCAGCCTGACTGTCAATCCTCTGAGTGACAGGCTTTCCTTGTTAAGTACCAGCAGTGAGACCATACCAATGGTTGTGTCTGATTTTGATCTTCCTGATCATCAGGCTGAAATACTGCAGAGTTCTGACTCTGGCTGTTCTCAGTCATCTACTGGAGACAACATCAGTTATGAAGTGGAAACAGAAAGCCTGAGTGCTCAAGATAGCTCTCAGACTCTGAAAGAAGACTCACCTGATGAAATCGTGCAACAAGTGGTTACAGATCTTATATGCAAAGTTGTAAGTGGTCTTGGAGAAGAAGTTGAATCGGTTAAAGACAGTCTGCACTCTGAGGATGCTTCATGTAAATTCAGCTCATTGGATAGCTCTGTAGAGGTTACAAAAAGTGATGATCAAAATATTCAAAGTAGCCAAAGTAGTTTACTTAGTAATGACAGCTCACAGTTACTATCAGCCTCAACTGAGACTGGACTTGAGAGCTTAGGAGATGAAATGTCAAGAAATAACTCTTCACCTTGTATTGCAGAAAGTCAGCAATCCTTCTCTGATCTTACTCTTTCTTCCACTGAATCAAAGTCTAGAAAACATAGCCACAGTAGTATTCAGTTCAGCTTTAAAGGAAAGCAACCAGAAAAAATGTCAGAAAAAGAAACAATTGTTAAAGAGGCTGGTAAGCAACCAGGTGCAAAACCTAAGGTAAAAATAGCCAAAAAGAAAGATGAAGAGAAGAAGAAAGCACAAACAGAAAAGCTTAAACAAACAAATGTCTTCTTTAGTGATGGTCTTGATTTAGAAAATTGGTACAGTTGTGGAGAAGGAGAAATTTCAGAAATAGAAAGTGATGTTGGATCCCCAGGAATGCGAAAATCTCCTAACTTCAATATCCATCCGCTGTATCAGCATGTGCTGCTTTATCTCCAGTTGTATGACTCTTCAAGGACATTGTATGCTTTTTCTGCAATTAAGGCAATTCTGAAAACAAATCCCTCAGCTTTTGTAAGTGCCATCTCCACTACCAGTGTCAACAATGCATACACTCCTCAGCTTTCATTGCTCCAGAATCTTCTAGCCAGGCATCGAATATCTGTAATGGGCAAGGATTTCTATAGTCACATCCCAGTTGATTCTAACCATAACTTTCGGAGCTCTATGTACATAGAAATTCTCATCTCCTTGTGTCTATACTACATGCGGAGCCATTATCCAACTCACGTTAAAGTAACCTCACAAGACCTCATAGGAAACCGCAACATGCAGATGATGAGTATAGAAATTCTGACACTCCTCTTTGCTGAGTTGGCAAAAGTGATAGAAAGCTCTGCCAAGGGCTTTCCTAGTTTTATTTCAGACATGTTGTCCAAGTGCAAGGTTCAGAAGGTGATCCTGCATTGTCTGCTGTCTTCTATCTTCAGTGCCCAGAAATGGCACAGTGAAAAGATAGCTGGAAAAAACATAGTGGCTGTAGAAGAAGGCTTCTCTGAAGACAGCCTTATAAATTTTTCTGAGGATGAGTTTGACAATGGTAGTACTCTGCAGTCACAACTTCTGAAAGTACTTCAGCGGCTGATTGTGCTGGAACACAGAGTAATGACTGTGCCTGAGGAAAATGAAACTGTGTTTGACTTTGTCATAACAGACCTGGAGCACATTGGTCCCCAGCAGCCGATGACTTCTCTGCAGTATTTACATTCCCAGCCAATAACCTGCCAAGGCATGTTTCTGTGTGCAGTGATACGAGCTTTGCACCAGCACTGTGCCTGTAAAATGCATCCCCAGTGGATTGGCCTTATCACTTCTACGTTGCCTTACATGGGAAAAGTTCTTCAAAGGGTGGTTGTTTCAGTGACTCTTCAGCTCTGCAGGAACTTGGATAATTTAATTCAGCAGTATAAATATGAAACTGGATTATCTGATAATAGGTATGTTGATGTAGAGGTATAATTTTTTTAACTGAATTTGATTGTTTTGAATTACTCTGCTGTCAGATTAACTCATTAAAAAAAAATTACTCTTCTTTTAGGCCTCTCTGGATGGCATCAGTCACTCCCCCAGATATGGTTCTCACTTTATTAGAAGGGATCACAACAATAATTCATTACTGCCTCCTGGATCCATCTACACAGTATCATCAGGTGAACTTATCTGCGTGTCTGAGACATTCCTAGGCAATTCATGTCAAATCAAGGACTGTGATTATATTAGCAGTTATGAAGATCTGGGTGACAAAAATAACAAATATATTGTCTTAGCTATAAATATGGGGGTTTACTGACAATACAAACAGAAAACCACGTTTCTTTGGATGATACTTTTAAGAGAATACTCTTATATTTCTTTGCTTGTTTTGGTTTTCTGTTACCCTGAAATAACAGAAGTTTAATTCCTTAACTTTAAGACCTTTAAAATTCCACTTTATAGAGCTGCCTTTGTTGTGTTCACCTTGCAATATGTCTAAACATTATCCTTCTGTTCCTTCTGTATATTTACAATTTTTCTTTTTAGTCAAGCAGTATTTTTAGATCTGATATTCTGAGCATAGTCTCTCTTAAGAATTTGGTCCAGGTTCCATGAGACACTTTTGCCCTTTTTCTCAGTTATCTTGTTTTTGTGCTTTTTCACCATTATTACACCCCTTTGCTTTCCATTCATTTAAAAGTGACTGAAAGTAGGTTTTGCTTATGTAAATAAATAATTTTGCCTAGAGTATTAGCTAGACTTACAATTCTGAAATAATTGTTTTGCAAAGGTATAGGCAGAGGGTACAAAATTGATTGCTATAGACATGAGACCTCCCGTGTTCAGAGTACATTTTATATTGCCCAACTCAACAAAAGTTTCTCTATTATTTTAAAAGTCTCAAAGCTGTACATATTTTAATAATTAATGAAAAAATTATGAAAAAGAGTTAAGGTTGAAAGCTCCCATGTTAGGTAAGTCAAAACTTTCTTTATTTTAAATATGCTGTTTATGTTCTTCTCTATCTCCTCTCCTCTTCTCTCCCACTAGCTTTTGGTTAATGTAGATCAGAAGCATTTGGTTGAAGCACGTAATGGGATCCTCTCTATCTTGCATATGATTATGTCTTCTGTGACTTTACTGTGGAGCATCCTGCACCTTGCAGATTCTTCAGAGAAAACTACTGCTGCTGCGGCTGCATCCATCACCACTATTAATCTTGGGTCAACTAAGGTTAGAACATCAGGGATAATATCATTTCAATTGTTCGTTAATATCTTCATTAAAATAATTTCAATCCTCTTCCCTTAAATCTAAATTGAATTTTTATGCCTTTGTCCTCATCTACTCACTCACCACAAAAAATAGGCTTTTATAAATGAGTATTGAGTATGCTTTTAAGCTAAAATTTATCAGTTCAGTGCAATATGTCACCTCTTTGCTTTCTGCAGAGAAAAGATTTTGAACTTAATGCTAAGATGCTTATCTGAAAGGGTATGTGTTCTGCTTTCGTATTTCAGAATTTGAGGCAACAGATTCTGGAACTTTTGGGTCCAATTTCAATGAATCATGGTGTTCACTTCATGGCTGCTATTGCATTTGTGTGGAATGAAAGGAGGCAAAACAAAAATACTTCAAGGACAAAGGTATGTTTATATTACAGTGGTCACTTCAAATAGTGCTAATACTTCTAAGTGATTTAGTGTTAGGAAGAAGAAAATTCAGACATTCCAGTGAAAAAAGACAATAAAGTACGGACAATATTTGCATTTCTAATTAGCAACTGTACTGTCAGGGAGGTACCACTAGAATGGGATAACCTTCCTGAATTCTTCAGGGGAAGAGTAGGTGATACCAGGTCTCTAGATGAACTGTTAAGTGATAAAATTTCAATGCCATGAGGACAGCTGCCTTAGTTTTGGCATAGCCATTGTCTGTGTTGATAATCTGTGACATACATCTGGTTCTTTTAGGTTATTCCTACAGCATGTGAGGAACAACTTCTGCTGGTTGAGCTGGTTCGCTCTATCAGTGTTATGAGAACAGAGACTGTCATACAGACAGTGAAAGAAGTTCTGAAGCAGCCTCCAGCCATAGCAAAGGACAAGGTAAGGAAACTCTACAGATCCTATTGATTTACATGATGTCCTCTTGAAGCAGCTTAGAACACTGATGATATGGGTACTTCATTGACAAAGCTGAGCAGCACAATGTGAACATTTTCACTATATCTAAGAGATAAATGAAAAATATAACTTTACAGAGGGATGTCTGAAAGGGCATTTTTAGTGTTCTATTAAATTAAGCTATATGTTTAGGCATTGCAGTAACATTATAGCATTGTCAATTTTACCCTAGTGAGGGGAAAAAAAAGCCACTTCTTTCTGATAACACAGGTTTCATATCTTTTTCTAGAAGCATCTTTCGCTGGAAGTCTGCATGTTGCAGTTTTTCTATGCTTATACTCAAAGGTGAGAAAACAAACCCAATTTTATTTCTGTCATCAGGAAACAGATAATCAACTTGAATATTTTACATCTTTTTGTCACAGGATGATCAATAGTCTGTGTAATATAAATAGTGAAGAAAGAATGGGTTTGATCTGTAGGTTTGTTAAAAAAGGTGGTTTATTTTGTGAGTTCCATAGTACTGCATCACCTTTCTTCCTCCACCTAAAAATCCTGCATGTAGTCTGCCCAAAGAAAGCTGATCTTAATTGTGCTGTAACTCATTCATGCCATTCCAGCTTTGTAATGAAAAGCATCTTTTAAATGCTGTTCTTCTACCTTCAACTGTTTCTTAAAGGCTTGATATAGCAACCTCGTATTAAAAGAAGCTGTAAGGGTGTTGATTCCAAATATCTGACAGCAGAGATGCGATGTAAAAAGAAATTGGGGGAATACCTGAGGGAGATGATGTTTTCATCATTGACATTGCTGCTGTCTCTTCCTTAGGATTCCAGTGACCAGCTTAGTAGACAGCTGGGCAGCCCTGCTGCTTCTGTTAAAGGATTCCATACAGGTTGGTCTTCCAGCCCCAGGACAGTTTCTCATACTTGGGTAAGTGCTTCTGGTATTTGCAATTTTCAAATATGCTCAAATGTAGGTGTGTGAAATTATTCTGAAGTATTAGTGTTTCTAAATCTGTCCCTTACTTTTGACTCATAGAGTTATTGCCTAAGTTCTGTGGGCCTTATCAAATTAGTTTCTTCTCTGAGGAATGGCTACATATATTAAATTTTATATTATAGTGTATGATATAAGCCACAACCTCACCTTAATGATTATTTCAGTGATTCAGGCTCTTTAAGCAACAGATGTAAGTTTCTGATTTTTCCTAAAAAATAACAACAATGACTATTTCTTAGGTATTTGAAGCCCACTAGAGTGGGCTGAATTCTCACCATGGAAACAGTTTGTGGACTGTTAGAAATATAACTTTGAATATATTTTCTGTATAATGCTTCAAGGACGATTTTCTTCAATATTTTGAGTTTAACTTCCCTAGTAAACTGTCTCTGAAGATATTTTTGTATATAATCAAGTAAAACCTGTTCTTGTTAAACTCTTATGATAAAAATTAACTTAAGGAACTTGAAAAGATGTTTCCTGGAATATTGATAAGTAGCAATCCCTGTGGGTTTAGTAATTAAATATTGCACAAATAAATGTCTTCAGATTTGTCCTAACTCTGAAAACTGCTGAATCATGTATCATGAGAAGAAAATCCATATTCAACTTCTGTATTTTTTCAGTGTTCTTAATGAGTTCATCATGAAAAACCCAAGTCTGGAGAATAAGAAAGATCAAAGAGATCTACAGGTAAGAAATTTGCTGTATGTGTCTTTTTAAAATAACTGAACAATAAACCATAGAATCAGAGGGGTTTTTCCTGGGTTGGAAAGGGCCTTAAGATCATCCAGTTCCCAGCACAGGAAGGATACTGACCTCTTGGAGCAAGTCCAGAGGAGGGCCACCAAGCTGATTAGAGCAGCCTCTCTTAAGAGAAAAGGCTGAAGGAATTTGGTTTGTTCAGCCTGGAAAAGTGAAGGCTTCCAGTACCTGGAGGAAGCCACAAGAAAGATGGAGAGGGTCTGTTTACAGGAACATGCAGTGACAGGACAAGGAGGAATGGCTTCAAAGTGAGATTATGTTCAGATTAGATATTAGGAAAAAAATCTGTACTGTGAAGGTGGTGAGGCCCTGGAACTGCTTACCCAGAAAAGTTGCAGTTGCTGTCACTAGAATTGTTTAAGGCCACTTGGATGAGGTTCTGAACAGCTGGTTTAGTCTAAGGTGTCCATGTCCATGGCAGTGGGGTTGGAACTGGATGCTCGAATGTACTAGAAATATTTGATATCAGGTCTGTAGTATGAAACTACTCTTTAATATCTTCTCCTTATATTTACAATTTTTTGAAAAAACTCTCCTTTTCTGTGAAGATATTAATCACTGGTAATATAGAAATTATTTGAAAGCAATTCTATATGTGGTTATATGGATTTTCTACATGTCAGGACAATGAATACAGCCCCTCTGCACAAAGTTCTTAACATGTTTGGGGTTTTTTCTACCAGGATGTAACACACAAGATAGTGGATGCCATTGGGGCAATTGCTGGTTCTTCCCTGGAACAGACCACTTGGCTAAGACGAAACTTAGAGGTTAAGCCTTCCCCCAAGATTATGGTTGATGGAAACAACTTAGAATCAGATGTTGAAGGTAGATTCATTTTCATCTTTATTTAAAACAAAACATTAATTTTCATGCTAAAATTAATCAAGAGAACACCTTTGCTATATTTGAATATATGTAAAATTCTTCAGTATTGTTCTAGCACTAATGTGTCTGGAAAGCTTGTGCATCTTCAAAATGCTTATTTTTAAAATATGCTGTAAGGTAAATAATGGCTTGAGAAAGCTAACTTTGGACATTTTTTTATTATTATTATTATCTTCATTTAGATATGCTGTCTCCAGCAATGGAAACTTCAAATATAACTCCATCTGTTTATAGTGTCCATGCGTTGACCTTACTTTCTGAGGTAAATGTTTCCTTGGAGATAATGAATAGTGTCTTTTAATAAACTTCTATATTGTGAAAAGTTTTGGACTAGAAGCTTGGAGAAAGAGATTAATGGGAAACACTGGTGTGAACGGATTCTGGGTCTTGCCACATAAAAGTTTGTTACTAGCCCATTGAGATGGATGAGGTATAAAGCATGGCCTTTCAGATGTCTGGTATAGCCAGCCTTTTTGATTGTAAGCTTTGTGTGTTTATCTTTGTGTTACATCTTCTTTACTGCTGATAATTACAGTCAGTCTTTGCATTCTTTCTTTGTTAGTAGTTTATTCTCTAGAGTGCTTTAACTAGGAATTTGTGCTTCTGTGCTTTTACCTTAAATGTGTTATAAAAATGATGGAATCTTTATACTCTGGATTTTGCATAGTACCTGAAATGTGATCACTTCTATCATAAACTTGAATGTTCAGTAAAGAACATTATACACAAAAAAAAATACTGAATGATATGTAAAAACCAATTTGAGAATGCATTATAACATATCTTCCTCTCATTTTATAGGTTTTGGCTCATCTCCTGGACATGGTTTTCTACAGTGATGAAAAAGAGAGAGTTATTCCTTTGCTTGTAAATATTATGCACTATGTTGTGCCCTACCTCCGTAATCACAGGTATCTTTAGTTTATTGAATTGATGTAGATGCCTACAGCCAGTAGGAATTTGGATGGTGGCACTTAAGTTAAAACAGGCATGTTAAGGATTAGATGTCTGTCAAACTTCTATAGAGCAACAATTCAAAATTGGTTTATGTGACGTTTTCTTTGTTTAGTGCTCACAACGCATCCAGCTATCGAGCTTGTGTCCAGTTATTAAGCAGTCTTAGTGGATATCAGTATACAAGGAGAGCATGGAAAAAGGAAGCCTTTGACCTCTTTATGGATTCCAGTTTCTTCCAGATGGATGCTTCCTGTGTTAACCAGTAAGACTTTATTCTTCTTGCTTATATGGATGGCCCTTACAAATTTCATGTATTCCATTAACATAGGGACTAAAATTTCCCAATAGATCTTTACAGAGAGAAATAGAGATTTTCTGTGGTTTAGGTTACCACATGAAATATGAAACTGATATGAGGTATATTTCTCTGCACAAATCTATTTTTAAAAATAATTCTCTTAAAATTAAAAAAAAAATGTGAGGAAAACATGGATAGCATTTTGTAGAAACATAGAATGATTTGCATTGCAAGAGACCTTAAAGATGGTCTAGTTCTAATACATCTGCCATGGGCAGGGACACCTTCCACTAGACCAGTTTGCTCAGAGCCCCATCCAACCTGGCCTTGAACACTTCAAGGGATGGGACATCCACAGCTTCACCAGTCAGCCTGTGCCAGGACATCACCACCCTCACAATAAATTTAGATACTTCCTAGTATCTAAATCTGTCCTCTTTAAAAGTGGGATTACTTTACTTTAAAAGTAATTCCCTCTTGTCCTATCACTCCATGCCCTTGTAAAAAGTCTCTTTCAGCTTTCTGGAGGCTCTTTAGGTTACTGGAAAGCTTCCAGAATATCTCCCTGAAGCCTTCTCTTTACCAGTCTGAACAACCCCAACTCTCAGCCTGTCTTCATAGGAGAGGTGCTCCAGTCCTGTGATTATCTTTGTGGCCCTCCCATGGACCTCTTCAAAGGAGTCCACATCCTTCTTATGCTGGGGGTCCCAGTGCTGGATGCAATATTCCAAGTGGGGTCTTACCAGAGCAGAATAGACAAGCAGAATCACCTCCCTTGATCTCTTGGCCATGCTCTTGGTGCAAACCTGGATGCAGTTGCCCTTCTGGGCTGTGAGCACACATTGGCAGATAAAATTCAGTTTTTCATCTTCATCCACCGTCAGCCACAAGTCCTTCTCCTCAAAGCTGTTCATTTCAGTATTCATTTTGTGCCCAGCCAGTATTTGTGCTTGGAATTGCTCTGACCATTCTGCAGGACCTTGCACTTGGCCTCATACATCATAATGTTTGTATGGGCCCGCTTCTTAAAACTGTTAGGGTCCCTCTGAATGGCATCCCTTATTTTCTTGGAGAAAGGGGTTCAAGAAACACAGTTTCAGATCAAATAACACCAAGTAAATGGTACCTTATGAGGCAGAGAGCTTGGATTGGAAGCTTTAGCCTAAACAGAAAGAGCAGAAAAAATTTGCAAATGTTCCTGAAAATTCTTGCTTTTTTCTTGCTTTTCTGATTTGTGTTTGATTTTTCTCTTTTAGTTGGAGAGCTATTATGGATAATTTGATGACACATGACAAAACCACGTTCAGAGATTTGATGAGTAAGTATTGATATAGTGGTGACTTCTCTCCAGTATAAACATTAAATAAATGAAAAATAAGTATCTTAAAGAAAACACTTTTTCAACACTTCTTCCAATTTGATTTATTCAGTGTTTTTCATGTTTTCTTTGACTATATGTTTCTGGAGCTCCATAAATAACCCGAAGTGAGAGAATTTGATACCATCCTGGCACACAGTGAATTTTGTCTATATGGCAAAGCTGATTAGGCAGAGTGGATGGGGGTGGTTTTTGGTTGGTTTGGGTTTGAAGATCTGACACTTAACTGCTTAAAAAAATTGATCCTGCACTTTAAAATTTTTTGAGCATCAACACATTCAAATTTTGTTTTTAAAAAATGGCTAAACTCTTTCCCAAAAGCCCCTAAACCCAGCCGCTATTGTGTATACTTGCAGGGTTTCCTTCAACTTTCATTTTGAATTTCTGGTTACGGATTCAAATGCAAACCATACATCATCTTAACATCTGCTTTCAAACCCCAGTATTGTGAAGAAAGAGTTATTTGTGCAGAAGGGAAATTCATCAGCTCTTGGCTGCACTTTCCCTTTTCTCTTTCAGCACGAGTGGCTGTGGCCCAGAGCAGCTCCCTCAATCTGTTTGCTAACAGAGAGGCGGAGCTGGAGCAGCGCGCCATGCTCCTCAAGAGACTCGCCTTTGCCATTTTTAGCAGTGAGATAGACCAGTACCAGAAATACCTGCCAGACATACAAGGTCAGTAAATATGTATCTGTCAGTGGACTTCTTCCTGTTAGCTGTGGAATGCTTGTGTGACCGTGTAAAAGCAATTTAAATTTTTGTCCTGTTAGATCAGTGTGTGATACTGTTTCCATAGCTGAAACAAAGTTTCTGCAGCTTTTGGTTAAAATGTTTTCTGTCTTAAATGACTACAAAATATGCAGATTTTGTGGTTGCCAGTTGTCTTTAATCCAGATAATTTCACTGATCTGTCATTTTATCCCTTGATCAATATCCTTGGATGCCTACACAATATGTGTTGACATGAACATCTGAAGTACAAAAACCAATCAATTAGGGAAAAATAGGAAAACTGACCTTGACATTTTGAATTCTTGAGTTCTTTTGCCGGTGTTTTTTCCTCAGTTCAGTTTATCTGTCATATTTATCATTGAAGTTTATTTCTTACAATGAACCTTTACCTTAAGTGACTGGGAATGGAAACTGCTAGGATCTTCTTCTTAGGTGATGCTAATAGTTAGCAGCAGCTTTTAGATGTACCATTTTTTCATGGCACCAAAGGGACACTTTGGTCTCTTCTCCTATATGGAAAATCAGTTGCATCAGCTTTTTTGTTTTGTTTGTTCTAGAATCTATTTTTTATTTGTTTATATTTATTTTTTAAATTTAGTTATATTTAATTTTAATTAAGAATATTTGGGTTGTTGGTTGGTTTTTTGTTTTTTGTTTTTCTTTTAATTTCCAGTCGATTCAGTAGCTGAGATTACTATGTTCATGGAATAAGGAGATTTTACTGGTCTGAACTGCAACATGCATGTGTGCTGGTTGGACTGAAAAATTTCATTGTGTCTGCCTCTGTATATAGAGGTGATCATAATTCAATAAAACCATATAATCCCTTTGTAATTTCTCAAGTATTATGATGGTGCAGTGTTTTAATAACAATAATACATCTGAGTTGTTCAGGATGATTTTGTATTGTTTGGAATCTGTTAACTCCTCCTCTGGTAATTGGTGAAACTCTGCAAAGTTCCCAGATGCACTATTGCATTTATCTAGAGAACTTACCCAAAATAGGCAACTGCACTCTTTAGAGGTTTCTCTATTTTGTTCCTTCTTTGGTGGAGTGGTTATTTCTTCATGTTGACAGAATAAAACCAGTAAAGTACTGGAACACTACCATGGCAGATACTTAAAGTTAACATTGAGAGTAAAGGAGGGAAGGAGAAAATTCTCATTGGAATTATTCTGAACTGAGGGATCCTTCTTGGCTTTTTGTTTCAGAAAGGCTGGTAGAAAGTCTCCGGTTGCCACAGGTGCCCACCCTTCATTCCCAAGTGTTCCTGTTTTTCAGAGTTTTACTTTTAAGAATGTCTCCACAGCACCTTACCTCACTTTGGCCAACCATGATCACTGAACTGGTGAGTTGCAGGTGTCATTCATTATTTAGAAGACTGGTGGACATCTGAGACACAACCTCATTCTTCCTCAAGATTTTTAATAAAATCTCTTCTAGAGATTGTACAAATAAATGTGCAATGGCCACAAACTGAAAGCTGACTTATTTTCATAGTCCTGATGTCTGTTTTTTGTGATGAAATTTAGTATCTGTTAGCTTAGACTGTTTCAGCTGTTCAGCTGTCTCCTGAATTAAATTTGCATTTGCCCTCATTGTTCCCTACTGAATCCTACTTCAATTTCTGTACCCTCTCCACCACTCCCACTCCTGCTCTTCTTTTTCAGTGTTCCCTGTTTCTATTTTCTTGATCATTCTTCTTCCAGCAATGGGGATGAGAATCCAGGTATAGGAGTCAGAATCAATTTTATTTATTGGCACTTGATGACCATTCAGTTCACATTGTGACTAAATGTTGTAACTAGATTTATACAAGGCTTGGCTCAGATTTCTTCTTTCTCATTTTACTTTTCATAACAAAAGAGTGAAAATACCTGTTTCCAGAGTTTCTGCCTGCAGAATCTCCTGTGTTGGCTGTTTGACACACTCTTTTGGGTTTCACCTTTGGCAGTGGGAATGGAGGAAAATGACTGGTGCATGCTGTGATCCATTCAGCCTGCTATTCAAGGAGTTCCCAAGGGACTGAATAACAGAGAAAGCAAACCAGAATCATTGCTGTGATTAATTATATTTTCAATCTGCAGATACCTAATGTAGCCCCTAAATAACCACAGATCCAAGCAATAGAAGGAGGAAAGCTATATAAAAGATTTTAAAGTGTGTTGTTTTAGCAATAGATGTATTTAATTTTTAGCCTGTCAATAGTACAAATACTAGAAAACCCATTCTACTCAGTGTAGTCTTCTGACTCCTGTGCTGTGCCCTGGCCTTTACACAAGTTACCACAGTCTTGGAACTACTTTCAGTTAGCAGGACTGTGGTGCTTCTGGGAATTCACACATGAGCCTGACCTGCTCCATTAAACAATCCTTTATTCTCATTTAGTTTTGGTCTTGCTGTCTTTCTAGGTAGTGGAGGAGATTAGCCTTTGAGAACTTTCCTGGCCATAAAAGAGACAGTTCCTTGTGTCCTTTGTGTTATTCAGGTTAGATATAAGGGATGAGAGAGCTTTAAGGTGCCGGTGTCCACTCATACAGGAAAGGAAATAAAGCTCCAAACTATTTGTCTAAGGCTTATTACTCAGGCTTTCCCAAGTCACAGTCCATTGAAAATGGTATTGAAATGTAGCATTTGATCTTCAGGTGCAAGTGTTTTTACTGATGGAACAGGAGCTCACTGCTGATGAAGACATTTCCAGGTAAATGTATGAACTTCCTGCTTGTTTAACTTTATAAAAATTCATTGGTATGCTGATGGGGAGTGGAGTAATTCTTTAAAATACTTTGTCTTAGAGCTACTGAGCTCAAATGAGAAGGACAAGTAAAGGCTACTTCAGTCTGACTGCAGTACCAGGGACAGACTGTTCAGGACAAAACAAAAAAGTTGTGCTGTCAGATTGATCATAAATCACTAAGGGAAATTATAAGATACAAGTGTCTGAGTTCTTACAATGTCTGCCAGACTAAAATGCACTGCTGCTGCAATTAAATTATGTGTGGCATGACTTACACCTTTTCTGTGTCATACACTTACTCTAAATAAGACTGATGCACCTTTTTCTTTGTCTAAATGAAAGCATAGTTCCTTCTCTTATTAGGTAAGTGAAGTAGGTAATTTTTCTTGTTTTATTATCCATTTTTATCTCATCTATTTTCTATAAAGTGTGATCCAATTTCAGTTAATTCTAGGAGCAGAGGCAGATTTCTTAAATGAGCCAGAGTTATTTGCCCAAGTTTTGCTCACTTTTTTCCTAGGTTTTTTGTTTTGTCTTGTTTTTTTGAGAGTTTTTGCCTCAAGTGAAGTAATATCAACATGACTGACAATTTTAAACTTCCTCATAATTTAAATATCTGGGAATAAGATACAGTGCAACACATTCATTATACACTGACATTTTCTCACATATAATATATATATGTATTTGTATATATGCATACAGAACTGCACTCAGGGCACAGACTTGTGTTGGGATTTGATTTATGAATTCAGGGTAATGCTGGTAAATAAAGCGTTGTGTGTTCGTAAAGGCAAGTAAGAAAAATAAAGTTTTCAATGTGGCAGAAGGTTGTTATGACTCACTTCCCTGCTATAATATATTTTAGAACTTCTGGCCCATCTGTTGCTGGTTTGGAGACAACTTATACAGGTGGTAATGGTTTTTCCACATCCTACAACAGCCAGAGGTGGCTGAACCTGTATTTGTCTGCTTGCAAATTTCTGGACTTGGCTCTAGCTTTACCATCTGAAAACCTGCCTCAATTTCAGATGTGAGTAGAAAATGTTGTCATTTAAGTTTTTGGATGTTTTTCCATGCCTCTTGGTAAAATTCTAGTGTATAAAAGTGTTTGGTTTTCTGTTTCCCTTCTTTCTTTGGACTTCAGCCAGGGCAGCCCATACTTCACTCCCTCACAGTATCTGAGTGGCCCCCAGGGGAAATGATGCTGTATATCAAATTAGTTCAAGCTGGTTTGATTTCGCCTGTGGCAAGAGATTTGCCACACTTGAGAGATCATTAGTAGTAGTGATTTATTCAAGTATTTTGTTTTTAAAGTTCTTAGTTGCAGTAATGCCTAAGAACTCAAAATACACCCACCCATCTCAGTGAGTAATGCATGAAATCAGAGCACTGCATGTCATCTCAGCATGACTTGCTTAAATTGCTCCTGCACAGTCTGTCTGGAAAATGTGGCAACAAACCTTCATAGAAAGGGGATCCCATAGGTTAATATTGGTCAGTAGTGGGTACAAACTGCTTCCTCAGTGCCTCTGCAATCCTGTTCCATTGGGAAAAAAATGAATGCAAAACCAGTGGCATTTGCTGGAGATCCTGGGAATGAGAGGCCACGAAGGACAAAATAAAGTATAATGCCTCTTCCTTTACACTGCACACTGGTGACTGTGTGAGGGCTGCTGTCCTGGCACAGCTCTGTAGACATTTGGTCACCCCTAATTATCCTGCAGTTTAAAAGACACTCGTGTGGGTTGGAGACTAGAAGGATTTGTGCACACTGTGTCAGATTGTGCCCTGTAGTATTTCTAAATCTAATGTTGAACATTTTTGTCATTTATTTTTTTCTTGTGATGGTCTCTGATACTTCACCAGATTTCCTCATCCACTCATATTTTTGATTGCTCAGAAGAGCCTGCATGTTCAGTATGGATAACATCTGCTTGTGTTATCTCATGGCAGGTATCGTTGGGCTTTTATTCCAGAAGCATCAGATGATTCAGGCTTGGAAGTCCGAAGACAAGGAACACATCAGAGGGAATTCAAGCCCTACGTGGTGCGCCTGGCAAAGCTGCTGCGGAAAAAAGCAAAGGTATGGTGCTTTTTTTCTTTTGCTTTTCACTGAAAGGTTTCATGTACAGTAACACACAGCAGTGTTTGGGTTTGAATATTTTAATTTTTTTTAACAATGAAGAATGGAAAGGATTTTTTCTGGTGTAGGAGATTTCAGCTGAAGGAATCTCAAGTCAACATCAGGCAAAAAACACATGTAAGTATAGAAAACAAACAAACAAAAAAGCCCCAAAATGAATCAAACAAACCACAGAAAAATTTATAACCTGCTATGGTTAAAATTATCATGATCACTGACTTTGGATTTCTAAATTAAAAGTATTATTTAAATAAAAAGTAAAATATGCTCCATTATCTGATAATAAAATAAACACTTAACATAAAATCACTTTAAGACAGCCAGTCATATATGTAGATACTAGTCTGACTACCTACTTTTTTGCAGTAGAAAACCAGTTTTGTTAATAACAATCAAAAATTTAAAAAACTGTTGCATTCTTAAACATGACAGAAATAAGAGTGTTGAGACTGAGCAGAGGCTTGGACTGTGATGAACGGAAGAAGGCAGAAACAGTTCTGGGGAAATCTTGGCTGCACAGTTGGTAGAGTGGGAACAGAATGAGGGCTGTCATTATGTTGGTGCATGGGATTTATTCAACCCCAGTTTATGGGCTTGGAGGCCTGATCTGCTTGATCTGCTGATGAAGCCAATGGAAGCTGACCAAGCCCTGTCCCAGGGAGATCCCTTCTGCTGCCACCAAGTAAGAACTGTCAGATTTTTTGCTGCTCCTGCTGTGAGGACAGAGACCCCCGGGGGCAGTTCACTGGGAAGTGTTGATGGGTGAGCCAGGGAAGCAGGGAGGAAGTGCAAACCCATGTGGCAGAAAGTTTTGAAGTTTTATTCTCAGGTTTCTCTGTGTAGATGGCTTTGTCAGGTCTGTAACAGTGGCAACTCTCTGTAGCTACTGCATTTACAGTCTCTAATGTCTTCAGTGAGTTAAAGGAACTACTGCTGAGATACAAGTGGCTACATTAAATTTAAGGATCACTTAGTTGCAGGCAGATCTGAACTATTGAAGCAAGGCTCACAATTATGGGGGATAAAACTAGTGTCTGAAGCATATCTGCATTTTGCATTTTATAATTTTTTTGAACCATGAAGATGAGACTAAATTTATCTTCTTGCATGTATAAAGGAGGAATGAGTCTTAACTGCCTGCTCCTCAGGCATAGCCTCTAACCCTGCTGTTCAATGTAGTATCTGTTAGAAAGTTTTCACACTCCAAGTAATCTCTGTGCATGAATTTATACATCATGTGTGATTTATAAATATACATGCTGCTGGTAAGTACTGTATGCTGAGATAGATGCCTGAAGTCAGGACTCCCACAGTATGCTTCAACGATTCAGAAAACTTCTTGGAATTTCTGGAACCCCTTAGTCATGGCAGCAGTTGCACACTGAACCATAGGTAGGTGTATAATGATGAGATAAACACGAGATAATGGATATTTCCTTCAGGCCATTTCCTCTTTATACAGAGGAGAATACTATTACATATAGCTGTGGGGTTTTCTTAGAAAATAACTGCAAAAATTGAGTGGATCCTTATTTTCCTTCAGGGCATTCTGACTCATGTTTAGATTCATGTAGTATGGTGTTGCTCAAGCTCTGTTATCTGAGGGAAATGTGCTTAAAAACCTCCCTTGGCAGTGCTGGAAATAAACAGAGGCACAAACTGGCAGTGCTGGTTTTCTCTAGTAGTGTCTTGGCCACTCTAGCTTGAGTCTGCCATTTCTGGATGACAGATTTGTTGGGGTGGGTGATGTTTCTAGCTGAAGCACAGCACCCAACCAAGCAACTGCACGGCCTTCACGGCAGAGTATTCTTCTCATATTTGAAATGCAGTCTGAAAGTTCTCCTCTTTCCTTCCACAGGACAAACAGGAGGACTTTAAGACGGTGGTTTTGGAGGGAATGGAGATGGCCAAGCATCAGGTGAGGGTGGCCTTTGATGCTTGAGTTGTGAAACAAGCTTGCCATAACAATACCATCACCTCAAGGCCCTGGGCACTATTTAGCATTCAGTAAGAACTAAGAGAGATCAGATTTGTTATAGAACAAAGCTGAGAGAATTTTGAGGTATAAGAATGCTTATTTTTACAGATAACTTTAATTTAAAAAAATACAAAGTTTTAAATTTCGTTTCCTGTACAAAATATATTACAAAAAGCTGATGTTAGTTCTAAGAAGAATTATGATTGCAAATCATTATAAAATTAAATTGTAGAATAATTTTTGTCAAACTGCAGGTGTGAAACACACAATCCCTGGTTGGTCTCCATCAAATTGACTGTTGTTTTAAGCATCCATGGAATTAGTGGTGTTTGCCTAGCCATACTGCCATGAGGCAATGGCTTGGACAGGTTGTATTTCATTGCTCAGAGCTGGAATTTGCACATGCACCCCATTTGGTTGGCTGCTGTGTGACACTGACACTTGCTGTGTGCTGGGGGCACATCCTGTCACCACTGGGTAATGCTAAGCATTGTACAGAAACAGTATGGAAGAAACTTCTCCTCCTTAATACAATTATAAATTTTTTAAGGAGAAACTCTAAAAAATAGTAGCTTCATTTAAAGAAGGAGGCATCAAAAACTCCTTTTGTGTTGGAAATTTAGTCTTCCTGTTGCTGTGGTTTGGTGTGAGCCTTTCTTTTCAGAAGACTTGTAAAGCTCAAATAGTGGTCTCCTGTGCCAGGGAGCCAAGCCCCCAGATACATTCATACTGAATTTAAACCTAATTGGGGTTTGCAAAATGGATGCCCTGTAGGCTTCTCAATTGCAGGATAGCTGCTTCATTTAAAGGGCAAAACCTGTATTTGTTTAAGTATCATGTCTTGAAAAAAATCTATTTGCTCAAAGGCTGTGCAGTCAGTGATCCTTACCTTATCCTCTGCTCCCACTGCTGTCCTTTCCCCTTCATTCTTCTTTCATTACCAAGTGGACCCCCTGCCTCAGCCATAGGTGCTACCAGGGCAGTGGGACAGGGGTGGATCCACAGGTGGCTCTTCTTGGTGAGGACTTTTGTGCTTCTTTTCTCCTTCCTTGCAGAATGAAATCCAGTACTGCTGGAATTCTCCTTCATGGTAGAAGCTCTCTGTACTGGTTTGTCAGTAACAGTACAAACAAGGTGTTTGTAGTGGTTGATAGTACCTTAGTGTCTAGATTTGAGTATGGTTTTTGACTCAGAGATAAAGGAAATAGGGAAGAACTGTATGAGAATCTGGATGCTGGTGCTCAGTACTTCATATGCAGATATTCAAGGCAGCCCTAAGCAGGGTTACAGCAGTGTGCTGCTGCTGGTGGGCATCTGGTGTGTGACTGCTGCCTTCGCTTGTGGGGTTCCTGAAATTCTTTCCTTTGACATTCCCCCCATGAAATGGAAGGAACATAATAACTGAGTTCTTCTGAGAATACACAATGAGTAACTGAGCCATTTTCCTTTGAGAACAACTTCAAGTGTTTCTCAGAATGTCTGTGTGTGTTATTTGTGATACTAATAATAGCACTGCTTTTTGCCCTTCCCAAAAACTCTGATCTCAAGCTGCAAAGTGAAAATGCTTTGGATCTATTTTAACCTCCTCTGGGGTTTATCATCACTGATGCTGGCAGTATCAGCTGGTGAAGTGAGTGTGTGTCACCAGAGAGGAGCCTGCTTTGGAAAGCAGCTGAAGTAGCTCAGAACTTCAGCTGTCACCAGCTTGGGCCATTTGTGTTGCCCACAGGATGCTGCCTGGTGGGGGCTGCCCTTGCTTTGGGACAGCCCTGGGCTGAGGTGTTGGACTTGAATGCTCACTGTGACTCTTCCATGAGCATCAGCTGACTGCCACCTGAACACTCCCAACCATTGCCTCTGCAGGCTGTGGTGAGGGGGAGCAGAGGACCAGCTTTGGAAGCTCCACTTCAGCATTGGTGTCTTTTGTGGATAGGACAAATGGTTTTGGACTTTAGAAAAGCACTATATTATACATTAGTCTTTTGTTTTCACCTGTGCTTTTAATGTTTTGTCCTGCATTATTTCCCATGTCTCTATATTTGCAGAAAAACCCAGAGGAGGATGGCTCAGGGAAAACACTAAGCTGGGAACCAGGTCACTTGCTTTTAACCATCTACACCGTTCGCAGCATTGAGCAGCTCTTGCCTTTCTTCAATGTACTCAGCCAAGTTTTTAACAGCAAAGTCACAAGCAGATGTGTTGGACACTCAGGGAGCCCTGTCCTTTACCCCAACTGTTTTCCAAGTAAGGACATAAAAATGGAGAACCTCAAGACCTTCTCCAGCAAAGCAAGACAGAAGATAGAAGAAATGGTTGAGAAGGATTTTCTGGAAGGTGTCATAAAATCATGAACCAAACTGGTACTACTCAGCCTATATGTAGTGTAACTATCTAAATGAACTACTGTATCTTTCCCAGTTGTATAGTATTCTTTTCTTATTTTGTATGTAATGAAATACTTAATGTTGTATTTAAGTTAAATATTTGTAAATAAGAGAAGTTCTGGATGTGGCCTGAATCAAGTTTAAATATTGGTGGCTCATATTGATTATGGTGCCTACTATTTACAGTAAATGTTTTGTTGTCTTGAGTTCTGTCTTTAAAAAAATGAAAAAAAAATACAAGGTGCACATTTTTTCAATTTGTTTCCAGTTTATTTTTGTCTTTTTTTTTAAAGATCTATTGGAACTTGTGCTTATTTAATAACCTGTAAAATGCTATTATGGCAGGAGTTAAAGCAGCACTACAATGAACTGTTTGTCAGAGGTAGACACCCTGAACCAAAGTATGCCAAGGAGGATACTGGTGTGTTTAAAACATTGCATCCTGTTGGCCCAGCTCCTTCATGGTGCTGGGGAGCGGTTAAGGCCACAGAAGACAAATTTGTCTCTATCCCTTCCCTCTCAAGTGTGATTATAAATACTATTACTGCAAATCACTTTCTAAATCATGTCATAAAGTATCTAATGAAGATAATATTGCAATAATAGATTATTATTTGCAAATATTCTTTTTCAGTATATTGTTCCCCCCTCAAAATGAGGTGAACTGAATCTGAAGATGAGTGACAGCCTCTGTCTTACACTGTTTGCCCACAGCTGATTGGGCTACTGGGGGGAAGGTGGGGATGATGATTCTGCAGCAGCCACTGTGAGCACAGTCACAGCAGAGCTCTGGTCATGCAGCCATGGCCAGTGCTCTGAGGGTGTGGGTGTTGGAGGTCAGGCACAATGTGACAATGAACTAAGCTGGGGCAGGGAGGGGCAGAATTCCTTCTGGACATGGCCAGGGCTTGTCAAGAAGTTAGACAAACTTGGGGAGGGGAACATTCAACAGCAAGAACATCTCATTTAGAGGTAAGTTGATAACGGAGGTCAAGAATAAGCAGAGTGATACTACACTCAGTTCTGGTCAATCCTTGCTACTCCCAGGAAGGGCTGGCTCTGTGCACAGCAGCACATGGTAAAAAAAATGATATTAAAAGATAAGGGAAGCTGTGTGCTTTAACTCCATTCATTATATAGGCTGGGGTGGTGCTCCTTTTCCACCAGCGAGGTGGAAAACAGCCAGGCTCACTTCATGGGCGAGTGCATCTGCATTCTCCTGTGGAATGTTGGAAAAGTTAGTTATGCTGCTGTCAGCATCAGAAGAATGGAGCAAATACATGATATTATGGCAAGCATTTTCCTGGAACTGTTGTGTTCCCTGTATTGCTCCACCAGCCACTGCCATCATGCTGGCAGAGAAAAGCAGGTAGGAGCATGTGAAGTGGGGAGAGCAAAACCACTGCTTTTGCTGTCACCTTTAAGTTCAGATGTGGACTAACTTAACAGCAGCCAGAATTTTTTTTCTATTTTGCCTCTTATGAAATTGTGTAAAGGACTGCTTTGGTAACTTTCTTCTGAACTCTGAGCTCTCAGAAGGCTGGTTGTCTTTTCAAAATCATCTGGTGTTAAATCTGCCTTTATAAACATTTATATTTTCATTTTGAAGATAAACATTGAGAACATTAAACATTACTTTTCTAAATAAAAGAAAATCCAAAGTGACTTTTTGTGACCACAGTCTTTTTTCCAAATTAAGCATTTGTTAAGTGTGATTAAATGACAAGTATGGAAGCAGACTTCCTTCATCACCCCCTGCTAGGCAGAAGATTGTTAAATGTGAACAAGCCCATAAATGAGTCAAGCTCTGACCTGTGTGTCTGCTTCAGCATAGATCCTGACGACGTCCTCTGTTCCCGACGGACGGACAAACGCCCGGGACAGTTTGTACTTCTTCACAAGGGCATAGATTTTCTCCTGCAGCCCCGGGGGCGTCAGTGCTCGCCTTTCTGCATCTGTTGTGTCAATAACACGCCTGTCTGCCACCTGTGGCATCAGAAACAGGGTAAGACAAATTCAGGGCTGGCTATGTCGTGCTGCCTGGAGAGGAGTTCAGTTTGGGAGCTAATAAAGGCTACTCAGACACTTGGGGGCTGCAGGATCCCTGCAGCATCTGCTAACCAAGTCTTGAGAGGCGTCAGCTGCCCCTTTTTTAAAAAAGGGTCAGTTCTGAACATGCCTTCTTGGTCAGCTTGAAGTGAGGCTACAGCTTCTCTCAGTAGACCAGAAACTTAAATAGTTTCCTCCAGTTCAAATAGAGCCCAGAGCTTCCGTACTGTGTCTAACAGAATGCTGCCACATGGCACCTTCTGCTCAAGCTTTGTCAGAATGCTGAAAGGATACAGAAGCAAGAGCTTGAACATTCAAGTTATACAAAGTGGCACAAAAAGAAAAAGCCAGCTGTCCAGCAGGCAGAGGCCTTAGAAAAAACAGGATTTTTCTAATTTGAAAGTTGAATTTATTCTTAAGTTAAAATTTGAAGAGTTTTGGTCAGGTTTTTCCATTAACATAGTTGGCTATTATTTAATATTTTTTAAAGTCATATTTCTATTTTAGTCCAAGTGAAATTCTTGTCCCTCCTTCAGGTTTTTTCTCAGTTTCTTTGGCCTATTTCTGCCCTTTCATGGTCTGTTTCAGCTTTAAAATAAAAGCAGGCAAAAGATGCTGTAAGCAGGCCTCCTGAGGCTGCTGTGGCCTGAGCCAGTGTGGGTGGTATCTCACCTGGACCTTGAGCAGCCGATTGGGAAGGTCGGTGTAGAGGGCGTCCCACTGCTGCACGCTCAGAGCCTTCAGAGCCAGGATTGCCTCAATCACCAGCATGTCCGACACAGCATCGCCAACAGTCTGCCAACAGGGAGGGAAAAACACTGCAGCAGAGAGCACAGGGAGGCAGCACTTCATCAGGAACCCTCCAGCAGTCCCCAGCAGCAGCCTGACAGGAGCTCACAAACTGGCTAACCCTGCCAACACCGTGCTCCAGTACTCTCAGTTTTTACCTGGTTAATCAGGTCAATCATGTTTTCAAGCATCTTTGCTGCTTCTCTTTTCTCATTATCTTTCTCCTCTTTTACCAGCTGTCGAATTTTAGTTTCAGCAGCTTTACTAAACAGGACCTAGAAGAAAAAGATAAGAGCTTGTCAAGATGAAACCAGGATATATGCAGTAGTGAGGACAAAACTTTTACCATCTAAGCCCAAATAGCCATCATTAAAGTTCACTACCATGAATTCCCATCCCCCCACAAGCACAGAGGAGCTGGTGGCAATGCTCTGATAAAGACAAAAGGAGTAAAGAAGTCTATCTTCAAACAAGAAGAAAAAGTCTTGTTTATAAAACTAAGCAGAGAGTGAAAAGACCTCCTTCTCCAGGTAATTTAACTAAAATTTTGTACGTAGTGGCTGATCATATGGATTACCTGCTCATACTTACTGTGCCATGTCCGTTTGCCTCAAAATAAACACCCACATCAAACTCCTGGGCCTTGTGGTGCAAGTGTTTCACTCCTGTTTTGACACAGTGCACAGGGACCTGCAGGCCAAGGGTGTGCAGAGAATGACAGCAAGGTTACAGACTCTCCTCTGCAGGCTGGAACTGAGCACCAGCCTGCAAGGACTGTTACAAACCAACCCCTGTTTCATGGCCACTGAGGCCCCCGAGCTAAAATGCTCCACTACTTCTGCAGACCCAATTAAAAACTATTTATTCCTGTGAGAAATAAAGGCTAATTAAAGAAATAAACTCCAAACCTAGAAAAATCCAATTTAGTTGATAGCTTCAGGGAACACACTAGATTCACATACAAACAGAAATAATACCTTCCCTCAATTCCTGAACATTTAGCTTGCTCCAGGAAATGAATCAGTGTCAAAGTATCAAGGAGCCTCTACTCACTCACTTAGTTGCAAAGCTATAAAGTCCTCAGTTTGTTTAAGTACCAAGGGATTTAATTAAACACTTTTAAAATTAATAAAAGCTGACTAGAACTTTTTAAGCCGTGCTCTTTTGTGTCTCTTTTGCCACCAAGAATTTAGTCACTACTGGAGGTTTGAAAGAGTAATTTATTTTTGCTTGATTTAATTTTCCTAGCAATCACATTACAGTACATTTACTTTTAAAATAAAAAAAATGTAAACTACCTAGGAAAAACACGGAGAATACCTTCAGTGTTTCCTGGAGGTAGCGTGTTGAATTCCCATTGGCGTATGCTGTTTGTACCACTGCCATCTTGAAGTTCTGTTTCACCTGAGCAAACCAATAAAGCAAGTTTTACTGTCCAATAGGCACACAGCCAAACACAATGGATAAATGGAAAGATAATCAGAACTTTTAAATGTACAATTAAAACTCTTGAGTACTAGAGGGAGGCACCAGCTCACTGAGAACTTCTGTAGCTTTAAATCAACATGAATGCTGTTCAAGTATTTGTACATTCCATATTGACTTTTCTTGGGTTTGGCTGAAGCAGCTCTTCAAGCTTAGACTTTCCAAACCCCTTTTTGGCCACAGCACTGAGGTACAGGACTGATCTCTTTTTAAAGCTGGTTCACTTTACGTAGATGTAGAGACCACATACCAAGCAACACAGCTTCCTTAGACTATTTTATACTTTAAAAATTAAAATGCCAGCATTCATTTCATATGTTAGTTACCTTGGCAAGAAGTTCTTTTAGGAAGATACTAATTAAAGTTGCTATTTTATCTCCATCGATCAGGTGAAAATGGCCAGCTGTGTCCTTATAATAATAAACAATTCTATCTGCATCACCATCAAATGAGCAGCATCTCTCATTGGGCTTCATGTCCAGCCCTAGTGCACAGAGATACAAATGCAAGTTAAAGACAGGAAAAGAAAGAAAACTAGGCAATTTATTTCAGTGAGTGATTAGGAAAACACATTTTCTTTTCAGAGCACAGATCTGCATACAAATGACTCCACTCAGGCACAGTTAAAGCCAGGATCCAGACAGGAGGCACAAGCATCCATCCCCAGCAGGTCCTGCCACTGTGCTGCTCCCAGCACTGCATTTCTCCAGTACACAACCAGCGTGGGAAGGGGAAGCAGCACCATATCTTGGTGTTCAGATTTGGCCAGCAGCTGCAGTGAGAAGACAGCTGTCCAATGGAGAACTCAGTTTAGCCTCACAAAGTCTCATATCCAAACCAGCCTGCTCTCCCAGTTCAGGGCTTTGCTTTTATACAATTCTCAGAAAATGGACTGAAATCTTTTCCTCACTGGTTTCTGTCAATGAGTCAGCCTGCTGGCACCGAGCTGTTAATGAACCCAGCCCTTCTGCAGGAACCCGGAAAAGTGTTTCTTCATAATGCAAAGGGGAGTAAAATAAATAGCACTAAGCCAGTCCTGACTGATCTTTGGACTCTGCCAGCTTAACATTCAGAAGAGACTGCCAAACATATTTCAGCCAGTCAGAGAGATGCTGTGCTCCTCCAAGCAGTTCACACTAACAGAGATGTGCCAAACCTGGCCAGGCTATTCCCTCTTTCCATTGCACAAGGAGAACCATTCATGCAGTCACTTAGTAAGAAACAGGGAGCTCCACTTACCCAAGGATGTGGACCCTTGCCAGACCCTGCAGAGGAGGTAAAGCAACATAAAATTACTGACTACTTACCTCCAGGTGGTTTCTGGTGAACTTTCACAAAATCTGCACCACATAAGTGATTGAGTTTCTCCTTGGTTCCATCATTATATATGTGGAATAGCACCTCTTGTGGAAAGTAGGGCTTCATTTCTGACAGTTTCAGGGCTCCTACTCCATTGGCACAGTCAATCTTCAGGTGCCTCTGAAACTCTCCGGAGCAGTGAGACTTAGTGCAAGGGAAGAAGGGGCAAAGTGAACCATTACCCTAGAGAAACCACACCTAGAGCATGCTGAATTAGAAACTTCAGGCCCAAACAGGCTAACAAACAGAAGAGATTAATTCTGTACACTTGCACGAAGAAGACAACACCTACTATTCACCTGTTTTATCAGTTCCATAAAAGCTTTGGAGAGTTTTTCATAATAACCTTCCAGTGTTGCTTTCCCATACTGCCCTTGGGTGTTTTGACAGCAGACCATGTAGTGGAGCTGTGGTGTTGTCACCAGACCATAATCTAGTGTGAAATAAAAGGAACAATACTCAGAATAGAATTGCAAATTAATTGCTGCTTCAAAGTTTTACAGTAAACAGACAAGTGCAGTACAGGAAACATCTATGGATTTTTTCAATTTTGTCTTATGAAAACATAACCCTCCCCTGCCCTGCCTTGCATGAAAGCCATACAACCACCCTGAAATAAAACTGGCACAAGCAAGGATGGGAATGTGTCTGGGCTGTTGCCCTAGGGCTGCATAAAGGAGTCACATTTACATAAAAATACTTGAAATGAGATTAGAATTGCACAAGTGTAACCTACCATGGTACTGACCACCTAGAACCTGGATACCATCTATAACTGACTGGGACAGCTTCTTGCTGCTTGGCCTGCAAAACAACAAGTACATCTGATAACCCTGGCAAAGGCATTCATCTGTGGACTCTATGGGAAGGAAGCACATATGTGTGGAAGACTCTACAAGCTTCCTGCCACGAGATTTAGACTCACTGTGAAGAAATCCAAACCTTTCCCTGCTGTAGGCAATTCCCAATAAAGTTTGAAATCCAACACCCTCAGGGATTGCAAACACATATAAAGGGCTGGGCACAGGTGACACCACACAGTGCCCACACAACTCCCCTGAAGACAGCACTGGTACTTCCATAAGAGCAGGACATAGCTACAGCCTTTTGTCATTACCTGGTGTCTCTACCAATAAAAACCGAGGCATCTTTGTGCAGGTTCACTGCTGCTTTTTGGCAGATCTCAGTTACCACTTTCTGTAATTCTTGCTCCTCTGCATTTGCTAGTTGTGTGGCATACTCTTCCCAGGAAGGGTGCAGCATTTCTCCAAGAGGATCAACCAGCTTTACACCATTGTCTTCCTTAGCAGAAAAACAAAAGAACAAAAAATAGTAAATCTAAAAGTGGGGAACTAATAAAATCTTTTTGAAGACAGACAACACATGGTTCAGTCACATTGCTTTTTTAAAAGTGGAGAACTTCTGGGATGCAATAGCTTAGCTGTTTATTTAAACCTCCCCAAAGAAGCACTATAACAAGCATACTAACTAACCAACTCTTTCTCCCTTATAATTTTGGTGTGAAATTCATTCGACATTAAAATTACACAAGAGGAGATTCTAATAACCTTCAATGCTCCACAGCAGCAAAAGTCTAAATGCCTGATTTGTAATCGCTGCATTTGCATGTTTATTTTTAAAGCTTACAGATTTTACTCAAAGGTTCTTCTCTTCTCAATGTTACTCCTAGCTCCCCAACATTAAAAAGCTAAATTGCAACATGAAATGCTTCCTGTGTTACACCACTTCCACATGAGAAAAAATCCCACTTTTGTGTACAGAGGAAAAATATCTTCAGCTAGACCAGAGGCCGTATTTACAGGGAGCAGGCTGAATGCTTTAAGCAGGTCCTAGAGTCTTCAGGGTCTGGTTCTCTCCGTGCTATGATGAGCTTTAATTCCAACAAACTGATCACATCTTTCCACCCTTCTACCAAAGCACTTCACATCATTCTACCGCACCGGTGGCCTGTTTGAGGAGAGGGCAGTCCTTCCTTACTTCAGGGTTGTGAGACGCCGTGACCATGATGCCAATGGTCGCTGTCACGGCTTTGGAGCGGAGGGCGGCCAGGATCCCCATGCGGAACACGACGTGGTCCAGCTGCTGGGCCGCGCTGCGGAACCCGGCCGTGCCGTAGTGCAGGGTCAGCCCGGCAGGCCGGGGGTGCAGGGCCGAGAACTTCCTAAGGGCTTCGGAATCCATCCCTAGGGAAGGAAGCGACACGGATGGCAGTGAGAGGGGACAAGCGGCTGGGAGCACCGGGAAGGAGCCTCCACGCTGCCCGGAGAGCAGCGGATAAACAGCGGGATCAGACACACGCAGATCACGGAGGGACGAGGCGAGGAGAGCCAGGATGCCCAGTCTGGATCCAGGGAGAGCCAGGATTCCCAGTCCGGACCCAGGGATCCGAACAAGTTCCCGCAGCGGCGCTTCCCGCTTCTCACCGTGACATCAGCCGCGCAGAGCGCTCGGCCGCGGCTCTATGCACCGATTGCCGAGCCCAAAGCAGCGAGTCCTGCCTCGCCAGGCGCTTGCAGGGCGGCCCCAGCGGTGTCCCCGGGATGCTGCCCCAGGCGCGGCTCCGTGCGCACCGGCACTCGGACACCAGGCCGGGCGGGCGGGGCCGGCCAGACACGCGCCTCCTACACGGCTGCTTCCCTCGGGACCCCCGGCGATGGCGCGGGGACGCACAGGCTGGGACGGGACGGGACGGGACGTGTAGGACGGGTGGGGTAGGACGGGATGAGTGGGATGGGACGGGATGGGATGGGTGGGGCGCGATCCCGCCGGAGCCGCCGCCGCGCGCCCCGCACGGAGCCGGCGCGGCCCCGCCCACTCGCGGGGCCCCAGACCAATGGCGGGCGAGTGGGCGGGGCGGCGCACGCCGCGTGGCACTCGGGCCACGCCCCCGCCCGGAGCCGCGGCCGCGCAGGCGCCGCCCCGCCCACCCGGGAGCGGCCCGGGAGAGGCCCGGACCGGGCCGGGCCGGGCTGGGCTCGGTTCGGCTCGCTGTGACAGCCAGACCCGCGCAGCTTCGCTGACAGCGCGCTCGGATTACAAAGTTGCCCCCCATTGCGCTGCTTTTGGCTGGGGCCGGGTTAATTTTCTTCCCAGTGGCTGGTACGGGGCTGGTTTTGGATTTGTGCTGAACACAGTGATGATGATGATGATGTGGAGATGTTTTTGTTATTCCTGAGCAGGGCTTACACAGAGCCGAGGCCTCTCCTGATTTTTGTACAGCCAGGCTGGGGAGGGGCCTGGGCATGCTTGGGAGGTTGGGAGGAGGCACAGCCCGGACAGGTGACCCCAGCTGACCAAAGGGACATTCCAGACCATGGAACATCACGCTCGGTATATAAGGCAGGGAGGAAGGAGGAAGGGGAGGACGATTGCAGCGATGGCGTTTGTGTTCCCAAGTGACCCTGAGGTGTGATGGGGCCCCGCTCTCCTGGGCATGGCTGAGCACCCGCCTGCCCATGGGAAGCAGGGAATTCATTCCTTGCTTTGCTCGTGTGCGCGGCTTTTGCTCTCCCTATGGAATTGTCTTTATCCCAACCAGCGAATTTTCTGCCTTTTACCCTTCCGAGTCTCCCCGATCCCGCGGGGTGCGGGGCTTGGCTGCCGGCTGGGGGTGAGCCACGACACGCAGCCAGCACGGGGTGTATGTGCTGATAAATCCCATAAATAATGTACCTCTGCCCACGCACATCAGCGCGGGGCTCCGTTCCATTCTTCTCCATCCCTGAGCCCGGCAGGGCCCGCACGGCTCCGCCCGACCGCCCCTGCCCGCTGCGGGCTGCGAGGGCCCGGCTGCTGAGGCTGTGTTTAACCAAATTCTGCCCCTGAAGAATCGCGGGGCTTCTCTGGGGGGCTGAAGCTCACCATGCGCCGAACCGCGGGGTTTGACTGCAGTCCTCTCGTTCCAGGCGGGCGTGGAGGGCAGGGCAATGGCTGCCACGGTGAAAGAATGCCTGGAGCTCCAGCTGCTGGAAGTGGAAATGCTCCTTTCGATGTTTCCCAAGAGAGGAGAATTCAGCCTGGATGCGGATGCCGTGCCCAGCATCCAGCGCTACCTGAGGAATGCTGACGGAGCCCTGCCCCCGCAGCTGGAATATCGCATCGCTCTCGATGTCGGGGAGGCCAAGGTGAGAGCTGCCAAGGAGACTTGTTCATGGGTGCTGTTGTCTGTACTCCTTCTGCACACACTGGAAAAGGCTGCCCAGAAAAAAGGGGGTAGAAAAACCACCCCATTTTTTTGCTCTTTGAGAAGTCTAGAGTAACAGAAAATCTCAGCTGCCGCTAACATCTGTGTTGGAAATATAATATTGCAAAAATAGCCTCAAATGGCAGACTCCAATTATGAGGAGTCACAAGAACACAAAAACAAAACCAGCCTATGAGCAGAGAAACCAAACTCTCAGTAGAAGGAGTTACAGCAGTTTAACTGATTGAGGAAAGGGACTGAACTAATGGGTGTAAATACTTGCACAGAGAACACAGGTGTGAGCGCATACTAATGCACTGACTGGAAATTGAAAACAGACAAACTCAGCCTAAAAGCCATTTTCCATGGAATGAAGGTAATCAAACATTAGAACAATTTACTGGGTGGCCTCATGATTTTTTCGAAACTTTAGGTACAAACTTAGGTATCTTTCTAAAATGCACCCTTTCACCAACCTAGAGAGAGAAGTTTTATGAGCCATGTAGGGAGGGCTTGTGTAGGAGTAGTGGGGTTTTTTTCCATAGCAGATCATCAAGGGACTTGGAAAGATAATTAGTCATTTCATGATTCACTTGTCTCTACAGGACTATCATATGATTGTGCACTGTAGTGAGTACCCCCCAATAGTCTACAGGAGCTTGAAGCACTGAGGACACATAAATCCTTTCCTGCTCTTGGACTAGAGGCAGGGTTCAGCTGCCAAAGAACTGTGGTGCTCTGTTTGAAGGCACTGTAGGAATAATCAAAACAAATTCAACAGCCCAACGTTCATAAGAGATCAGATAAGATAAACTTGAGGTCTCCCTGACCTGAAACGTTCATAAATCTTTTCATCCCCTATAATCCTGATTCCTCTTTATGGTGAATACTTGCTTAAAATAATGGTAACACAGAATCATACAATGGTTTGGGTTGGGAGCAACCTTAAAGGGCAAGTTATTTCCAACACTCCTGCCACATGTCTCTATATGCAGTAGGTACAATCACAAACACCATTCCATGTAACTCTTGGCCTTTTTTTCCAGCAGCTGGGCTGAGTTCATTAGTCATGTGCATTTGGTAAGGGATGAGATTATCAAAAGCCCTTGACTCCCAACAGTTCATTGCTGTAGCAACACTGAGCTAGAAATATCCCTGGAGGATAACTGTGTACCTTCTCCCAAGCCATAGCATTAGTTCTGTGAACAGCACAAAAGCTGCCTGGATAACACATGGGAAGTGTTGTGAAAGTGGCAGCATGATGCAACACAAGAAAAGGAACAGACAAAAGAATGGGTTATTGGGACAAAAGGGAGGTGGGAATAGTTCCAGTCAGTAGGATGCTGCAATCTTGATTACATCTACTCATAATCTGCCTCTGACAGGGAAGAAGAATCTAGTGTGTCTTCAGTAGCTGCAGCAATAATCTTTTCTCTGTGTGTGTCTTCTGTTTTTAAGGTAAAGGTGGAGTTGCAGGTTCTCCTTCCTCATATGTACCCTCAGGTGGCTCCTCAGCTTTTTGCCAGATCAGATGCTCTGCACAGACAGCAACAGTTGCAGCTCAATACTCGTCTCACGTCTCACATCAGCTCTCTGGATCCAGGAGATCTGTGTGTGTGTGAGGCTGTGCAGTGGGTGAAGGACAACAGCCTGCCCTTCTTGGAAACCTGTCAGGCCTCGGCTGAGTGTGCTGCTGAAGCAGTCAGGGCTAAGGAAAAGCTGCATCGCATGTGGATCTACAGCCATCACATATACAGGCAGGAACTGAGGAAAAAGATTTTTGACTGTGCTAAGAAGTTAAATCTGACTGGCTTCTGCCTAACTGGGAAACCTGGTGTCATCTGTGTGGAGGGACTCCAAGAAAACTGTGAAGAGTTCTGGCGTGTTATTAGATATCCCAACTGGAAGCACATTTCATGCAAGCATGTGGAGAATATAGAAACAGAGGGAAGTGTTGATAATCTTCGTCTCTTTCACAGTTTTGAAGACCTGCAGTTTCAGGCACATGGTGATTATGGCCTGAGGAATGACTATCACATGGATCTTGGCCAGTTTCTAGAATTCCTGAAACAGCATCAAAGTGGACACATTTTTCAGATTTTATTTGGTGTTGAAGGCAAACTTTCAGACAATTGAGAGAAACTGTTTATGAAGAGTTCTAATTCTGGAGAGCAAGAGGTGTTGCTAACGCTGAAATACTTTGCCTTACAGCTACTGTGAAAAAGGAAACTTTTAACATCTGAGATGAATGGTTCAAGTAGTTCATCTCAGCTTTTGTGCTGAACTGCCACATATTTTTGAGATGTGTTCACTGATTTTCTAAGACTCTAAAGACTCCACAGAAGCTCTGTCATGTGTAAGACTCTAAAACTGGCATTTGTCTCTGTGAGCCATGCCTGATAAATATTCCACCGTGTGTTAGGAATTATACACTTCTGTTTCATCTGTACTGTGCTGTGTGAATTTCTTCCCATCTCATCTGAACCTACTCTCTTTCTTTAAAACATTCCCCCCTGTGTTGTCACTACATGCACTTGTAAAAAAGTCCCTTTCCAGCTTTCTTGCAGGCTCCCTTCAGGTACTAGAAGGTGCTATAAGGTCTTGCCAAAGCCTTCTGTCCTCCAAGCTGAAAAATCCCAATTCTCTCGGCCAGTTGTCATAGGAGAGATGCTCCAGCCCTCTGATCATTTTTTGTGAACCTCCTCTGGACTTGCTCCAGCAGGTCCATGTTCCTTTTACGTTCATGTCCCAGAGCTGGATGCAATGGTCTTTTTGGGGTCTCACAAAAGTGGAGCAGAGGGTGAGAATCACCTCCCTCAGCTTGCTGGTCATGCTGCTTTTGATGCAGCCTAGGGATACAGTTGGCTTTCTTGGCTTCAAGTGCACATCACTGGCTCATGTTGAGCTTTGTGTCTACCAGTACCAAGTCCCTCTCCTCAGGGCTGCTCTCAATCCATTCTCCACCCAGTCTGTGTTTGTGCTCGGGATCACCCTGACCCAGGGCCAGGATCTTGCACTCAGCCTTGAACACCATGAAGCTTGCACGCACCCACCTCTCCAGGCCCCTCTGGATAACATCCCTTCCCTCCAGTGTGCTGACTGCTCCACATAGCTTGGTGCCATCAGCAAACCTGCTGGGGCCCCTGAGGAATGTCACTCCCACTGGTCTCCACTTGGACATCATCCATTGACTGCAACTCTGCAACCAACCATCCTTACCCACCGAGTGTTCATCCATCAAATCCATGTCTCTTCAGTTAAGGATGTCATGAGGCAAAGTGACTGTCTGGTTATGTTAATAAGAATTTTTCATCTGTTCAATTCATGGCATTTTATGTTTACACTGTTAGGCCAAACACCTTGGAAATGAAAATGGGTCAGATGAGACAAAGTTTAGTTTTCCCCCTTACATTACATAAGGAAATACATGTAAAATACAGAAAATAGGAAAAAGCCCCTATACGTGTAAAAAAAATAAAATATATATATTTAATATTACATAAAAATAAAAATAACTTGAAGAATCCTTTCTTATGTAATATTAGTATGGAGAGAATTTTCCAGGAGCTTGTAAGAGGCAATGCCGTTAATGGTTCATTAGGCAGTGTTTTCCTGCAGGGAAGCTGCTGAGTGTGGATGTGGAGGGGGAGTGTCCAGTTTGTAATGCATGATCACATTTATAATAATATATATAAATATAATATGTAGTTGAAGAACACTACTGAAAAGTCCCCTGGAAGGGCCACCAGCCCACCACCTCCCACTCTGTGCCTGAGTGCCTTCATGTGCAAAGGGGTACCAAGCAATAAAAGCAGACTCACTGCTGAGCTGCACGACTCCAACACCCAGGAACTCAACAGCACCTGTTTAAAGACTGTGTTTCAGCACACTTAGCTGATGACAACATAAATAACAGATATTATTTTATTTCAAATTAAATACAAGGAAGTGTTTTAATACCCTTCTCACAATAGCAATACATTAAAATGTAGAGGATGGCATTGAAATGCAGAGTGTTTCTGGTTGCTCAGAATATGATAAATGTCTTTTCCTTCACTGTGGTAGGTGTACTGTTTGTGTGATCATAACTTCTGTCAAAAGCACAGTGAGGCAAAAATGCTGACATGTTCCCATTAGGCAGTGAGGGAGAAAGTATCTCTCTTTCTGAATTTGGGACCTGTAATTTGCAGCTGTGACAGAGCTGAGGGGCTAGACAAATAAAATTAGTATTTGGTTTTCTGGAGATAATCTCTCTTGTAAAGATTAGAGAGAAACAGAAATGTTCAAGTAACCTTTTTTTCCCAGAACCATCCAGAAAATATAGTACATTTTTCTTGGAGTGGTAATTGTTTAACAGCTAATAATTCCTCAGAGTCTATTCCTGGCATTTTGATACTCCCTTTTTGTCAAGAACGTGGAGTTCAAAAAATTAGGCCAAACATTTGCAATGATCAGAACAGTGGTTCTCTTGGTGGGGGAATTAAATCCTCGATCTTATACAGGATATTACCTTAGCTAATGTTAAATGTTATTGTTAGTAATGGTAAAATGTTCTGATTAGATGTGAACAAAAGGTTCTGCAGATTTGGTTCTTCTAGAAATTTTCATTTCATAACTCCACACAAGAGTGACCAGTAAGCATTTTCTCTGGAATAAAATATTCTAACCTTATGGTTGTTTAAAGTTTGTTGGGGGTTTTTTTTGTTGTGTTTTTTTTTTAAATAATAGGTTCACAAATTATGCAAATTACACTGTGACTGTAATGGATAAAATATCAAATGTATTTTTAAGTGCCCATTTATCTGCTTAAGTTCCCATTGATGTTTGTGACAAAACTCTTGACTCAAGATATAACCATTTTTTTCAAAAAAATCTGTCAAACTGTAGTGTAGGGTATCTCAATTAAAATAACCATCAAAATAACCAAACACAAATATATCTCTCAGATTAATTTTTATTTTCTGATGTATAATTGATGATGTCTTGATCTGAGTTTCTAACCAACTACTATGAATTAGAAAAAGTTTTCTGCATCTTAAAAAATTAGCAATTCTTAGGCTTTCTAGGCAGAAACAACTTTAATATTTTAATGCTTTTTAAGTGCAGCTGATTTGTTCGTTCTTCATTAAATATTTACAGTTTCACTTTCATGGCCTCTTCAGGCCAGGTGTAGGAGTCAGCCACGAAGCTGTTGTAATCAGTGCTGTACACCTGAGAGCGGATGAAGGCTTCGAGGTCCTTGGGCTGAGGATAGGTGGAGGCCGTGTTATTCCTGTAGGCTTCTTCTACGAGCTGGAAAGATGCATTAGAATCCTAATTAGTGCTCATAAACTATCTGAGTACACTGAACAGGATATAAAAGTAGGACTTAGCTCAAAATCAAGATAAGACTTGGCCCTCTCTGGTGCTGGCAGTCACCTGTGTTCTCACTGGCTCCAGGTAAGTACCCTGTGAATTAGACTACAACAGGATGATGTTTGTGTTTACATGGGTCTGACTTGGGCTACTTTTGAACAGGATTGTGTGTTCAGACTGTTACAAATACAGTGCTCCTCTCTGCACTGCCTTAGCTTTCACTGTGCAGTGGTGGATAAAATATTCCACAAGCCCCAAGCACTGAGATACAATTTCTGTTTTTCTCTCATCACTTGATCCTGGTTTACCATCTTCCCAAAGCACTGTAAGAAGAGTGTGGTTTGTTCAAAGCTTCCATGCTCCTTACATATTAGAGAAGTTTAGTATTTGCCATGGCTTGATAATATACTTCAAAAAAAGTAAACACATGGGAAAAAAATAGTCCTATGCAGTGCACAGAATGGCTGGGCGAAATACAAATATTTGCTTGCTCTTTTCTCACCCAGACCATACCTAAGTGAATCAATTATGCATCACAAATACAGCTGCACAAAAATTAAGTTTAGAAGGGGTTGGAGCTCTCTCAACACATCAAAGTAGCCTCTCACATCTGAAGATCACCTACTTGAGAAACAAATATCTTCAGACTGAACATTCACCTGTGAAACAAAAGAAGTCTGGCAGACAGGTTTTATGCAGCACTGTGAAAAGATCTGCTTGAAACTATTTGGCAAACACTCTAATGCTCCTCCTTTGAATAAAAGGGAGATGTTCTTCTTCCTGCTTTCCTTAGCTCTCTTTGAAACATAAATGTTCTAGTTTGGTGAGAAGCTGAGACCCCAAATCGCCTTATTAAGACTTCTTTTCTAGGATTAGTCTGAATCCCAACTCAATTTGATTGAGAAGCACTTTGGGTGTTTATATAAGCATATCTTCAGGTCTGTGCACATAATTATTGTGGTTGAATAGGGTCTGAATTCATACCCGATGCTTGGTATTCCAAAATATTTTGATAGTGTTCCTCTCCTGGAAAAGGCAGAGGCCTCTTGGGTTGGGGTGTATGAGCCAGAATAAGTATTTTCAGGAATAAAGTTTCAAAAGAGAACAGCAGAAGGAATCACTTGGTAACATTTTCCTTCTTTTGTATCTTCTATAACACGTACAAACAGAGGAGGAATTTCTATCACTGTGTTTCTGCCAAACACAGAGCCAGTTTGATTTTGCCTGAGGAATTTACATAACATTTTCACATCTACAGAACAGTTACTACTTGCCTAAGAAGACATGAACTTTGAGAAGGATTTTTCCTTTTCTTAAATATACAGAATGAGTGAAGCTATGGAAACTGTTTCATGTATGAGGGTTCCTTGTTATTCTTTCAAAAGCATATGAAGAGGAATTATTCACAGTAAGGTGACAAAGAGAGAATAGAATAATTTTAGGAAAAAAGGTCACAGAGGACAAACAAAAAGTTGAAGCTGATAACCATGAAGGGACAAAAGCCCTTCAGCTGTGCAGCTGGCATGACTGTGGTGAACAGCAGAGTCTGTGCTCTACAGACATACACACTTGCTGTAGATCCACAGCTCTCCCTGTATTTGGATTGCCTTTATATTTCTGAATTTAAAATGTAATTTTGAAATTGCTGTATGTCCAATATGGATTCAAGCAAACCAACTTGTGTGAAGGCGTGTTAGGTGATAAAATCAAACCATGTAGAGCTGGTGGGAAGACTAAAAGCCACAAAAGGCTGAAAGGACTTACCCTCACAGCAATTTTCAGTGACACATCCTGAATAGTGACTAATGGAGGGTAGAGGCGACCTTCCTGTAAATTCTCTTCTGTAACTTGCTGTGCTATAACCTGAAATAACACAAACATGTGTAACCAGATATGCAGATGAAGCTGTAGCTTGATTAGACAGTGATATTGTCTTTAGCAAAGAAAAGTTTCTGCTTTGGCAAATTCCACAGACACTCCTTTACCCACCTAGACAGCATTTTTAGAACCACCTTTGTCATTAGGAGAAGCTACACAAGAATTAGAAATGTTGGGAGTTACACCTTTTTCTCCCTCAGACAATAAAAGCTACTTAAGTCTTGAGTAAATCCATGACACACATAAAGTAGCAAATATATCTCATAAACTAGAAAATAGTTCATTGTGAGATATAAATTCCAGCCAACAATTGCAGTTGGGCCAAAGACTTCTAAAATGTAGAGAAGCACCTGTCATTCTGACAGCTGTCACATTAACCTGTGCAGGGAACAGAACTGAAACCCTTAAGTGCAAAATGCTCTGAAAGAAATTACTGGCAGCTGGTATTTTTGCTATCATTAGCTACATTTTGTTTGTCATTTGGGGACTTGAAATAGCCTTTCAGGGTGATCCAGATGTGGATAGAAGGAAAGCTCTGCTCTGGATAACATCTGGTGGAGCCATGTATTACACACCAAGAGGTTCTGAAAACACCAGGCAAGTCCAGGAAACGCTGAGAGTTAAAACTGATAAAAAAGCCCAAAGAGAAAGCAAGAAGTGCACTTTTGAGGGACTATTCTAGGAAGATACTTGAAACAAAGCACAAAGAAAACATCCCACAGTTCCCGTCACATCGGGTAACAGGACTCTGTACATATGCTTGTAAACATCTAGGACTGCATCAGAACAGGTGTCTGGATGCATCCCTTCCAGCAGAAATAGGTTAATAGTTTGAACTAAAGTAACTCCAGGTTCAAAAGAACTCAGTGTTCTCTTGTGCAGTCTAACTAGAATGTTGGTAGCTGTCCTAAGTTTTTTCCATTTGGAGTCAAAATGCTGACAAGAGCAATAGGCTCTTGAGTGTAACAAGGGAAGAAAAAGTATTTGTTTACATTTAAACCTGATCTTGAGAAATATAGCAGAGAAAAACCCTCTAGGGGGAGCTAAGAGAATGTAAAATCAAGTTACTTCTCTTCATAACAGCAACCAGGTTATTTCAAAATGATACAGAGCCCTTTGATGTGCATCTGAATGTAAAGAGGCACTCACAACATGAGGTCCCTGATGTTAACAGCATAAGAGGGCTCTGCAGCAAAGCTGAAGAAATCAACAGCAAGTTGCTCTTACTGCAATGCATCACTGAAAATTAAAGGTTCAGGAGTGGAGTACTTCTCTTTTGTGATTCTGTTTTTGATAGAAGGTAAGCCACAAAATATTTGGGCAGTGCTCAAAGTGGGAGAGGTAGCAAGATCAACTGTACAGATGCCATGCTGTTCCTTCAGACACACTCCTGTAACAGCATTGAAAATATGCAAAAACACAAACCCAAGCATTTCCAAAGAGAACAACACCTTCTTCATGTGGTGCTTGAAAAACACTCCTTGAGAACATCAGATCAGTGGTAGGGGAAAAAAAGATGAATCTACATGTGGGATTACTGAGAAAATAAGAAGTGCCACAGAAAACATAATTGTGCCAATGTATAAATCCAGAACGTAACACCAATTTGAGCAGGGTGTGGTTTTTCTCCACATACTTCAAACAAGAATGGGGTAGAATCATGAGGGGGCATAGAAAATAAAAAAGATGATTTTTTTATCAAGGAAACAACAAAAAAAAATAGACTTGGGAGAAAAAGAGAAGTCTGAAAGGAAATGCAAAGGACAACTGAAGGCGAACATTTCTGATGGTGCTGTAGGGAAACCAAATCATCAAAGAGCAGAAAATCCCGAGTTTCTTTTTCCACAGGACTCATAATTAAAGTGTGACACTAATTGGCAAAAGATGTTAAAATGTATAAACATGTTTTAAAAGCCACTAGGCTCATTCATGAAGGAAAAATCAATACAGGGATAAAACATCCTGCATGGGAAGGCCATACAGTAAATGTTGCCAGAATCTGAGAAGCCATTTCAGCAGAAGGATCACTCTGTATTTCTCTCATTTATCCTCTTTTCCTCAGCTTCCGCTAGTGATTGCTTTCACAGGAAGATATCAAGCAGTTTGGATCCTAGGTACCACCCAGTATGGCTGTTTTCATGTTTTAAATATTAATTAATTCAAGTTTTTAATAGAAAAAGTAGCAAAGCCTCATTGCAGAATCTAAAGTAAAGACAACCAAGACAAAATGGCATAAAGCAAGTGGAGGCATCTTGGTTTTTCGAGGACATATTCCCCATAATGAAAAGATTTTGTAGGATTATTTCTGCACTAAACTGCAGGTCACACATGCAGGACTATTTCATTAGTTCATAATTCTCTGCCTCTTTTGTTGTGTTTGGTAGGACTTAAAAGAATAGGCAACATCCCTTGCCATCACAGAACAAGTGCCCACAGTTAAGAGGTATTACAGCTTACAGTACCTTAGATTTATCATTTAAAGTCAAAGTTACACTCTATTTTACTTGGCAGGAAGAAAAGAACATTGAAATCAAAATCTGTTCTAGTTACAACAGCTACTTATTTGTGATTTCAATCAAATTTATTTTGAGATGTGGCAAAGCAAGAAGGAGGTGCAGGCATGCAGCTTGGGCTGCTTCCTTTCTATAATTTTTTTTTCAGGCAAGCTACACCTTGGCAATCTAAGAAGGTCCCTCTACCCAGAATACATGTGTTTGGTTCTCTAAATTTTGCAGCATCTGGGATGCTTCAATTTCAAATAAGGAATACTAAGCACCATTCTAAAACCCCCATGAAACTATTCTGATTTTATCCTTCCAGTATAAAAGCCAAGAACATAAACCAAAAAGAGCATTTTTGCTTTTGCTTTGCAGTGTGATTATTCAGCTAAGGGCCTTCACAGGCCTGACACCTCTTCTGGCAGACCCCTGTGGCACCCATCAGCTCAGCTCAGCCAAGCCCCCAGCCCCTCGCACCTAAGGAGACCAGATGTGAAAGGCTTGAGCTGGGAGCAGCTGCCCAGGGATCCTGCCACCACCAGAACTTTCTATGCAAGACAAAACCCACATTTTTATATGTCAAACTTTTCTAGAGCTTTTACAAGGGAAGGCAACTGTATAGCAAAACCAGCACCAAAGAGTCAGGAAAGAATGACTACCTCAAGTGAGAATTTAAAAGCTTCCTCACAATTTCTGCTACTATTTAACTTCCCTGACTGTTAAATTTCTTTGTTCAGAACTGATTTTTTTTCTGACTTCATAGACTGTCACATGAAACACAGTTCAATCCACACATGTGCCACCTTTTGTCATCAGCTCTCACCATACAGGAACCATTTCACACAAACCAAAATTAGAAGCAACTTCTAAATGAAGTAGGACAACTCTAACACAGCAGTTTAGACCAGGAAGCGAGGATCACCATATCCAACTGAAATTACAGGGGAGGATTTAAAGAGAAGATATAATTATCCAAAGGCTTAGGAGATGGATCATTGCCCTTTTATGATGGTTAAAGCCAGTGGAGACAGGCTGGGCTTTTTACTAATTTTAAAGATGGAAATTGTGCATGTCTTTCTTACAGAAGGCAGGCTGTTAGCAAACCCCTTTAAAGATGCCACAGCATGCACCTTAAAAAACCTCTGAAAGTCCAACAAGGACAGCATGCAAGTGCCCACCCCTTAAGAAAGCTCTGTATGACATAGGATCACACTGGCTATCATAGGATCACACTGCCTATCAGCTGCCCTTGAGGGAGAGCCAAGGACCACTTTCTTCCCTTTAAACCATGAAGAGCACAGAAGGAACAAGAATCTGGAAGGAAATATTACTTAGAGAAGCTGCAGGAGCTGAATAATGCATTCACACATCTGCTAACTGGTGCAGCTTTTTTCCCCTCTTTTTTAAAATTGTTCATAATTCAAATTCAAGCATTTTTGTAAGCAAAAGATTTACATGAGTCACCCCAAAGCTACTAACATCAATAATAATAATTCCTTTCAATCTACAATCAAACCTATGTGCCTGTGCATGTGAACTGTACATGTGTGCATTTACCTGTGGTAACACTGTACTGAAATCTTTCTTTTTTATCCTTCCCAACAGAAGGTATAGTTTATGTCAGGTGTCCCTAGGGCAAGTGTTAACTCTTTAAAATTACTTGTCCAAATACAATTTATAAAATAAAGACCTTACACAAAAAGCAGTATTTTCCCCATTGTAAAGTTTAGCTCTGTTTAATTGCTCATTAATACTAAGTCACTAAATTAATGAATTTAAATAATTTTCAATACAGTACCTCAGCAGTCAAGAGGAATACATTCTCATCAATATGTCTCATTCCACATGCAATAACACCAAGGGCAACTCCTGGGAACACATAGGAATTGTTACCCTGTCCAGGATACAGAGTTTGTCCACTTGGAAGAGTGACAGGATCAAAAGGACTACCACTGGCAAAAATCCCACGTCCCTAAATTGTAAGAAGAAAAAGAAAGCACATTAATTGAGAGATTGCTGTTGAAATATTTCTCACATCCTTTTAAATATCCATCAATAAATATCCATTTAAATAATGTGAAAGCTGGGTTGAATCTATTTAGCATCTCTTCTGAGAGGGTGTTAGAGCTGTTTGCCTGACTATGTCTCAAGAACATCAGGATGCAGATCCTGGAGATCACTGGTGATTCTCTGTGGCTGTCTGACCTGATCTGTACCATTTAGAAGGAGGGAAACTGAAGCCAGCAGTCATTATTCACTTTGTGCATCCATGCCAGAAGAAGCTCCATGGCAAGTACAGAGTTGTAAAACCCTAAGTGGGCAATACTGCTATGGTAGCAACAGGTGATGCTACTGGGCTTTTTTCCCAATAACAAAGCACCCAAAAATGATACTAAGGCAACTAAATGTTGTGCTTTTGGATGGGGTGATTTCTGAGGAGCTGTGGGCAGGCAGAGCTCTCTTTCTTCCCAATCCCCTATTTCAGGCCCTTGAGCCCATTCCACAGCTCAACAGAATGTCCAAGGTGCAAGCTCTGTCCCAGGAACATCATCCCATAGAGCAACAGCACAAGTCAGTGTGGACCCTCCTCTGCCAGGACCTTGGGGGTCGCCTCTTTGTAGCGTACTGAGCAGGGTGAAGGCACCAACTCTGGCACCTGCCAGTACTGATAAACCATTAGCATGTTTCCCAGCAGGTTTCTGGGTAATGCCAGGCAGGACTGTGGCTGGAAGAGCCCAGGTATCATGCCCAGACTGGTGCAGGTAGGCAGTAGGGAAGAGCCAGCCTGCTTGGGGGAATTAAGGGAGTTCAGCTATATGGGTACAGGTTACACCAAAACACTTGTCCTGAGGCCATGAGATCTGCCTCTAACTCAGTTTAGGGTGCAGTTCATGTGGGAGTGGCACTGCATAGGGCTGGTGCCTGCAGCCCAAAGGCCCCTGGCTCCTGCTCTCTGGGGAGGGAGCACCCTCAAATTTAAACACTGAATTTAGGTGGAGAAGAAAAGCCAGCCTTTATTTATGCTAGCACTGCTAAAGTGATAAATATCACTGTTAAATACTTCAGAGGCACTTTGTATCAGAAATATCTCTGTCTGTTTTAGAGAACTGGAAACTGAAATGCACTATAGTGCATTTCAAAATAGGCCACTGTTGCTATTCAGCTCTTCAGAAGAATATTCTGTTTTGTTTGGTGTCATGCACTATAATCCTGGCCTGCTTATTATATGTTTTGGTGACAAATCAAATACTTCAGAGTGTCTTTTGCTCTGTTTACCACTAGTGGTTACCCACTACAACCAACCCTTCATGTAGATTGCTTCCCTGGCTCCTGCACTGTGCTGTAATTACATCCAAGCTGTGGAGAATGGACATGCTAAATTTGTCTTTTAAACACTGAGAAACTGTCATTCAAAATGCCCTGTATTTGACAAGAAATCCAAATACACCCACTATGAAACACATATACATTTGAAACTCTAGGCTGAATTACAGGATAATGTGTTTATCAGTACTTCTATAATAAATAAGCAAGCACAGTTCTCTTAATTTTTACCGACATTTATGTAACAGAAAACTTTGTAAGAAGAATTAATTACCCCAGTTCTTAATAGAATGATTTTAAAGATTCTGTTTCATGTATTGAAATATTTTCTTACCCAAAAGAGTATTTATGAAATCTCAAATGAAAAGCATGCCACTGTGTGTATATATTACACAAAATGGTACAGTTCATAATGCTCTAGTGATCGATAGTGACTGATGCTTTGGTTATAAAAGATTATGAGTGTTGCCTACACCAATAAAAGCTAAGAAATGTTTTTATGAGTGCAAGCACGCAGTGAATTCAATGAAATTGTCTTGATAAAATCTGAAAAATCTTTTAAATTATTTAACTCATTTTATCTATGTACAGAGACATGATTAGTACCTGCTGCTCCACCCTCTGTCCTCCTCTCTTTTAAAATTTAATTTCAGACTTTTCATGACTTATACTGGAAAGATGTTAATCTTTGCTCACCTCTGTGTATTTGTAGCACTGCTCTGCAGTACATTCTGCTTTGCTGGTGGGATTACTGAGAGCAAAAATTATAGGACGTTTGTTTAGAGCAGCCATATCCTTAAGAATTTGTGGAGTAAAAGCACCACCAATTGCAGCAACTCCTAAAGAAGAAAAATACACATATAACAAGTAGACAAATTAAATTAGTTCAAGGTAAGAAGACAAGCATGTCACTTGCTAAAGAACAAAGCTCCTTTCTCTCTTTCTCCCTCTTTAAAATGGAGTTCAACCTTTTTCCTAACATGTAGTTGGAATAAAGTTTTGTATAAAAGACTTTGCAATAGTGAAACTTCTGTATTATCCCTAGCATAAGGCACAACCTATTTGCCCCTGTATGATCTGGTGAATTTCTCCTTTCCCTTTCCTCAGGCCCTTTGTGTAAGATTAAAATGTTATCACCTAACCTGCAGCTAGGTCCAGTATGGACTAGACAGATGCAGCTCTGTGTCCTAAAGTTCAGTGCAACAGACTGGATAGTTTGTCCCAAATCCAGTGTGTCAGATTTCAGATTTTTCTGACATGATGAGTAAAGTCTCTGCCTTCTACATCTGAGCTGAGCTGACAAATAATAATTTTGAGTCTAGGCCTTCCCTGACAGCAACAATTTCTTTAATACATCCCTTTTCATTGCACTGTAGATACTTTTCTATTCCCTGTACTGTCCACACTTATAACTGCTATTCATAGGAACTGAATGCCACTCTTGCAGGATGAAATCATCTAACTTAGGCTGCACTCTGCTGCATTGCAGACTTGCAGCCAGAACTTAGATCTTGGACCTCAGACAATTCACAAAGAAAGAGGGGGGTGTGTGATGGTTTAGAGATGCCAAGTATTCCTGTATTTCTGAATAATCTACAAGAGCTGGGGATTCAAGGATATCCACACCTTCAGTGAAAATAAACAGATAAACAGATCTTGGAGTAAAACTACTTTATTTTACTGGAGGCCTCTCTCACCTGGCTCGGAGAGAGGGTAGCCTCCTTTGTCCTCACAGACCCCAGTGCCTGACACCCCATTCTGCATTCCACACAGCATCTGAGTTTCAAAATCAGGGAAAACAGCTTGTTTTTCCTCTCCTGGGGAGTGGAAATGGATTAAAACCCAGGCTGGGGGAGGAAAGCCTGGAACTTGAGCCTTTCTCAGGTCAGTACTGTAACATCTCATCACTGATGCTCAAATGAGCATCTTGACAGTGCCCAGTCTGAAAGGACAGCTTGGGATTTGCCTGAGAACATCAGGTCCTTGGGGGGAGATGAAAGGGGCCCTCACTGCCCAGAGCTGGCTCTAAGATTGTGCTTCAGGACAAACATTTCTTTAAGGCATCTCAGAGTACTTTCTGACTGATTCCACATGAAGCATGATATCATCTGTTACATACTATTATTTTTTGCAACTCTGAGCTCTCTGTACTTGACCTTCTATGAATGGACAGGGATGCTTAGATGCAAAAGCTCTGACAGACCAGCTGAGCCACTCTGTGTTTGATGAACAGCTGTATAAGAGCCTGTTAGACACCTTAGTTTCTGGTTAAATCTTCAGCTGCCAAGTGTTTAATGTCCACTAAAACTGCTTCTGGACAGCCAGCTGTAAGAATGACAACTATCTTCAGATTTAAGGTAAAAGAAAATGCTTATGGCTATTTTTTTTTAATTGCAGTTTCTTAGACTGGGTCTATCTAAATTAAGGCTTTTCCTTGAGCCATTGCAGGCAATGAAATGTGTATAAGGATTATTTGCTCAGACAGAGCTAAGTAAAACGGTGGGAGGAGGGGTATCAATGTATTTCCCCATAACTCCTGCTACTCCAGGGAACATACTGAATGTCTAGTCACTCAAACCAAAAATCCCCAATATTAGTTTCTATTGCTGTTTCTGATGGAAGAGACTTCATTATACAGAATTGATAAGAGAAAGTAACCTTGAGGGAGAGTCACATATCTTTATACATAAAAATTACCCACAGTAAAACCCATATTTCATGGCAGCAAATCTTCCCTAAGCATCCACACACATTTATCTGGATAAATATTCATTCATTCTGTCATTCATACTCTTCTGTCCCTCTAGCTTTTTCAGCCTTAGAGTATACTAAGTAAATTCTCTGGACTACTTGGTCTCCTCTTCCAGTCATATCTTCATGCAGCACAGGAAAAAAAACACTTCATTTACCTCACTGATGACCAGTAGTAAAAGTGGATTTTACTGAACAAGGACCATGTGGTGTAGGCATAGTCAAAAAGGTAGCTGTTAAAATGTAGGACAATTATCACTGTGGCATTTCAGTTTTCTAGCACCTGATGAATGAGTTTACTAGCTGGATAGATTAATCTTCAAGTCTTATTTATTTAAAAAAAGACCAAGAGTACTTGCAGTTCAGTCCTGAAACTGTCACTGAAATACAATAACCAAACTATAGAGAGCTGAGCAATCCTTTATTGAGATCACAGTCCTTCAGCTTTTACAAAAGAAAAGGTATTGTAAAATCTGCATTTTGGTCTGCCAAAAAGACTGCTGGCTAAGGACTTAAATGTGATCAAAAAGAAGACTCAGTTACAGCACCCTTGTATTTGCATAGCTTTACATGAGCTTAGCTCAGTTTTCTCACTCTAAGTTATTTGTATTGTATTACATCTTCCACATTACACCAAAAATAATTTAGGAAGGTGGTAAGGTCCTCCATCAGATGTTTAAACCCAGTCAGATTCTTTCCCCTGTGAAATGGATGCATCAGAATGAAAGCAGTGTTACTTGCTTGGATAGTTACTATTTGTTCAGTTGCTTAATAGAGTCCATTATGCACCCAGTGTTTTCTGAAAACACACAAAGGTAAACTCTGTTCAGAGGAACTTGATCTTCTCTTCAGACAAAGCCACATCCCCATTTTTTCTTTTCAACAAAGAATAAGGTCATTGCCTTAAAGTCAAAGAAATTACCTATTAGCACGGACGGTTTTATATCTTTAACAATATCTTCTAGATTTTTCATTTCACGATGTTCGTGGGCAAAACGCTGTTTCTCATGTGTTAATGAGGCACGGCCCTGAATACAGAACAACAAGAACAATAAGTTTAATGGAACCTAATATCCTGTTTATATATCTGGTTTAACACATTCTATTTTCATTTCTATTTTTGCATCTATCATATCAAATGAAGTTACACTGTGTACAGCTAATATGCTTAGGATAATGTAGGACTGATCTATTTGTCTAAGCAGTCAATAAATTCAGTAATTGTACTTTAAATCAAAAATAGCTGTAGAACACCACAGTATTAACATCTACTTGAGCAATTATACGAGATTTGTAACTTAGCAAAACAAAAAAAATTTCTCCTAGCTTCTTCAACTTTGCTCTTGCCTGAAAGTACGGAGACTATATGGTGTGAGTATTTAGACTATAGTGGAGCATACATTTTTCTTCACATTTTTCATATTTAAGTCATTCATTATTAAGGATGGAATATAAAAATAATTCCAACCAGATGTCTGGTGCACCATTTCTGCATTAGCAAAATTGACTCAGCTGTGAAAAAACTTTTGCTCTGATCTCTACTGGCAATTTCCACCCACCAATGCCCAACAAGGTTTCCAAACAGAATATGACAGATGCAGGAGAAAGGGCTATAGAATATCACTGACATTGACTTGGGCTGCAAAGTGGATTTGAACTCAGTGTAACATGGAGTGCAGGGAGAGAATGGGCCAGAGTTTGTGCAAATGCTGTTAGTTGTCTAAATATGCAGAGCTTTGTCTGTACACAGACATCTGAAAATGTCAGCAGAAAAGTTTGAAATGAGCACACCACTGCCCCTTGTTTTAGTCTCAGACCTGCAGGAAATATCACTGCAAAGACACTTTTCAAACACAAGTCTAGAAGATGGTTCCAGCCCTTCAAACATCTTTCAATTTCAGACAGAAACATGCAGATTAAACAGATATATATAGAAGTACATGAGGAAAATTGAATGCTGAATATAATTTTAACCAAATAGCCAGAACAGATATGTATCAGCTCCCCAGCCACACCTTTCACAACTGGTAAGATGAAGGTTTCCTTAAACAAGATTATTAAGGCTACACAGAAGTATTGGAACAGAATTCATTCCATTATTCCACCAAAGTCTATAAATTTGAAAATTTTGGCTCAATTTAGGCATGCATACACCATTAGACATAAGAAGCCACAATTAGCTTTTCTAACAAAACTGAGAAAGCTGATGCTTCATTTCAGACCACAATTCTACGGTGTGGCAGCATGTGGCCGTGCCAGTCCCATCCCCAAAGCTCCTCTGCTGGTCCTGGCTCTGCCACTGCCAGAGCTGGTGGGCAGAAGAAGATCTTGGCTGTTTCTCATTTCCATCTGCAAGGAAAAGTGCTTCCATCCCAAGGGGGCCACAGGAAGCTGTCATGTGGTCAGGGCTGAGTGAGCTGCTCTGCCCCACAGCGTGCCTGCTTCTTTTGGCTTACTCATGATAACAGGGCATTTCCAGAGATCTCTCTTTTCTCTACACACTTTTATATCTGGAAGGGATATGCAGGTCTTAAGTGTTCTCCTAGAGTGATCAGCACAGAAATACTGAGCTAGGGGCACTTGATTTCCTTTGTGGATACAATGTGGAATTGTCAGCCTTGAGGGAATGCTGCAGTATTAATCATTTTTGGCATGTTCATGCCTGAATCATTCCACCACAGTATGCATTTTGCAGCCTGCCATTTCCCAGCATCCCAGCAGATGTCCCCAACAGTCTGCACACACAGTTTGGACCCATCTCATTTTAAAGCAGGAATTTTCCTTAACTTTTTCAAGGGAAAAATAAGAAGCTTTCTTTTTTTGTCAGCAAAGAAGAAACCTCAACATTTATGACTTCCAGACCATGAGCTTGTTACTAGGATTAACTCAAAATACTTTAATAAAAGCCACTTCTCATTCTAATCTGCTGATTGGTTGGAATTTAAATGCTTGGTAGCAGATTTGCTGGGGAGCAAGGAGTGAGTGCCCTGGGCCACCATCCAGTCCCAGGCTGCTTCCTGAGATGGTTCCTTAATGGTTCATCATGGTGCTGCTGAGGAGGCCAGTTTTGCATCTGACCTTAAAACCTCTAGGAGACTGCCTTGGGCTACCAAGGAGAAAAACATCACCTCCAAGGGCTGTGACCAGCTCACTCTTCAGGCTGTGGCAGGCTGGTAGTTCTGAGCCACTCCAGGATCTGCAGATCTGGACAGGTTGCTCAGGAAAGGTGACTTTGATTTTTTTCTGCAGTAAGTAACAGCCAAGAGATCCGGCTGACATCTTAGTGGATAAAAATCTTGCTATTCTTTCATTTTCAATTTCAGTCAAAACAAACAACCAAATTCCTTCATGAAGCAGACTTTCTTTTTATACAGTTTTACACTTGACTGGCTTTTGAGTAGGTGTTAAAACACTTACTGATGAAACACCAGGGATTCAAAGTCCTGACATTGACAATGATCTCTCATTTAATTGGCTACAAAGGAGTGCTCAAACAGTAAGGATGTGAGCCACTGCAATGTTTTTCAGGCTGCTAGGTAGAGAGACTAGTGCTAGACAGATGGGTAAGCTCAGGTCAGATACACTTCTGCCTTACCCTAATTTCTATCTGCTCTTAATTTCACACATGGTATTCTACCATTCTAAAAAAATTATACTCAAACAAACAAACAAAAAACTCAATGCAAGTTAAAACCCCAAAAAATTTAATATTTACTTATTTATTCAGCTTTGGTCTGAATTAGTTTGATCCCATTAGTCAACACAGATCATGTCTCCAAGTAAATTTTTTTCCAGCATATTAACTAAGAATGAAATATTAAATTATGTGGCTTAGCAAAAATAACAACAGCTATGTGCATAGACATTTGTGCTTGGAAAATGCTTATAAAAGAAATTATATGGTTGAGTTGTTTTTTTGTTTTTGTTTTTTAGTATTTATATTTTAAAATAAATTAGAATTATAAAATGGTTTGGGTTGGAAGAGACCTTAAGGATCATCTCCTTCCACCCAGCCTGCTGTAGGCACAGACACCTTCTGCTAGTCCAGGTTGCTCAAAGCCCCATCCAACCTAGTCTTGAACACTTCCAGGGATGGGGAATCTACAATTTCTCTGGGCAACCTGTTCCAGTGTGTCACCACCTTCACTATAAAAAAATTTCTTCTATATTTCTAATATGAACTGACCCTCTTTCAATTTAAAGATGAAATCCCTTGTCCCATCCGTCCCTGCCCTTGTAAAAAGTCCCTCTCCAGCTTTCTTATAGGCCCCTTTAGGTACTGGAAGGCTGATAGAAGGTCTCTTGGGGCCTTCTGTTCCCCAGGCTGAACAATCCCAAGTGTCTCAGCCTTTCCTCATAAGAGAAGTGTCAGAAATGTATCTTCCTTGTTGATTCAGTGATCCTGAAGGAGCTACATAACACCTCCCTAAGTTCTACATCCAAGATATCAAGACCAGCTAGCTGATTACATAACTTCAATAGTTTAGAGGCCAGTCCTTTAGACAGTATTTTTTTCTCCACAAACTGATAAATTTTAAAGTTCTGCTCTCCACCAAGCAGAAAGGCAGCAGCAGGACCATGACTAGTTTTCCTCTGTGCCCTGCCAACAGGACAAGCAAGAAGGAATAAACAATTCAGTTTTGTGTATCTTCCTTAAAATAAGGGGTTGCCAATCCATTTAGTACAAGCTTCCAGACATCCATCCCTGAATGCCTATAGCTGGAATAAGAAATCACAGAGCTTTTGTCAGCCAGCAGAAAGAATAGGATGGAGCCAAAATGCAGATGTCTCAATTCTGGATTTGTGTGGTTTGCTGTCTTGTCTCCTTCCTGACATTGGAGTGGTGTGAAGTGGCTGGACCTGTCAGTGCTGAGCTGCTCTGACTAAAACATCTTCCAGAGACACAGAGCACGTCTTCTGACATGTCCATTTCCAGCCCTGGCTTAGCCAGCTTTTGTACTGTGGCTGCTGGGAAATGAGCAGTAAAGGATCAACACAAAGCAGCATAAATCAGAAATTGCTCTGGTCTGCTTGCATCTCCATAATCCTAAAACACTAACATGGCACAGAGCTTACTGGTATTTCCTTTCTTCTCCTAATAGGAAAAAATGTAAAATACACAATATTTTGAAGAGTTTGAATGAGCTCTGAGGGTTCTGTGTATGAAGCTCTGAGTCTTTTAAGTAGAAACATCATCTTCAGTCACATTCAGATATGTCTTCTAAGTCCACTGTCTTGCTCTTTCAGCATCATTAACAATTCCTTCAGTCAATGAAAAGGGCTCAGAAAAACCAGCAGTTTAAAGACCTTTGCAGTACACCAAACCTCTGTACAGTCTCATTGTTTCACTGAAGCACCTCAATGCTTACCACACAGGGAGAGAGTTTTGGACAGATTTTTTTCCAGGAGCTGCTACCAAAGGATGTTATTGCACTGCTGTTTGAATAGCTGTACAAAGACTCCTCCAGGCCAGGCATCAGCTGCCTTAAAGGTGCATTATGTTTTCTATTATGCATAGCATATGTAGATGTACATAAAGATACATGCCTCACTCCTGCATCGAGGGACACTACCCAAATCCAAACAGAAAGTCTTTCACACTGAAATCCACAGATGAACCAAGAGATTTAATGTGATATCTGTGCAGCTATTTAGAAGGGAGGACACAAACTCTTTCAACAGAAAAAAGAAGGCAAAGTGAGAAAAAGAGGCTATATATTCTTCTTGCTTTTACTTCCCAAATGTATTCATCATCCCAAGAAAGAAATAAAAAAAAGCACCAAGATTATTTCCTTATAATTTAAAATGCTATATAATCTTATATGTTTTTCTTATCTTTTTTAGAATAAGTAATTTTCTGGGGGCATTTTAATAAGTTTGCTTGACTTGGGAAAAAAAAATCCAGAAAATAAACACAAGCAACCAAAAAAACTACTAAAAACTAATGTACCATGAAGAAAATCATAGTATTTTTAATGGATAATCACACTGCCTGAATAAACTACACAATATACTTTCACTAGAGTACTGAAGGTTGAGAATATTAGTAACACTCACAAAGATTAATAATTCTTAAGTCAAAAAACTCAAAATAAAAATTGCAGAAATTACTTAGTGGGAAAGTGCTGCTTCTATCAGAGTATCATTCTGTACCAAGAAACCTTTGGGTTATTTTGGATTTGAACAAAAGAGAACAAAACAGCCTGAAAACAGATATTAGAAGTTACTGTGGTATCTGAGATGGAAAGTAATATGAACTAAATTTTTATTAGCAAATGAATTACAAAGGTGGACTGTGTTAAATCAGCAGATGAAGTACACAGATAACGAAACAATGGTAGCATTCTCTGTGACATTATGTATGAAAGATGGTGGCAATCCTAAAATGTCTCTCCTTAATGGGTCAGAGTCATTGGTATCATATTTTATTATTACAAAACACAGTCACATGAACACCGAGACCTTTCAATTCAAGGAGCAAAAGGAAGTAACAGGACTCAGTGGTGAATAGTTCTATGAAGAAATTGTTTGTATTTTGGATTTGAAATGAAAGCAGTTCATAAGGGAGCAGTTTCAGGGAGGATTCTGAAGTTTTTAGTTTAAGGGTCTGATCAACAGGGATCAGATTTCAAGCAAATGTACATCACAGTTTTCACAGAAAGTTACTCTTATCATCACATTATAGCCAAATTGAGGCTCAGATAACAAACAACAATGACCCATCAATAAAACCCTGAGAATTTTCATAGGGAACAGCTGTAAAAACAGGAGACCAGACTGCACAGCAGACATCTATATGGGAAATTAGAAAATGGGAGGCAAACCTTACAAATGCCACCAATGTGCAGCCTAATGCCACAGCCTCTTGGAGCTGGGGCTGCTGCAGGAGCCGGGGCTGCAGAGCAGAGCAGCTCTGTGCCAGCCAGGCCAGAGAGACAGGGCTGGGAGCTGCCCAGAGCTGCTCCTGCCATCAGCCCTGGGAAGGGCTGGGAGCTGCCCAGAGCTGCTCCTGCCATCAGCTGGGAGGCAGCTGTGAAGGAGCAGAGCCCCCCGACGACTGCGCTGTCCCACATTCGAGGCACTGCTGGCTCTCAGCCTGGCTCACAACCAGGGCAGCACAAATCTATTTATATAAACACTTGCCTCCATTTCACTGTGTCAACTGTGGCTTATTTAAACAAGAGCTCAGAGAGCAGTACACAGATAAATTCATAAAATAATTTGAGGTTCTTAAATGCTGAAGACATGAGAACCACAAAAGACATGAGCACTGTAGACCAGGGAGCAAAGCAATCCATTAGTAACTCGTGTATTTCCAACTCCAAATGTTTTGGTTTTACTTGCATTTTTCCTGTGAATTCCCTGCTGCAGAGTTTAAATACAAACAAACAAAAAAGCAATTGTGAAAAAAAAAGCCATGGTTAGGAGTCCTAGGAGAAGGTAGTGAAGCACCTCCCTTTTGGGAGATGGTCTCTATGTGGCCTTTTTATCTGTTTCATCACAAGTAAATCCCTGGTCTAAAGGCTGTTGAGAACTCCAGGCAGTGACTACAGAGAGACCTCCATGGGGAGGTCCCAGAATCATGAAAGGGGTGACACAGGAGGGGCACAGAGAGCAGGCTGGGAGGGGACAGGCCAGGCTGCCACAGCCAGAACTGCAGGACAGCATCAGGTACAAGTCAAAAAATGCAAAATAAAAAGGGTGGAGGCACAGATATGGACTCACTGGGCAGGGGTTGATTGAAGTCCAAGGGCCTGCAGGTGATAGGCACCCTGTGCCACCTCATTTAGGAACCAAAAATTAGAGACATGCAAGTCCTCCCAAAACCCCATACTGAGATTCTATAAAGTGACAGTGCCTCCTGGTCAGGCCCATCCTCTAGCACCTAAAGGTGAAGAAAATACATTAAAACTAAACCAGGCAACTTGGGCACACAACTAATAAACAGTTTGTTGCCAATTGTGTGAAAAAGACACAAGATTTTGAGGAGACAATGTCATAATAGTTGGCAGTAAAACATACAATTATGGTTAAGAAATACAATTCTGGTGTTGATGTTAAAACTCATTGTTAGAAAAGTAGGGCTGGTTTAGTTCTATAAAATTTATAAAGTACCCTTTCCATGTAAGTAAGCATACGTGGTTAATAGGTTAACAGGCAGGACAAAATTTATAAAGACAATTATTTCAAGAAGATAAGATCTGAGAACCAGAGCAAATCACAAATCCACAGAACAGCAGAAAATGGAGCAAATCAATAATTGTTTTCAGTAACAGAGCACGAGCAAAAGAAATAATCAACTGCTCATATTAGGTCCTCATCTCACCAGTACATCTAATGCACACAGAGTCAAAGAGTTATGTGCCAACAAAGGCAACGGGCTTTGGTGGTGTCTCTTTTAGAGAAACACCCCACCAATCACCCTTTTGCCTTGTCCTCACTTGTTTTCATACATTACTCACTGAGCATGAGTAACGCCACGAGCATTCGGAGAGAAATTAATGTTTCCTTTTTGCAAAACTTGTACTTGATATAGAACATGACAAATGCGAGATTTAAGTGCACAGATTAATTCCCCAGGCATCAGAAAAACTGATGAAGCAAACAAGGATTGCTTTGCTGGGATGGTACATGAGTAAAATAAGGCAGAAACTGCTTTGAGTGATTGTGGCTCCTTCGAGATACTCAAGGCATTGCATCTTTGCTAAAATGTAAATGATTTTTTTGGCTCAAAGAGTCCCAGCCAGTTGCAGTCAGCCATAAAAAAACTTATCAAGAACAGAAGTGTCAGAATAATTGACTGTTGATAAAAAGAAAGCTAGAAATAATTAAAAGCTAGCAGAACTGGCAGACAGTGGTTTATAAAAGTTAAAAACATTATCAAATTCATCTAGTATGAAATTGAAACTTTTTAAAAGAATGATTATTGATTTTTTATTTTAATCAGTAACAGACAGTCTGGATGGGATTCAGTTTGATATGATGATATTTCATTTGGAGCTCTGAAAATTCTTTCACTTGTTATATGAATCTGGCACTGAAATTCTGGTATTATTCCAAATGTCCCCCTTTCTCTTCCATCATTCTCTAAGCAAAGACTGAACCATGTATGTACCCAGCTTTGACCAAACCATGAACTTTAATCAGGGTCATATCCAATGCCAGTTAATTGGTTGTGAGAATCTTTTGCAAATAAAATTGCCAGGGATAATGAAATGGGGGAAAGAGGATGAAAAATGAAATCCTTTTATGTGATTATCTACAGGTTTACTTGGTTACCTCCATTATAATTAATCAGGACCACAGAAATTGTTAATTTTTTGGGATCTATTTCAGTCTTCCTCTGATATAGAAGATCAATATTCTGAGGCCTTCAGCCATCAGACTTCAGTGAATATTCTTGTGCTTGTCATACAGGGTTTAAGATCACACATCTAATGGATATTTAGAATACAAATCATTCAGCTAGACACAAGTATTACTTGTGTAAGTAGTGCTGAACTAGTAAGTAAGTACTGTGCTGAACTAGAAAGAATAGAGTGCAAAACTGTCCAAAGAAACATTTCTCCATGGTGACTTACTCTTTAAAATTAAGGATGGCATTCATCCCTCTGCAAAGGAACAACTTTTGTGCACTAGAGATAATGTGGTGTACCAAAAATGCCTTGCAAATTATAGAAAAACTTCACTGCAAGAGAAGCATGTTTGGCAGCCCAGGAACATTCCCTGTCCATCCTCAGCACAGGAGCAGCCATCCTTGGCAGAGGGTGGGGGGAAGTTTCTACTAAGTCCATTTAAATATTAAAAATGCCTTATTAACTGTATCATATTTCTAGGAAGTTCCAAGAACCCTCTTGCCTATCACCCTACCCAAGAACAATACCTGTTCTTGGTATTGCCTTAGAAAACAAAACAAAAAGCAATAAAAAGCCTCTGCAGCACATTACTGAAATGCTCAGACAATGGTGAACCTCATGAATATCCCAACATTCTCATATTCTGCCTTTCCTCACCCAGTTGACACAAAAGAATTTACTGTCATGGACTAAGACTTGGCTACTAATACAGCTACACATAACACTATGGCAGCTTTAAAGGAGACCCAAAATGTGTTCACCACATATCACACATTTATGTAACCTGTGGAATTAACAGAAAGAAAAATAAGAGAACACTGAGAATAGGGGAATGGAATGTGGGAGACATTACCCACTTTATATAGGTAAATATATATTCATCAGACAGACTGTGATTGTGTGATAATTTAGAAATTCAGAACTGAAGATGAGTCCCAACTGATTATGTATAATCTTCAAGTACACAACAGTGCAAAACCAACTTTAAAGTGTCTCTTAATTAAGCATTAAAATTTCCATTTGACGCACTGGGATACTTAAGACAGTAAGTTTGAAAAAGTCACACAATTTTAAGTATATGATGTGCAAAACTTCCTCACTCACCTTTCGAAAACAGTTTCAAAAGGTGAAAGCATTCTGAACAAACTTTAAAAGACCAAACAACAGCCCCAAACTGGTATCTACAACACTGTAAATTCTCTAGAAGGAATTATAGAACACATCTATGGACAGTATAACAAACACAGCTCTATCACCAGCTCTTTTACCACAACATAGCAGAAAAGTTGGTCATCAGGCTTGGTTTAATGAAAACAGATGGTTCCCATGGGGGGAAAGTAAAATTAACAGGAGAATGAAAACACAGCTGCACTTGAACTAAAATTAAAAAGCCACAAAGAAAAAATTCAGCAACAAAAGCCTGATAAGTGACTTCGTGGCAGCTTTTAAGGGTGGGGAAAAAGAAAAAGGTGGAAACTGCAGCCAGGTCAACAACAGTTCCCAGGTTATTTTTCTTAGAACTGGTTGAAATTCTACAGAAAGTAGATGAAAGGAGAAAACAATATTTAAATCTGTAATAACACATTGCAAAATCATTGATCAAAGGCTAGCATAGAATATAAATTATGTCAAAATTAGTTTAGTTGGACAAAGTAACTGCTGAGTCTTCAGCAATTCTGTTATTTCTTATACTGCTAAAGGAACTGATCAGAATATTTCTAGTACTGAAAAGGTCTCCCTGCTTCACATAGAATTCTTTTGATCAAGCAGGTTTTAGTGAGGCAAATTTTAAGGGACTCTTATTATCAGGTTTCCATTGATACATGTCTTTAGTAGTAAGAAATAAGTGTCAGCGTAGTTCATGCCAAATTTGATTAACTGGTGATCTAGGTTCTGATTTTGGTAATTCTTACCTTTGCAGTAATGAAAGGGTTTGTAATAATAGAGTTCTGATTTTGTTCTCATAAATCTTCCTCATTTTATTTCTCTTATCTCATTTCTACAAGTTTGGAAAGTTCTTCAATCCTTGCAGCATTTTTCTGCAATCAGCTAAAGCCAAAATAATTTCCTAAGTGGACCTAAATCACAGCATTCTCTATCAGGCCAGAAAAAGGAACCCAGCATAGTTTAATTATTTACTCACTGTATATATAGCTTCCGAGCAGTTAAATCTCAAGCCTCTTGAGGCTTACATTGTATTTTCTTTCTTTGCAGGGAGGGTATTTTGCCCATTTTTTTTTTAACTTTTCAGTGAGGGAACATTTTGCTGCAGAAGAAAGCCAAGAGAGGACTTGCAGAGCCCTATACCAAGGACATGTTTCCTTTTGTCAGCCCAGGCCTTGCACTGACAGATGTCCCTCAAACAGAACACAGCAGCAAGCCCCCACCCGTTCTCCAGCCCCTCAGGACAGCCAGATGGGAAAACTGGTGCTGCCAGGTCTTCCAGGAACACAAGCAGTGACCTGAAATATGCACCGTCGGTTCCTGCTGCTTGCATCAACATCTGGCCACAAATTCAGCCCTAATCTACCTCAGACAGCTGTTATGTCTGGCGATCACAAACAGTTCACAAATAAACTCCAGGCAGGACATGAAATTCAGTGGACTGCTTTTTGGACAAAACCCAAATTAAAGCTCCACCAAGAAGAATAAGCAGAGGAAAGGAACATTGAGGCTGTGTGAAACACTGATTGGTTTTGGCACTGCTTGAGAGTGCAGAAGCTCAAAGGTGGTGAGGAAAGAATGCAGTCACCGAGTCGCTAAAAATTTAGAACCTATGAAAGGAATGAGTCTCTTCTTACCAAAAGCAACAGCCCAGATTCTCAGCTGACTGGCAAATTAGCAGTGAGAGGTGTGAAGGGACTGGGACAAGAAACAGGGAGCGAGAAGAAAGGAGAAAGGCTGGTTAACAACCTCGGCTGGATGGACATGCAGCAGAGACCTCTTTTACTGCTTTGGGGCTGTGAACCTCCTACACTTCTGCCCCTGTTTGTCTCCTCAATCACTAGGAGGTGATTTTAGTTCAAGAGTATAATTTGATATGCCCAGTTTCTATGGTGAAAGAAATGGTGCAACCGATTATTCTTAGGCAACCTCAAGGTTTCTGCAGCCACAGACAATACAAGCCTTGAAGCCTACAAGCCTTCAGTCATTTATATTTGGAGATAAAATCACTTCAAAATTATTAGATGAAAACCAAAAGGATTAAAAATACACATTAAACAAACAAAAAAAGCACCAGGGGAAAAATTCTGTGTCCTAGATACAGATTCTTCTGTACCTGATCAGGCTACCTTTGTGCCTTCTGGCAAGAGATGACCAAGATGACCTTGGTATTATTTGCCCATCTCAATGTCTATGATTGTACTATTTTCCCTTTAAAAGTATGAGTGAAAGGTGCTGCGATGCTGTTCAATAAACCAGCAGACACTGCCTGCAGAATGCATCCTCCTGATGCACAGTTGTGTGAACCACAAAAGACCTTTAATGTCAGACAGCCAAAGAATACTGTGAAGTGTGGTACCAATAAGGATGACCACAAATACTTCAAACCAACCAGCAAGGTGAAAAAGCAAAGGCAACTGGCCTGTCATCTATTTCCTTTAAGTAGTTCACAAACTATTAAATACATAACCACCTTTTAAAACACACCAGTTTCTTTATTCTGGCACATGGAATTCATATGTTTCTTTATTTTGGCACATGGAAGGAATGAGGTAAGGGTGACTGATGAAGTCTCTCAGCAGCTTCAAATTCTGACCAGTGTTGATAGCACTGCAGACCACAACATCTGCAACATGAGCTGTATCACTGGGCAAAGAAGCTTTTTGTTGCAATGCATCTCAGTTCTTGCAGAAGGATGACTTGCCTGCTATCCTAGTAATGTGCGTATACATCTTTGTCCAAGACTGTGCTAACAAATAATAGTCGCATTTAGATGGGAAATATTAAGCCCTGAACTTGAACATTTCTTTTCTTACACATTTATTAATGAACTGCTGAAAAATTTTCTTCATTATGTGCTCATCCCTAATAGAAACAGAACAGGAACTCCAAGCGTAATCATCCCACCGGCCAGCCCGTCATTAATTTAATAAACTTAAGAAAAGAAAAACAACTCACTATCCCAAGAGAGATATTTTTGCAGTTGCTTTCACAAAGAATATGTCCTTGTCTTTATCTACAGAATGCAAGTAAGTGTTGTGATATTTAAAGTAATGACAAAATTGTATTACCTTTACGACTAATCCCTTCGAGTCAACCAACCAAATTCTTTTGATAGCTGCATCTTTGGATAGCCCTTCTTTTTCCATAGCCATAAGAATGAGGTTTGCTATCCCCAATGCAGCCTGAAGGAAAAATAAGAAAAGTAGAGTACAAAACAAGAAATTAAAGAAATCCCCTGCTCACATGTTTAATTTACCTACTATTTTAGATAAGTTTTCTAATTTTAATAAACAACAATATGGAATCATTATTTTTTCATAAAATAAACCTAATGAACTGTAGCTACCATTTGGTAATTAGAAACCATAACACAGAAGAAGAGCATAGATAAATATTAAATCATATAGATAAATCATAGCATAGATGAATCTTCAGATGGCTCTTAGAGTGTGGAGAGCACAATAAATGTTGAGCTGGAAACTAGAAAATGCTAGAACTAACATTTGTTCCACATAATGATAGTTCCAGCCCTGGCAGTGTGCCAGGTTGGACAACAACCTGGTCTAGTGGAAGGTTCCCTGCCCATGACAGCAGGGGTCGAACTCAATGATCTTTAAGGTCCCTTCCAATCCAAACCATCCTATCAGTCTATGATATTCATCTCAGCATACATGAAATATTTTTTCTTCTTTGAAATTTTTGTAATTTAAACTCAAGGAAATAACAGTCTGCATGCCAGAAAGTAAAACACAAGAGCTTTTGCTCTTATCTTTTTTTAAGATGTCCATCAGAAAGGTAAGTCTCCTTTTACCTACTATTCATGTGTTTTGTAACTCTAGACTTGGCTGTGCTCCCAGTCAAAGCAGGGGAAAGAAAAACTCATGTATCAATCTTTTGCTGAAACGTTTTTCATTTTTACTGGATTTTATAATATTTCATCCAACAGATTAAATGCCATACAGGTACAGATTGAAAACCAGGCAACAAAACAAACCAACAAACTGGCCAATATTTCTGATTACAGACCCATACATGTATTTTTGGGGGTTGGTTCTGTTTCTTGTTCTTTATCACTGATTTTCACTGAGAACCAAGTGAGATTTTCCTTTTTTTGCAAAGAAATAATTAGTTTTATTAAGAAACAGCTCCTGCAGCAGGTGTGATAGCTACCATTACCTCTTGGCAGCAACAGCCACACTAAAACTATTGATAAAAAAATAAACATCAGATCATTAATTCATCTGCTTGTTGAACATGGAAGAAAACCAGGGGAAGGAACTCCAGAAAGATGGATAGTCTTGATGCAGTAAGGTGATGACATGGCAGATATGCATACAAGCCACTTTGAAAACTGCAGACATAGCACCAAATATTTAATGAAATTAAAGAAGCCAGCATGGGGTGGTAGGCTTCATACAAGAGATGACAAGCCATACTGTAGATAAGTACAGCCTGCACTTGTGTGTCAGCAGCTTAGAAATTAATACTCAAAAATTAGAATAAAAAAATAGTGTGCATAAAGATATTCAGAAATGGATGACCTTAATATGCAGAATACTGAAAAACTACTGAAAAACATGGTCAATGCAAAAAAAATCAAAGGGGCACTTCTTACTAAATTATACTGACTTGGGTAAACATGTTAAATTTACTTTCTCCGCTGTATTTCCTCATCTTTCAAAAAATGTTTTGCTTGGTTATATCAAGAGCAGTTCAATAATTTACAGTGGAAGAGCTAAAACTTGAAGTTCTAAAAAGAGAGCAGATCTCCAAAAAATGTCTTATGAAAAAGATGAGGCTTCACCAGATGATCAGAGCTTTTTCTGTGAATTTACATTTGAACTAAAAAAAACTTTCAGCAGGTGTTAGTAATTATTCTACTCATTTAAACATCTTGCTTATAGGACACATGTAACTCAAGTAAATATTAATAAAACTCATCATAGTACAATTTCCCCAATGTATAAAAATACCTACCTCTCCAGCTCCCTGGAACAACACTGTGTGATCTGACAATTTGTTCTTGGTGATACGCAGAGCTGCAAGAAGACCTGCAACAGCAACAGATGCAGTTCCTGAAATAAAAAAAGGAAAAAAAATCTGGTTATTCTTAAAAGAATTACGAAACTTTACATTTTAAGTAATACCACAGCACCTTTTGGCTAAAAGATACAAATACTGAGGGTAGTAACAAACTGGAGTTAGAGTCTGCTCTACTTCATTCTAACAAAAATTAAATGTAAGTGAGAATATCATCAGAGTAACATTAAATAAAATAGATTGATTCTATGGATGGGTATAACAGCTAGGCCATTCAAAGTCCTGTAAAATATTCTAGTTATGACCTTTTTTAGAACGAAGGCTGTGAGAGTCCAGAGAGAAATATTTTGAAGAAATCCAGATACTGAAAATTAAGTTACTGGTTTCATTCTTCAAATAGATATACTTCAAGTACAGTAAAATACAAAGCTAAAATAAAACTTCATTTCTCATGGGGAGGTTGTCAGAGTGGAATATCAAAATGAACATTTACAGAGAAGCTAAACCAGCTGAAAGAATAAGGCCAGCTTATTTAAGACTTCAGCCCACTGTGACAGGAGTTTCAGGTTAGTATCTTTTAAAACATTTTTCAAATCTATCTTTGAGTAATGCCACACAGGGAAAAAGGCTAACATTTAGTTTCATGATTTAGCCTGGGGAGGTCTTTTTTCTCCAACTCAGAACCCCAGAAAAAAAGACACCTGTCTGTCTTTGAATGGAGAAATTTTGGTCCTCATTGTGAGAAACAGCTATTAATAAAAAGTAGAGCAAAAAAAGAATTCAAGCAGGCATCTAATTCAAACTGGTTCACAGTGGCAGAGTAAATCTAACCTCTGTGATTGCTGACATATCTTTGTCTAACTTGTCCTTAAGGTCTTCTTTCAAATACGCTTATATCTCCTCAGCAAGCTATTCCAGTGCTTAACTGTATTCTAGGTTGAAAATTTCAAATCTAAACGTTTCTTTTCTTCTTCTATTTCTTTTCAGCCTCTTATCTACTACTGGAAAGCCTGTTACTTTGCAGAAAGTAATTCATTACATTTGAAGACTGATGGTGTTCCAATCAGCTTTGCTTATCTGGAACAATACCAATTCTCCCAGTCTTTCAGAAAGTTAAGTTTTCTTAACTCGAACCACTGCACCCAAATTGATACACTGCCCTGCAGGGGAATTGTCAGCTCTGTTGAGTCAAATTGTCAGCCTCTCTCGTGCTCAAGGAAGTGGTATTTGGTCACCCGGAGCTCACATTTGGCTCTTCTGACTGAAAGACTGAAGGTGATTCCTTCTCCCCAACAAAGCGTACTGGAAGGGGAAGACTTTCTTTCATGTGTTTGTGACTTCATGCAACAAGCTTGTATTTTTCACAAATTATTATCATCACTAAAGCATAAAGTAGCCAACAAAAAAAAAATCAAACTCTATTCCTGCAAGGAACTTGGATCCCATGGACCGGAATATAGTGGACAGGAATATAATAGTGGGGTAAATAATACCTCCAGGAAAGTTTTGGATTTAGAGCAGATTCTGAAGAATCATTTGCAGACAGCACTGATTTCTCTAGGACTGAAAAAGCTGCCCAGACGCTAACAATTAGGTACTGAAAGTCAAAACACGGGTTTCAACAGTCTTTGAAGATTTATAATGCCTATCTGATTCAGAGAGAGCTGGACCGCAGGGAGATGAACACAGGCCCTGCAATGTCCAGTTCCAGCAATAAGAAGTGAATTCTTCCCTTTCTGGGCAGCAGCTGTCACTGACTGACTTAGGGAAATCAAAGATGAGGCCATTAATTATTTTGAGAAGCCTGCAAGAACTTGCAAGAAGGAGATCTGCTGGTTCCTACAAGTCTGTTCCCGATCATCACTGCCCTATCTGCAATTGCCTACAAGCCACACAGTTGAGGGGAGAATTCATATTGCTACTGACTTTTCCTTCATAAAAAGTATGAAATGGATATGACCAGCCTGACAAAATCACTTGGCCCGGAATCTGCATATTGGACAGTTGCTCTCAATAAGCAGCTCCTCTAAATTTGCTATTCACAAGTCTATTTTCTCAGAAACAAGGTGAATTTTAAAGCTGAGATATAGCAGTAATCCCTACATTAAACTATGAGGTGCTCAAAACAGGCATTCATACTTCAGGCACACAGACCACTGATGGTCAAATATCGGTAGCTAAAACTACAGGACCTAAAAGAACAGAGGTAGTAAGAAGCCTGGTACTGGCTTCTTTGTACTGTACTTTTCTTCAACGACATCATTTGGGTGTTGAAGGCTGGGTTTGAATCTGTGGTTTGTAGGTAGGATCATCTAAGTTTCAAGAATGGTTACTTTTTCAAAAATAAAAGGTTTTAAAGTTAGAAAGTAATTTTTTGAAGTAAATCCACTTAAACAGTTAAAAAACATGTGCCTTCAGAATTATGTTTGTTACATGCTTTTGATTATGACTTTTCACTTCAATCATCAGAAATACAGGACACCTTGTTCTCAGCCCACTTAATGATTAGACCATACAAATCTGGCATTTTTTAATTCTTTAGTCATTTTTACGACTTGTTCTGTCCCTGATTTCTAAATAAAAATCTTTAAAATGGTTCCTCTGAAGCATGGCTTTGGGAACAATAACCACCAGGCTGAGACACTTCCACCTCACAGTCTCCCAGAATTAGCTTGTTTCTTTCCCAGATGAAATTAAGTCTTCCTCAGGCAAGTGCCAAGCTGGCAACGACCAAAAATGGCAAAAAAGAGAAGTCAGTGTGCTCTCAGTTTCCCTTGGTACTCTACCAAACAATCCTCATAACCAGCAAGAAAAAAATCCCATTGTCTCATTGGATGCCAAATTCTTTCTCCTATTTTATTTTACACAGCTGTGCTTGCAGGGGAGGAGGAGGAGGGAGCCTACATAACACAGCTTATTCCTAGGACCGTCAATCTGGTCTCCTGAAAAGGAAAGCTGGGCTGGAGCACTGTATGATCCCTGTCTTCCTTAAAGTTGTGGTCACCACAGCACCCTCCCCCCATCAGAGGAGTTCTCAGAGAGCCATGAAAGCTGCTCTTCAAGCTGCTTTGTGGTGACAGAGTCAAAATGAAACACCAGAGATTTATAACAAATGGGAATGCTGGGATACCACTTATCTTCATGGCTGATGTACTGTTGCTAAGCTTGTTAGCCAGAAAAAAGGACTGTCATTAAGTATTACCAGTTGGGATATTTTTACAAAATTTTTCACTACATGGTCTTCTGCTTTAAGGAGAAATAGAAGATATATGAAACATAAATAAAATCCTGCACTGAATGTCAATATATTTTGCATTGAATATTTGCACAGGAAGTGAGCTACTGTTACCTGTATGTCCATCATGAGGATGATTCAGAGCAAAGTTTATAACTGCAATAGATAAAGGCTTAAATACGACTTTTCTCTCAAATCATGATTTGCACAGAATTGCTGTAAAAAGGGCGTTTAGAAGTATTCCACACCAATTTTATTCAGCCTTTTGACTCTGAAAGGAATAATAAGCCAGTTTATTAGATTACTGAACCCACTATCACTTCTGCTGGCAGTGGCTGTCATCACTCCTCGTCAGCAGCTCCCCTTATTCCTTCCTACTGAAGGGGGGCACCGGCAGCCTGAATAGCAGATCTGTTTAACCGGAACTGCTCTGACTAACGCCATGACCTTACATTTCACCCTGAATACTGGCTCAAGTTTTTGAAATTCATCAAAATGCAATTCACATCCATCTGCCAAGGCAGATGCAAACCATTTTTTTGCAGATATCACGAGGCACAAACAAAATTATTTGAATTCTGTGATTTTTTGAATTCTGACTGTCATTGCTGTAGGAAGTGGAGAATCAGATTGGCCAGAGCACAGGTTAAATCCCTTGTGTGCAGGATAAGATAGACATTGTTCAAGGATATGATTTTGAAAACCCATTCTATTCTCCACAGATTTCTAGAAGATTAATCAAAGCAAATTTAACAATGGATATTTTCCTAAAGCAGTGTCAACTGCTGCAACAGCAAATATTTCATTATAGTTTTTTAGGAAGGTAAGTCATGTCTTGTATAAACACTATAGATGTGAAATATCAAGGTACACTATTCTATACCAAGTCTTCATTTTCTGTGCAAGATTCTTTAACCTTGTTACAGTAAACTGCACAAATGAGCATGAACATGTTAAAAGAAATCCACAGCCTTTTGAGGTTGACACACTGTAAATGCTTGGGAGCACAGACTACCATTTCAGCAGATACAACTGAACAAAAGAAACGGGGAAAAAAGCCCCAAAATGTGAGGAATAAGAACTTAATTTATATTGGATGCAATTTAATTTAAATTAGTGAGAAAGGGCTTATTGCACTGAATCCTTTGTCCATTATTTAAAGTTTCAAAAAGTAAAACTTGCAATCAAGCGCTAGTAGTTCCTTTATGTAATTTTACCTATCTCATTTTAAAAAGCTAGCAAACAATAAGAGGGAAAAACTTTCTACAGCACATCCAAAAACCTGAGGTATTCATTCTGGACTAAAAGATTAGGAAGTGGTAAAAGTAAAATTCATATTTCTCAATACACAGCATAACAGAAATCGCATGTTAACATTGCCAGCCATCCAACTAGCACTTCACAGTGTACCAGGGAAAAAATTCCATTCCCATCTCCTACACATACAGGAAAAAAGAGTAAGGATCCTATATAAAAGGTGAGATCTCAGTTGCTAGTGAGGCAAATGCTACAGCTGTGGGTAGTTGAAAAGGCCCCTCTTTTAAGAGATGGCAGCTCCTTCTTCTTGCCATGAATGGGCTCAAAGCTGCATGTGCACACTGCCCTGCTCTGCAGCAGGCAGTGAAAAGAGGGGAAAGGCTGCAGGCAAGGAGAAATGCAGCCTGTCTAAAATACCAACCATTTGGCATATTTGGAAAAGGATACAGAGTCCCAGCAGCACAGGATGGCTGAGGCTGGGAGGGCATTTAGTGCAACTCCCTGCTCAAGCAAGCAGGGCCACCTGGTGCTGGCTGCCCTGGAATATGGGAGAATGGATTTCTTTTTTAAACCCATAATGAGCAAAAAGAGAAACAGAGGAATACTTGTACCTACATAAGCTTCTGTATACACATGGAAAATTACACAAAAGCTACAGTAGGGTAGCTTTTACTTGAAAACAGACTGATTTCAATCTAAATTTATCACTGAGTAACAAAGAGGTGATATCCTCAATATACCAAAAGAAAAATACACTTCACATAACCCTACAGCATACGTCTTAATAGGATTTTTTTAAAACCATTTTATTTTTTTAATTATTTAATTTTAAAAATCTCAGCATGTTTCACTTGAAAGCCAGTGTCTCTGAAAGTAAAGCACATGTCTATGAAAGAAGTTTCTACAGTTTGCATATCTTTTCAGAATTTGAGATATATGATATAAACATCTGAACTATTATATGTCATTCCACTCTGCATTTTTCAAAACCCCGGTCAGAGAAAGAACTGGAAGTCCCAAGCCCATCACAATCGTAACAACAAATCCAAAGTCTGCTCTACAATTTGATTTCCAGAAGTGAAATTTCCAGGCACCAAATGTATAAATTTTTATATTAATGTTAAAAGAACTGAATCTTAAAAAGAACAATGTTTGTAACACAGAAATTCTGATTTCTGAGAATGGCACTGATTTAACATTGAATTAGTCACAACATAACTTCCACGTATAATTTTCCTGGCTATTCAAATGGCAGTCTGCTGAACACTTAACATACATTTTAAATAAAATCAAAATACAAAATGAAATAATTATGTTAAGTTATATGTGGTCTACATTTTTTACTTTACGTCTCTTTCTTTTCATAAAATGTTGATGCAATCAAACAACACAGCTGTTCAAAACTAATGACATCTAAGGTCATGATGGATACTGAAGTTAATTCCAATCCAGTGCAATCTCTCTGTGTAAATATTTTTATTGGCATAAAATACAGGCCCTGTGTCCATTGTGGGGGAAAGCAATGGAATTGTGGGTACAGTGAAGTTACAAGACCTGTAACTCCAGTATTACAGAACAGAGAAACACTTATTTTATGTAGATTGTGTTATACTACAGAAGTTTGTCATTGTCAATTGAGACAATTTTTAAGTACAGAAGGGGGAACAAAGACCAAAAAATTCCAGTAATTGAAATAATTGACCTACATAGAGGCAGCAAGGCCAGAGAAATTTATGCCACTATTTGAAATGTATCCATGTCAGCAGCGACTGCAACCAGTGACCACGTGATAAGCACCAAAAGACCCACAGAAAAAATGCATGTTTCTTGCAAACATGCCTTAAGCCACTGACTGTGCCCAAGTAGCAAAAACTCCTTCAACAGACCCACCAAAGTAAAAATGGGTGTGGAAAGGGAGCACTATGGCACCCCAGGTTTGTGAAGGGCAGGAAGGTGTGGCCCAAGCCAATCCCACCCACAAGCAGGATTTCAGCACTGCCTACATTGTACCTAGGACTTTGGTTTTAGCAGATCTTGAGAGACTTGTTCAACCTCCCCGCAGCAGGGAAGGGAACTGGTTCGTTTCTTTAAGGAAATTTTAAACTGTGAATCCCAAGCCTGCTTCCTTCAAGGGCAGTGACACAGACAACATCTCTCACCCCGAGAAACAGCTTTGTTTGGCAACACAGGTCCCAGGGGTCCATTCCCAGGAAGGGGTTGGAAAGAAAAAAACCACCACATATCATATCTTTAAAAAAATTCCACTCTTTCCTTATGACACCTCCTTCCTAAATATATTGGAGATGAACAAAGCTAGCAATCTGACCTAATTCTAAATGTTGTGAAGTTTGCCATTACAAAATTAATTCATATTTCTCCCATATGGGAAATTATGATCCCACCCCCTCTCAGTTTTGGAAAAGGTTCTCTAATAGCTAAAACCAGATAAAAGTATTTGTTTTAAACCAAAGGCTTTCTCTGATTTTCATTTCCAATAATCTGTCTCAGTATTTCAGAGAGAGAGGAAAAAAAAGCACCAAGCTGATTTGTGGTTAGAAAAAAACAGATTGGAATCCAAGGGAAAAAGTGAATATTTTCTCCCTAAGGAAATATTGCTATTGTGTTTGTAAGAAGATATTTTGAAAATACAGATATGGAGAAATTATTATCATTTCAGAGGGAAGAAATTCACCACCTATCCAAAACCAAAGATGCTTTCTAAAATGTTAAAGTACAAAGAATTTTATTATTCCAATACAGATTTATACTATTTGGTCAGAATCCTGTTCACCTTTTTCTTAATTGCTTGTGTACAGAGAGGTAATGTAGAAAAAGTTACAAAGCCTTCTCCAGAGTAAAGGATGTGACTGTACTGTAGCAGGGATTGAGACTGTTTCCAGAAATTCTTAATTATGTCTATAGGTGATCCTTAATGGTCAAACTTTAGTGGTTTTCTGTGCCCAGTGTTTTGGCAGACTTTTTCTGAATGTTCTGCAATCATCAGTTAGGGGCAGGCTGACCCTGTGTAAATAGCTGTGAGCTAAGAGAGGGCAACTGCATTTGTCCAAGTTGGTACTTGCAGATGGGTATATGCAGCTTGTCATGTTTTCTTTATCCACTTTAGTGACTGTCAAAAATCAGGATCATATATTAGGGTATTTTTTAGATTTGAGATACTGAAAGGTCCTCATTGCATCACTAAGATACATAGGGATCCTTTCTCTGGATATCTTATATAGAGAAAGAAATCCTCAAGTCTTTCTATGAAAGATATTAAACATTTCCTTTGATCTTAAAGTAGCTTTCTCTTGAAAAATGTTAGTACTAGGAGAAACTATGTTTAAAATACCATGTAAGCATTATCTTCAGAAGATGATGACAAATTAGATGCAGTGTTACATTTCTTTGCTTTTACTGGCTTGGCACAGCTTGTCAGCTTTACTGTTGTAGAAAACACAACTTATACAGAGAAAGCCACTCTTTCAAGTAGCCTGGAAAAAGTCACGCTATTTATAAACTGAAAATCTCAAAGGATTGATAAAGAAGTTAGCACCATCCATTCTCATTATAGTTGCTAGGTGAAAGATCCTTAGGGTTTATAAAGCTGGAAGAGGAAGAGTGATGAAAGATCAATGGGCTGTTATTCTACTTCCACACTACAGGAAAAGATGACATGCTATGAAAAAAAAGTTACTGAAGGTAACTAGGGATATGATGACAAATGACAGAGACCAGAAATAAAGGCATCCACTTTCACCCCTTGGAAGCTACACAGATATTAAGGATGGAGATCACCCAAAAGTCACAGGCATTGTTTGTGAAAATATCAAAGGCCCCATAAGCACAAATTAGATTGCAGAAAACGAATAAATTAAAAGGCTGCACTTCTAAGGAAGGCTGATATCTGCGACGACAGCTGAGACCAAAGCCAAAGGGATACCTTCCAACACTTCTGAATGTCAAGACACCTCCTTCCAAGGTGCAGGAGAGAGAATGAAGTGGTTTGAAAATGCAAATACACAAAAGGCCTCGTCAAGTAAGTTTACCCATAGTTGGTACACATTTGCTGAAATACACCCACTTCTCTGAAACCACATTCTACTTGAGTCTCTTTCTGATTTGGATTAAGGACCTTCATCCTGCAAGGAAAGGGAATTCCCTGTGGGAATCAGGCCTCTAAACAACCAGGGAAACTTCCAGATGCTGTTTGGCCTGCTATAATGAAGTGCTGTAGCCATGGCTAAACTCAGACCCTTCAGGGTAGGCAGCACCATGCTTCTTACAAAAGGAAATGACATATTGTAATTAGTTTCTTTCCTATCTGGGAGGTTGTCCTCCATAGTCTGTTTCAGATGCAGTAGAAGAACTTAATCAGGCTTATAACAGGAACAAGGTTCATGTGGATAGTCAAATCCCTAACACCAGAAAGACAAGGACTATTTGAATCCACTGCCATGCACTCAGTCACTGAAATATGATCTAGGTCCCAAGCATGACTCAATAAGGACTTCTGGAAAACTCCAGCTCCTAATAGTTGGCTTAAAGTATCACTGAAAGCCATGAGAAATGAAGACAGGTTAACTTCCATTTTTGACATGTCACTGCTGAGACCTTCATATACCCAAGGAAACATCAGGGATAAGAGGTAGCTGGATACCCAGGGCCCTCTCTGGAAACCTCTCTCCAGCAGCTCATCTGACTTCAGACTGCTCTCAAGGATGGAAGCCACTGCCCTAGAGAAAGTTATTTTTCAGTGCTCTTTTCCTGACCAGATATAAGGCAACCTGAGTAGTAGCATACACCACTTCAGCCCTACTTGTCTGTCTTCTTGGGAGGGAGGGACAAGATGCCTGTTTAGATTGAGCACTGGGGAATCCCCCTTGTTGACATCTCCAACCCTAGATATCTTCCCTTTTCCAGCTCATTCCACAAATGATTCAGATGGGAAAAAGAGAGCCAAGGGGATCATTTCCATCTAAAACTGAGTGAGACTGTGAGGAAAATTACATTAATACGTAACAGGGTTGTCAGCTTAAGAACTGAAAAGCATTTCGACATTTATCAATCTAGTTGCATGGAGGAACAGTGGAGCTGTTGTCACTGAAGTGACAAAAAGCCAAGAAAGTACAGACCAGGTTTGAGCTTTGACATTTGCTCAAAGAAGTCAGTAATTTATATGGAGAAAGCCATTCACATATTAAACTATTAAAAAAACCCCAAACCTGAAGAGCAAACATCTAAATAAAGTATGAGGTGTAAATGAGAGATGAAAGGTTAAGAGCAAATGCAGCTCGCCAAAAATTCATGCTGAGGAAACCCAAGGCAAAACGTGACCTATACATCTATAAATATTACAATAAAGTTGATAATTTTTTCCCCTCTGGAAATTAAGATTTATTTTTGTGGCTTGTGGGAAGAATACTGAAGAGAAGAGAAAAAGTTTGTTACCTTGAATGTCATCATTGAAAGTGCAATACTTGTTACGATACTTATTCAGGAGGCGGAATGCATTGGCATTAGCAAAATCCTCAAACTGAATGAGGCAGTTCATGCCATATCTAGAAAAACAAGAAATTATGCATTATGTTAAGAAAGTTTCAAAATTATACATTAAAACACTAGTAACATTTGTGGTCAGATTTCAAATGCAAGTATAATGTGAATCATACAACTCTCAACATGTTTCTGTTGTATTTGTTATCTTTACATTCATACAGATTATTTAGAAGGCATAATCATACTATTAATAGTATTTACTCAGTTCTAAGCTATGAATAGAAGAACAGTGGAAAAGGCATTCACCCTCTGCAGACATCTCAACAGAAGTCTCCACAGAGCAATTACCTAGAGAACAAAAAAGGTCCCTCCCAACACAAACCATGCTATAATTCTGTGGTTGTTTTTTTGGTTTTTTTTTTAATCTGGAAACTCAAGACTCCTGGCACTAGATTTGTATGTCGATACCTAACAAGTCATCAATTGCACTGCTGTGCTAGTAAGATTAGTCCTAAAATGAAAGTTAGTAAGAAGTAGTTAAATTAATATTACCACTACAGATCATGGAATGGTTTGGACTGAGAGGGACCTTAACAATCATCTTGTTCCAATTCCCTGCCATGGGCAGGGACATCTTTCGCTAGACCAGGTTTCTCAGATCTTTATCCAACCTTGCCTTGAACACTTCCAAGGACAGGGCATCCACAGCTTCTCTTGGCAACCTGTTCCAGGGCCTCACCACCCTCAGAGTAAAGAATTTCTTCCCAGTATCTAACCTAATCCTACTTTCAGTCTGAGGCTGTTCCTCCCCATCCTGTCACTACATGTTCTTGTAAATATTGCCCAGTCCTTATATGCATTTTTAGTAGTACTGTCTCTGGATTCTTTGCATACCAGTCACATGTGGCATTTTCAATTACTTTCTTACAACAAAGTAAAAAAAAAAAACCCACAAAGCAATGAAAATATATCTACAAAAACTACATAAAGACTGGATTTAAGCTCACAGACATTTGCAAGAGGGCAAGATCTCTGCAGCAGTCTCAATCCTGATTGAGCTAGAGGAGGCTTTCCTTATTTGCTAACAGCACAAATGCATGAGAGACAGTCAAGATGTCAATTCATGCTTGATCCAGAAAAGCAATACATATATATAGTGAGCAGTTCAGTGTAAATACATTAACTGAGGTTTTTTTGAAAATACATGTGTTTGGCAACCACATTAAGCAAAGCTATCAGTACTTTAAAAGAACCCAAAAATTCCTGTGACTAACCTCATTTCCATGGAAAACACATATTTACAGCCATATTACAATTAGCCAAATCTATGGGGATTCCACTAGCAGGAATAGTAATCCTTACTAAAATAAATACATCTTCAGGTTTGATGGAAAAACCTGGACTTCTTCAGCAGCATAATGACAGGCAACTATTTAAAAGAAAATTTGGCAAATCCAGTACTGTAAATCACAACTGAGTTCAAATCAAAAAATAGAGCTAACTTCTAATTAATTTAAATTTTTAACCTGCTTCAGTTTCTGCCATAAATTTCTGTGACTCCATAAAGGTCCAGAAGTTGACAGTTGCATAATAATATGAAACTAATGAGATTATCACTCTGGAATCCTGGAGCTTGGTTATATGTGTTTCTTGGATGTCATTAGGATAGTCTGTTTCTTTATTTTACCATACATAACATTCCATTTTCTCATCTGTATTTTATTTTTCTCTGTTTTCTTATCCATTACCCTTGTAGACAAAGACCAAAACCCCCTGTGAGTTATATCAAAAGAGCATCCCTGTAGAAAATAATCATCCTATACTGGACACACTATCCATATGAATTCTCTGAGCCAGATATTTTGGCTGTTTAATTAAAATGGAAAAAATGCAGGCAGTCTAACTCTGGGCCTCTGAGATTGTGGCATCATAGCAGAAAAATTTCTAAGCAGCATTCTTCTGCACTGCACGTGTATCACCTGGCATCCAGGTAAAAACCTCAGACTGCAGTGCTGCACACAACCAGCAGTACTTCATAAGACTTGTGAATTTTGAGGTCCATATTCTCAAAAAAGAGACAAGAAAATTATCCACTATTTCTCTGCTTGGAGTATTCTTGTCCTCAAAAGCACTAATAGATGAGACATACAGATGAGGTAGTACTCAATAGTTAATATCAGGCATTCCAGAAAATCCCTTAGCAACAATGAATTGGCTACAAAGGTGCCTCACAGTTCTGGAGGCGGTGACCATACCAAAAGAGCCATCAATTCCTCTATGACCTCCACATCTTCCTATCACAATCATTTAAAGCAGAAAGTTGAGCCAAAACCTAACCCAATATTTTCCCTCCTATACCACTCTGCAATAACCTTCCACCCTTCTCACACTCTGATGAACAGTTTTAGTTTCAGTGGCTTGTGCACTATAAAGAGTAACTGCTTGGATCAACCCTCGTGGAAGCAGAACATGTCCTCTCTGTTTGCACCTCATACCCTGCTGTCATTGCACATTTTGGGCTTGGATCTGCATCTCTGTACAGGTGGGTAGGGAACACAAATGACTGCAAGAAGAGAAGGGAACCAAGCACTTTGGTGCTTGTCCATGGGCAGCCATCAAACCCTGCTGTGCCTTTCAAACCACACAAATTCCAGCAACTGTGGGCTGCTACAGTTCTGTAAGTCATACTATCTTTCAAACATTACGAAAAGAGAAAACAAAGGCTGCAGCTATCCTAAAATTTGACCATCTCAACATCTTCCATCAATACTAGATATAGCACAGACTGACTTCACTGCTCACTGAGCTTACTCTGATGATACAGAGTGCCTGATCAGGCAGGTCCAGACACCAGTAACAGATATGCTACAAAAAAAGCATCACATTTAAAACCACCATTCAATGACTGTGGTTGACTACTAAAAGGGAGCATGTTAAAAGACAGCAACTTCAGGCACGTCAAGAAGATTAGGAGACAAAATTAGAAGAAATTGTCATGACAGAAAACTCTCTAAGAGGTAACTTTTATTTCAAAAATAGTGGACTACCTATTTAATATGATAGTGTGAAAGAATAGAATGTACTGCTTATTAAAGTAGCTAAACTTCATAATCATACACCTTACAACAATTTTATCTTCCTCTTTGAAATCTGAAGACACTCAGATCTCCAACATAAATGAAAAACATTTTATTTTGAATATGTCACCAGCAGCAGAGTTCCTGAAGCAAGCAGACATTTCATTCTGTTACAATGCTGCACAAATGGGGGTGGGAGTGTTGATCTACAGAAAGTCTCTGCAGAGGGATCTGGATAGGCTGGATCTACAAGCCAACACAGCCATATGAGGTTCAACAAGACCAAGTGCCACATCCTACACTTAGGTCACAACAGGGCTACAGACTGGGGAAAAAGCAGCTGGAAAGCTCCTTCGCAGAAAAAAACCATGGGGATGCCGGTTGACAGTGGCTGAACGTGAGCCAGCATGTGCTCAGGTGGCCAGGATGGCTGATGACATTCTGGCCTGTATCAGCAATATTGTGGCCAGCAGGACCAGGCCAGCAGGACCAGGCAGTGATTGTTTCCCTGTGCTTGGCACTGGTGGGGCTGCACCTCCAGTGCTGCGTCCAGTTCTGAGCCCCTCAAGTCAGGAAGGCATTGAGGTGCTGGAGCGAGTCCAGAGAATGGCAATGAAATTGGTGAAGAGACTGGAACACAACTCTTGTGAGGAGCAGTTGAGGGAGCTGGGGTTCTTTAGCCTGGAAAAAGGAGAGTTATGGGTGACCTTATCACTCTCCACAACTAGCCACAAGAAAGTTGTAGCCAGGCTGGGGTCGGCCTCTTCTCCCAGGCAAATAATGACAAGATAAGAGGACAAACTCAAACTGCTCCACGGGAGGTTTAGGTTAGACATTAGGAGGATTTCTTCACAAAAAGGATGATTAGACATTGGAATTGGCTGCCCAGGGAGGTTGGTGGAATCACCATCCCTGGAGGTGTTTAAGGAGAGACTGGATGTGGCACTCAGTGCCATGGTCTGGTTGACATGGTTATTTTTGGTCATAGGTTGGACTTGATCTCAGAGGTCTTTTCCAACTTAACTAACTCTGTGATATGAGTCACATAAAACATATCATGCCCAATGGCTTGCTCAAACCAGAGCCAACAGTTCTCCTGCTACCACTGCTTTTGACTCAGGGTTTCACAGGGGATAACTGGGGAGAGAGAGGAACATGTAACCAACATGAATATTCATACTGAAAGGTGGTACAAATAAATGGAAGAAAGAACCTATCCAGTGGGCAACAACTGTCTTAACCAGAAGAAATCAAGATCTAGTTCTACACTGTCAAAACTTAAAAAAAAAAAGAAGAAAATCTTGTAGACATTCCTCCTCTTCCTCCTCAGTGTGCAACCATAAAAATGCACTAATGAATTCTTTAATATTTTCGTGCTCTGGAAAACACTTCTCTGATAGCAATAGCTTGGCTTGAGTCCCACCTAGGGACTGATGGACTTCTGCAACCAAGTGTTTTGTAGCTGTGAATTCCTCTCTTCTGGCTGTTAAGGATGTGTCACTGCAGTAGCTGATTAAACAAATATAAATTGTCTCTAGAAAGTGATAATCCAGATCACTGTTTCCCCTTGTAAATCCTGTTTTGTCACCCACGCCTTTCTGTGTACTTGGATTTTAGATTCCTGCTCCAAGTCACACAGGCAGTCCGAATCAGGATCCAACTGGATAGAAGTTCAAAGCCATATCTCCTTTGTTTTGTTATGAAGAGAAAATGCAGACGAGAGGTGGCAAGCATGCAACATCATATTAGTCATCAAGTATGGGAGGCAAATGCTGAACAATGGATTAAAATGAACCATCCCACTGAATAGCATGTGGTTGCCAAAAAGCGTCTCCAATTCTTTTCCCAATTTACAACATATTTTTTGTGACAGTCTTAGCTAAGTATCCCCCATTTATAAGTAAATTTGTATTCAGTTGTCTATGACAACAATGTTAATGTTCCAAATAATTCTATGGAGTATATCTTTATGTAACAGGCTGGAGAAAAATGTCCACAGCTCTATAACCATCCCAAATATACAGTACAAGTTTTTTGGCAACTCAATGCTCTAAAGACCTCAATAGGGAAAACCCTCAAGAATCTGGCTTTTGGTGACAGTGGGAACTATAAAAGTTTGGGCATAATTTTGAATTCAAACCATACGATCAGTAAAATCCACGCTTACTTCTACAGCTAGGAAGGTTTTCTGGATGTATATTTGGATCATTTGTTCTTACTGCCAGCCATTGTTTTGGAAACCTTCCTAAAGGAACAAGTGGTTGCTTTTTAGGTTTTAAGAGCTTCCAAACTCCTATTTGACTACTTTTTTTTTTTTTTTATTCGTTCATACATGCCTGGAACTGAAAAAGCCTTAGAAACCATCAGAATCGGTTGCTGCCCCCCATTCCTAAGGAGGAGCAAACCAAAATGATAGCAACACTGGCGCTGTGTTCCTTGCCTTGTGCGTCATGCAGCTGCCCTGCCAGCCGTAACCATTTATAGTCCACCAGGACAATGTGGAAATTATCTCCTTCCTCCCCGCTCCACATGCTGTAAGCTTGCTCATTACCATATATCCCACTGCTCAAAACAGATTTAAAGGATAAAGAACACTGCTACAAATTCCTCTTTGTGCCAGGGTTTGCCTGGATGCCTCCCTCCAAACAACTCTTTGGACCAGGGTGCCTTCTCCTCCTCCTCTCCTCCAAGCTATCTTTAGCTTCATTTCACAAGGCAATGAAACTGCTGCAGTGAGGTCATACATCCATCCCAGCTCCTCTTCGCTACAACTGCAACCCGCTGCTTAAATTCAATGCAACTGAACGAGGGGGTTAGAGTTTTGCACAATAAATGCTACGTGTATATTCTGTGGAAAAGGTGGCCCAGATGAGATACCCTCCAGCAAACACCCCAACCCCTCTGCAGCAGATGGTACTACTCATGCTGTCTCTCCAACAGCCTGATGTGCTACAGCTGCACAGGACAAAAATCTGTCCAAGGTGCACTGAGCTCCAGCCAGTTCTACAATGCAAATACCTTCCCAGAAGAGGTATCATTAAATTACAAATAACTTTCTCTGTCCCAAATTGGACCAGCAAGTCAGACAGGACATTCTTCACAGGAAGAGATTTTCTAAAGAACTTAATAGAAACTGTCAGCATCTCCACTTTCCACATGAAGGACTTTGCTTAAAATTCCTTTTTTATTCCCCTGTAGGCAACCACTGGTTTTATTTTAGCTACAGAAAGCACATACTTTCATAGGACTGTTTTTCATAGCCATTTTCCATTTCCAAAGCAATCCTTTCCTGAATGAGCTCAGTCCATATCCAAAGTAGGCATGGAGATGTGGGAGATGGCAGCATTTAGCACCCACCCTAGTACCAGCAGCAGACCCTTTCTTCATTCACATTTCCTTAAGGAAATAAAATTCTACTGAAGGTTTCCATATTAGTGTTCCCTGGCACAACCACAGTGCTCTGGCACTGTACCAGTGCTTCTAACACTCCTCTGCTTGCTCCTTCCCTGTCCTGAACATATGTGGTACTCATTTCCATGGCCTTTCTATCCCAGGAGTACTGAGGAGAATGGGCTGGAGATGACTCATAATTTTCTCCCTTTTTTCCCCCCAGCCACCAGCATCCAGGGTGGACTTCACAGCTCTGGGAATAGAAAGGCTTAGGAACAGGGCAGCGCTCATTTAGGAAGGTCTTGAGAGTGGTGATCCTAGACATTGTTGTTCATAAGCAGAGGAGCAAAACCAGATTCTCTGCCCACAGTCATGCCCTGTGTACATAAAGGGCTTCTCTTAAGACAAAAGGTAATTAAATCATAAGCTAACAGAAACACTTGCTACAAGAAAAGGACAGTTGCTGTTTTTAATCTGTCATCAGCCATTTGTGTGGTTGCATCACACTGTAGCAGGGACTGCTTGGTCTTTAAATTGAAGCCTTTCAAAGTCCATTCTACTGAGACAATAAGTTGACAACAGTTCTAAACAGACCCACTAAGTTTTTGTGCATTTTCAAATTGCTGTTGAAGGATGCATTATGGATGCTCACTAGTGAACCTGAACTAGATTTCTTCTAGTTCAATACCTGATGGAATTAACTCCCAAATGTCTTAGGATTGTAATATATAAAGGCTGCAAAAGAAGTAAGTTACCACATTGTAAAATTTTATTTATTCTTGTTGCAAAACAATTTGGTTTTATTTTTTGATACTTTTTCTAAAGTATGCCACACAACAATGTTGTCAGGAACTGGCCTTGATCATAACTTAGACATTTCCAGTTCACATGTAGAGATTTTTGTAACAGAATTAGGGAGGATGTTGTGAATGAAGTATGAATGGAAATATGTGCACTACTGGAAGCAGCAGCAAAACGGAGCTGACAACAGCGACACACAAAGATAACAAAGAACAAAGCCAACTGAAGAAAAATTTAAAATGTTTCATTTACATCAAGATGAGCAGGCCTGAGCTCTGGTAAGGCCAGAGCAAAGACACCTCTGGGACCAGGACCCTGCACCTTGAAAACAGCAACAATCCCTACCACAGCACATCACCTGTGGCACTCTTTATCCTACAGGCACAGCAGGAAGTCATTACAATCTGAAGAAATTCAACATGAGGACATACAGACACAAAAAATTTATGGAAGCTGAAGTAAGAAATACCCTGAGGCAAAATAAGCATGCCAGCACAGCTGCTGGATCTTAAAGGCATAGAAGACCTGTATAAAATCAAATCTATCACCACTTATCACCAGAAGCCCAGAGAAAGCATTGAGGATGTGATAACCAGGGTGCTTTTGCCTTCATTATCACACATGAGCACGCCTGGTCAGACCACATAAACACAAACCTGCCGATGCTTTGAATATGTAGGTATGAGACTGATTAATAAAATCAACTTTTTTGAACACTGCTAACATAAATCCACCATTTTCTCTTCCATAAGAACTTTCACTGAGCGCTGTCAAATCAATTTCCTATGGTGGATTGTGTCAGGTTGCCTCCTCTCTGCTGTGAAACAGTCCTCTCAGCAGGAAGGTGGATGGATGACACAGTACTGAGATACAGCATAATGCACATTATACAAATAAATTATACTTTTGAAAGTTCACAAAGTCAGACATCAGCCAAACTCTTAGACGCAGTTTTTGACATCCCCAAACATCAGCCCCAGAAGACCAGATCACTGCCATGAAAAAATACACCACACAAACTTCCACCAATGCAGAGGAATGAGGGCTTGCCTAACACTCAGGTTAAATTGGAAGAGGCAGAAAACTATATTGTAAATTTTGGTAGTTTTCCTCCTTAGGGGAAAAAAATGGTTCCATGTGAATTTGAAGTAAACAGCAAATTGAATTACTGTGATGGTTTCTCATGAATTTGTAGTGGTCCACTTTTTACCTGATCCTGACCCCACCTAAGCCAAAAGTAAAGCTCCAGGAGCCTGAAAAGGTAATTCCACTTCTCTCCTAGCTATTCTACTGCTTTTTCCAGTGTTACCACTTAGCTGATTTAACTGTCACTTAGACCAAAGAACAATCTCAAATTACCTTCAGTTTTACATTCACTTAAAAGAGATGAGTGCAGATTTGAAACAGATGACCTGAGATTTTGGTTTTTTTCAACCTCTTCAATTCTTCTTTAGAGACTTGGCACTGTAACATTTTGGCTGAGGGAAGGAATGGTACTGAACAGATGGATTGGTCAAGTGTCTGAGCAGACTAAATCAGAAAAACAGAGAATCAAGAAAGAAATCCATCTCAGCTGGAAACAGTAAGCAGTTTTATTCCTCATGAATCTTTGGCTGTAGCTAAAGGTGTGCATCACTTCTTGCCCTCCAAAAGATAGAGTGGTCTTTGTAAAACGCTTCAAGCTTACTTTTAAAATTTTAATTAAATGGCTTTATGCTAAACCAAAAAAGAACTCTTGTTATCAAAAAAGAGCATGTAAAATGCATTCTACTGTCTGATAAATCCTCCTACACAACTTAAAATAATTTGAACCTAGTTTCAAATTGGTGTTTCCTGGTTACTTCATGACTACAATCTTTAAAAGTTACTGATTATTACTGTCTGATTAAGATTGTCAGCAATTTTACTTTGCCAAGAAAAATATCTTAAGTTCTGAGGTTTGCCCTGGTGTTGGTATGCATCTGCACACCCTACAAATTAGATTTTTACTGTTCTTAATTTTGCAAAAGTCATCAAAAAGAGGTAAGTATAGCAGCACTTGAACGGTGGTCAACAATTGCACAGTGCCGTCACAGGGAATTCTTCTACAGATCTTTCAGTATGAAAGATATTGTGTTACGTATATTACTATTCATAATTACTGTGATTAGTGGAATCATCTATTCCAAGAAGCCTGGATTCCTAAATCCAGGCAAGACATGGTTCTCTGGACACATTCTCAGATTTCTGTATGAAAAGGAGAGCTGCTCTTGGAAAAGGTAAAGGTTTCAATTTGGCTGGACAAATGAGAGTTGCATTGATTGTGTGTGGCATTTTGCTTATACGAGATGAATTTTCTTGAGAATGAACCTTTGTATATTCACTGCCCAGACAGCAACTTTTCCCACTTTCCAAAGTGGTGTAGGGTTTTGGATTATAGAAAAAAAAAATAAAAGAGATCTTTGGCTGATAATCTTCCACCAGAAAGTTTCCTAATAATTTTCGATTGAATTTATTTAACTGAATCTAATAGTATCAAAAGATACTACTTTAACAAAGCTTACTTATTAAGGTATTTACTTAAACATATGAGAATTCCAGCTTGGGTCAAGAGGACTACACCTTTGCTTTAACTTAAGTGCCTGTTTTGATGCCTCAGTGAATCAGGCCTGAGTGATTTATGGCAAATGCAATGCCTTTTTTGGAAAAGGTTTTGTATCTTTTGCCAGAATCTAAAGATTGCTAAGTAGTCTTAGGAGGTTGAACCAAGATGATTGCAGTTCCTTACATATTTGACTATATTTGTATGAGATTATAGGTATTTTTCCCAAAATAAAAGAGGCAGCTGGGTAGCCAAATTAGTAGAAAGCCTGGGGCAGCACATCTGCTCTTCCCCTCTGCTACTTAAGGTATAATGAACAGATGGAAATCTCAATTCCATCACTGACAGCCTTCATCTTGACTGTTAAAAGGCAAAGAAGTAATGAGCTTTCAGAAATGTCAAAAGGAGGTTGTATTCAACAGGAATACTTAAAGCATTTCTGATAGATGAAATACAGTCCAAATATTTGTACTGTTTGATCATTTATGAAACACACCTCTTCCTTTCCAAGTTCTTGATGGTGTTTTTAAGGCATTAAAATGTCTTATGTACCTGCAACACAAATTGCACTTGAGAGAAAAGCAGCATATTCGAAGCTAGACTGAAGAAATGGAGAATGTAGAACCTTAAGAAAAAGGGAGCTTACTATTTTCAAAGCATTATTTAGACAGCATATTGTTTGATTTGAGGAACTGTGACTGTTACAGTGGAATATTACAGAATCACAGAATGGCTGAGGCTGGCAGGCACCTCTGGAGATCATCTCACCACCCACCCACTCAAGCAGGGTCAGCAAAAGCGGGCTGGGCAGACCATGTCCAGACAGCTTTTGGACTATCTGCAGGGACAGAGACTCCTAACTTCTTTGGGAAACCTGTGCCAAGGCTCAGTCACCCTGACAGTAAATTGGTTTTTTCAATGCTGAAATTTCTCTTACATTTGTGTCTTATTTTCTCCTGTCCTGTCATTAGGCACCACTTATAAACAGCTTAGCTCAGTCTACTTTAAATTCTGCCTTCCAATATTTGTACACTCTTATGAGCTGCTGCTTCACTGGAATAGAGAGCCCCAGCTCCCAGTCTCTCCTCACAAATGTAAATTCAAAAGTGAAGGATGCTACTCTGGATTAAAAAAAAACAATTAAAAAGCCATAGCTAATTGACATATGCTACTGCTGAGCAACTATCACAGTCAAAAAAGTTAACATAAATAAAGTCTGAACAGATAAGGGATTATCAAGTATGGATAGAGCAATCTCACCTTTATATTTTTTTACAGTATAAATAGCACTTTAATGACCATTTCTGATATCTGTAGTTAAATATTTAAATATCAAATGAAATTTATTCTAACCAAATGCCTCATTTTATGTAGAAGGCCAAACCCATTCACAAAAATGTTTTCTGTCTTTATAAACTTGCAATACACTGACCATGACTAAAAAAATGCTTAAATAACATGGAACTCCAAACATTTAATTGACATGCTCAGCACTCTGTGGGCTGACTGAAAGGGCTTACAAAAGGTAGGTGTTAAATGGCTATCTGAAAGAAACAAAGAAAAGTTGCATTGCAGATGTAGCGGGGGAAGGTATTCCACATTAACGGAGAAAAAACCCCAAATCCTCCTAAGCAAAACATGAAAAAATAAAAGGTAGCAGAGCTGCATAACTAAAGCAGAGATGAAGTAGAGGCAGCAATAAAGCTGTGTAGAACCACAAAAGAACAAAAACTATTTTTGGTATAGGAAAGCCAATAAAGATACTTTCTCCAGAGGAAGTGTGAACACAGCGCATCAGAGGAAGGAGAGTTTGGCAGCAACATTTGGACCACCTGGAAGGAAATCCAGCTTGTATCACAAAGGCCAGAAAGTACTGTAATCCACAAGGGAGAGTATCCAAGACTATAAATGTTTTGGAATCTATTCCAATAAAGCATAAACACAGAGGAGAACTATGCCCAGGGTCCTACACATCCTAGCAAGATGGAGAGCACTGTTACTTCCTTGGAGCAGATGGGTGGGTTCTGTTTGAGTAGCATTTCTGGTGCCATTTAATTTTCCACCTCAGTACTACTCAGCAGAAATCAAGTATCAGTAAAAATAGGGCCATTTCCAGTGCACATCACATGTGAGATACCCCAAACCAGACAACATTATAAAAATCAATGTAAGCATGTGTTCAGCCGAACTCTTTAGGTCCTGGGAATGGTAACCTTGCCATTCCTCAGACAGCATTCTTCCTTCTTTCTGCCCTTCCCTAAGCAGATTTGATACAAAGTAGTGAAAACATGGATTGTAGCTTCCATACCTTGCATGATTGTAGGAGTACCAGATACTCTCTAAAGATAAAAGCACCAGGCACTTTTGGGCCACAAGTTTACTATCCTGTATTAAAAAGCTTTTCCAATCAGCTCTGCAAGTGAAACTGCAACCCAAGTTAATAAATACACATTTAATCTGCTGCAGTTGGCATCAGCAAGCTACAGGAAATCATTTTCTTTCAGAAGAAAACAAAATTTAATAGAAGTTCAGAAGGGCTTCACAGGCTTTACACAGTTGCCTTTAAGCACACTTCTCCTAGACTCATGATGGTTGGCCTAAAACTGGAGCTCCTCCCACTCAGTTATAGCACATTTTGCATCTCTCTTAGCACACATGGTTTTCTGACCAGTCACATCATTATTACAAAAGCAAGTTGTGACTGCTTGGTTGCTCTCTGATTTCACATGTGATGATTGATTTAAGTTATTCTGGACCAGAAAAGGAGTGGTTCACACACTTTTTTAGATCAATGACCACATAAAATCAGTTCAGAACTAATCAGAAAATTTTAAACAAAAATTTGTCCTTAAGAAATTTGGTATTATGTAAAGGTAAGAAAGAAAACAAAACTGAGAACACTTTCTTAAGTACTCAAGTAATTACTGTTTTGAAAATATTAACCAGAATTTAAGGGAAAATCACATTTTATTAATACAAGCTAAACACATTTTTCTACTTTACTGATATGATTTACTTAAGTCACAATGTTCAAAGGTCCACACAAAGAGTAAAGCTCCAAAGATTAACCAAAACTCCTTGAATGGCTCCTCAACACTCCGAAAGTTGCCAGCACTATTAATATTTAAACGAAGTCAAGGCTTCATGTATTAACTTCAAAATCACTCTTAATTAGATTTTTACTGGGGAAAAATTGGAGGAATGTTTATGAACTTTGCCACAGAACTGGAATGCTCAAGCTCAATAAAATGGTATATTTATAAGGGTAATGTTTTTTCCAGAAGTCATCATCAAGAAGTAACAGCCACTCTTGCTTTCATAGCAGAAAAACAGAAGCATTCTGGAATCCCGAGAGAAAGGGAAAGTATGAACATTGTATTTTATATTGAAAAACTGGCAACACTTCCAGCTCACCTACACTGGGCATATTATTACTGCCTGTGCTAGTGGCTACAGTTACTCTTTATCATTGGGAATTTAGCTTTCTTAAAAACTGCCTTTGAAGTAAGTTCAAACTTTTCAGTCCAAACTATCTCACTGGTAAATTTATATTCAAGTATTTATTAAGAATGACTGGAAAAAAGGTTAATTGGAGACTAACTTAAGCTCCCAGAAGCGATCTAATTCTATTTTAACATTTTAAACAGGTGGTTAGAAGCTCTAAATGGCTCCTCCTCATCATCTCCTCAAATATTCGAGATCCTGGGGATTATAGCAGTGATCTCAAAAGAGAACTGTATAAAATTATAGCTCTTATAATCAGGGACTAAATAAGAAAAGGAAGTGGCTGCATGCTCCTCAGAACTGTTTATAATCCTCTGCTAAGCCAAGTATTATCTATCCTTTTCACACTATTATTTACACTTTCCCCAGGGATGATCAGACAAGTACCAAATGGTCTCCCTATGACTGTCACAGAGTGAAGGAAGAAATTCATGCTTAAGATATTATTTTGCACTATAAGGGCAGCACACTGAGATGCACTTTTTCTCTGATTTTATTTCAGTCTGTTTAGACCATAACACTACATCTAAAGCAGAATCCTTGGATAAGGCTATGGAATATTGACTTTGCAGAATATACGTGCATTTCAAATTAGCTGGCTCAGATACTACCTACAGTGGACTGCAAAAGTAGGATGTTCTAAATAGTTCAAAAGAATATTTTTCATGGTTTTTCTAAATTCTATTACCAATCATGTTATTTGCTTTTTGTATGTAACTCACTTATACCTTCTATTTTTCAATATTAATTCAACAAAAAATCTTTGTATATATTTTAGTGGGCTTGTTCAGCTGCTTTTTTGGAGATGAACTGTTGGAATTCTTATTGGATTCAAGCACCATTGAAGATACACTGAACATACAAGACCCAAGTCACACCTTTTTAGAAGGACTGGAGGGAAGGGAAGTTTTATACTCATTCCAGATTCTCTTTTTGGTGTATGACATAAAAACTTTCTGTAAATTGTAATTACTGGTAAATTCTATGACTTCTATGATCCAAAGTCATTAATACATATATGTACTCCAATGACTTCAGAGAATTGATAGGTATGTTCAAGTTATCTTGAAAAATATACCAAAAAACCCAAAATAATATACCTTGGTTACTTCAGTAAGTCTCTTGCTCATGATGTATTGATATCTGCCTTTTAAGATTAGTTAATACTCCTTTTCATTAGCCAATAATGTGACTTTCAGTCTTTATTGTCCAGTGAATACTGAAATGTTCACATCCATAGTTAGAATTATTTGGTCTACCTGAGTACTCACTACTTGAGTGTATTATATGGACAATAGTGTAGCACCTACTGAGAGGAGTTTAAGAGTGCCAGTTAATGCAACTTTACTGTTTTCTGGGTTACTTATTCACAAAACTATAGAGTTGGATTCTCCAGCTTCCTAAGACTACCCTGCATCCCAAAAACCCAGAACTTTAAATCACAGAAGAAATGAAAGGCCTTTGCTTGCAGAGATGAATCATCCTGTCACTTAATGCCAGCCAGAAACTTCTGAGTAAGGAAAGGGTAGTTAATAGGTTTTGCAGAAAAAAAATACATGCATGTGGGAAAAAAAGTGCAAAGTATTCTTCTCCTGTGCAATGTCTACACTATGCAATGAAGTGCGTAACAAAGAAAATCAGGTTTTTTTTTTTTAATTTCTGTAATGTTTTTTTGAGAATAAACAAGCTCAGCTTGAGCTTCCTTCGCACGGCAATTATTATTACATATCATAAGCAGAGCTTTATGATATGTAATAGTATGCTGTGTACTTCCTATGACAGTGAGTTTTCTGAAAGAGGCCTGATAATGTATTTATAGTAATAGATTACATAGTCTAAAAAGTGTAAAAGGTTAATTATGCTTATTCTATGTTAATAATATTACCTATTTCTTTCAACCACCTCTCTGAAAGCTATTTTCTCTGTCACCTAATACACATGACCTTTTTAAAGGCTAAGTTCAGATGATGCCAAGCACAGAAACCCACAAAATCCCTGTGTGACCCAACACTCTCAAAATACTTATTTTTTTTCAGAAATGTGGGGAGGAAGCAGAAGGAAGGTATTACAATCATTTTTCCTCCAGTCATTCCAGCATCTATATGCATGATCATCTTTCTGGGAAGAAATGCTTGCATGGGGAGAAGTTATATGAAGAAATATGAGTTAATAGATTGAATGATGCTTCCAACTTGTACAGTATCAGTCGAATATCTAAATGTGCATGTTCACAATCACTGTGGCATCTGAGGTGGCTCCAAAAATCCATTCCTCCCTTGCTAGTTGAAATTCAGTGGATGTATACGTTCCATAACATACTGAATATAATCAGAATTATGTTGTCAAATTATGTTCCTCTAATGTAAACTGTCATGTACTACCAAAGACTCTCATCTGGGTCCCCTTAATGAAAAGGCTCCTGCTGATAACTTTCTTGTTACTCAAGATAGCTTAGAGCATGGCATCTATTTCCCCTTGGTCCTTAGTCTCTGAATTCCACCTTTGTGGACAAAGACAGACTTAGATTTTTGGTTTGAATCATGTTTTTATTTGCTGGTAGGCTTTAGGAGCTAAAAAATAAGGTCAGAATGATTCTATCATAAGATTTGGTCGTACTGGCAGGATCATCTGTGCATTAAAATTAAAAAAAAAAAAAAAACCAAAACCAGAAAGTAAATAGCAAATGTCTCTACTCACTGCCAATAGACAAAAACCAAAACTGTTTCCTAACCCTGTATCATATTGAACCATGTGCACAAGCAATGCAAAAGGTAATGAAAAAAACATTGCTTCCACCTCAAGAAGCTATGGAAGACAGGCTGACAAAAAGAGTGGCACAAAGAAGAATAGGTGCTACACTTTAAAACCGCTTATTTACTTAATTGTACGTTCCACTGCAATGTTCCATTTAACAGATTAAAAGGATAAGCTACTATAGGAGCAAACACCAGGAAATATCTGAATGTTCATCTATCCTACAATTATCTTGTATTTTCAAAATTAATTTTTGTGAGCTGTAATAATCAGCAAAAATTAAAATGTATCTTATTTATATTAATGAAAGTGATGAATTGTAAAATGTATTTTTCACAAGCTTTAGGAGAGCTGCCATCTGACCCAAATTACCTAATGAAAGTACAACCAACTGATCATGGAAAGTGCTGTCAGTAGGGTATTGCACCACTATTGAACATTCTCCTTCAGGATTCTGAAGAAACTCCTCCAGGATTCAGGAAAATATTTTCTTACACAGAAAGCCAGCCAATTTCTTTTTGTTTTCATTTATCTCAGGGCTCTGCCAGGCAGCGATAAACTAAATTGAGCCAAGAATTAGGATCAGATGGTGAACTGAGATTAGTTCTGCAAACTTCTCTCTATCTGACAAACATAGCAAGAAAAGGTCTCTCCTCATTCTACATCTCTCCCCTATATGATTTAGGAAGCTAGATCATCTGGACCAAGACATTAGCTACTGTAGTCAGGGGATACTTTGTTGTTGTTGAATTTATTCAGGTTTCTCATTCAAATGCTCACAGGACATTGACACGGATGGATTTTTGGTCAGGAAACACATGTCCATTTCACTGCTTCCCTCCCCCACTTCCCTTAAAAAAGCCAGGAAAGATGTACAATAACTGTAGCTGTCTGCAAAGTCTCTTCCCTAGAGATGGGAATAATGAGGTCTTGGAAATGTTTAAAGTCTACTAAATAAGAAAAGCATCTAGCAATGATCTGGTAAAACAGTTTTAAAGCCATGAGAATCCACTCAATATCTCCAGCACTATTATTTTTAACTAAAAAACTAGGACTACAGCCAATTTTATACTTCTGGAATTATTATTGTTTTAGAAATTTATACATATTTACACACATATGTATCTTTTAAAATGTCTACATTTCCTAGCATTCCATGTAGACAACTAGGGCTTTAAATCTTCACAAAATTCAGCTAAAGAATCAAGTCCCCACCCATCTCTAAGTATTTGAAGTATAGATGTGTCCAAAATGCTTTCAGTTCTTTGCCATTAAAAATAAAAGGCACATTAAGATTTTGCAAATTCATAAATATTATATAATTTCTGGGATAATGACTTGGAGCAGTGATAAGAGACTGTCTCTAGGGATTCCTTCATGAACCTCCTGGCTGGAGGCATGGATAGTACTATGAAAATAGTTAAAACATTTAAATACAGTGAAGGAAACTCAGCTTATGCAGTCTGAGTCGTTGCACAATGGCTATGACGTACGAGCTAGTGCACAGCATAAAGACTATAATAACAATAATCCCCCACAGACAAACACTACAAATAACAGCCCTAGATGTCCACTTGGCAACTTCCACATGTTGTTTCTTACCCTTCAACAACCAAGGAAGGCTAGAAGCATCACAAGAGCCATCTGGCACTAGCCACATACCCAGAGGTGGGCTCTTAGATGTAGCAATCAACAGCTAAATTTTTTCAAGGCTTGGCTTGAGTCTCCAGCAAAAAATTCTCAAACCCTTCTAAGTCATGAGCAATAAATGCCATGACCTGAGCTCCAAAGGAATTTCTTCCCTGTGAGGATGAGTGACATTGTGGCTTTCGCTCCCTCCTACAAAAATCTCCTTGTCAGCTCTCAACTTTCATATCTAGTCCAAAAAAACATCTTTTGCCCTTTTTTGTAGATTCAGAGTACTTTAAAGAAAGACTTTCTTAATACATCAAAGTGGTTTTAGATGCTGGAATCTCACATTTTTCCTGATATTCTTGCAGTGTTTGCTTGATAGAATTTGAACACAGATCTAGTACATTTTGTTGTACACGACAGCCTTATCTTTATGCCAAGAGACAAACAAATGGTTCTCCTAGAAGTACAGGGTATGCCCTAAGCAGGACTATCTGGAACATACCAGATCTCCAAAAAAGCCAAGTTTTCAAACTGCAGAACTACAAACAGATCACAGAATCCGTATTTACTCTACCATTGAAGTCTCCTCAGCAAATTGTACAATCCAAAATGAAAAATATATACTTCTTTCAACATAGTCAAAGCTCACAGCAAACAGAATAGTTCCAGTTGAAAGAGACCTATAGGAATCATATTCTAATTCTATGATTACCTCAGGGCTAACCATAAGTCAAGGCATATTATTAAGGCCATTGCCCAAAAACATTGACATAATGTGCTTCTCTTTCCTCCAAGAGATGGCCAGAGAAATACAAAAAAGCTTGTTGGTGCAGAAGTAAGGCTGTGCAGAATTTAATGTTTATCTGGACCCCTCTAAACAGATTAGCTCTGCATGCCACTATTTGAACAAGCAGATCTAACTGGAAGAGACTGAGCAAGCTGTGAAAAAGGGGGTTGCATCCCCACCATTAAGACCAGATGGCTCTTACATGGAAAACAGGTGTGATCTGTCACTGGAAAAGAACAGACCTACATTCAAAAAAGGGAAAATAGGCATGTGGAGCAAGCCTTTCTCAAATACATCCCACATATTTACAGTAAAACTCACTCATAATGACAATACACTTTTGACTGCAATTTTATGTTGCCGGATTAATCAAATAATACATATCATCTACAAAAATAGTCCCCAACTTTTCACTTTTTATTTTTGTTTAGTGATATACAACAGATTTGGAATTATACTAACAAAATGAATAGTAGTATAGGAGCAGTAGGGGACAGTAGGATACGTGGCGAAAGTTCGAAGTCTGTATTCAACACAGCTTTTTTTGGATATTTTGCAGAATTTAAATCATAAACAGATGTTTGTGGAAAGAAACTGTCTCCTCTTTCTTACATGCAATGTATTAATCACTCTAAAATAAGACTATAAAGATAGTATCTTGCTGAGTCCTTTGTACTTAGCAATGTTACTAAATACTTAATTTACATCCCATTTGGGACAAAGCTTTAGAAGCAAAATTTGAGATGCTTCAGTGATCTACAATAACAGTTATAAAAACTATTTAAGTATTTCTTATTTTGAGTGGGGACAGTGATAGCAAGGAAGTATTAATGAAGCTGAAAAGCAGCAGTTGTTGCTTATCATCTGTTTATCCCTTAATAAGGGCAGGGTGGGAACTGTGGTGTGCTATGACAGAACCAAGTGAGGAACCAAGGATGTGGGACATTCAGCAGCCAGCCAGAGCATGACAGACAGCAGAAGTTAGGAGATCATGAAACAAAGTCATTAAATAACCAAGACAATGTGTTTAGAAAACCTGACTTAGGACTGCAAATCAGCAGCCCAAGGGGATATAAAAGAGAGAACAGCTGTGACAAAGAAGGATTAGAGATAATTATAGGGTGGGAACAAAATTGGCTAAGAAAACAGGTAGGATTAGGACTGAACAAACCTATCCAGAGAGAAGTGGTGTTCATTTTCTCATTTACCGGTGAGGTAGGGTGCTGCCATGTTAAGCAAAAAACATCCAAGACACATCACACCAGACAAGGTAATTGTCTTTAAAAGCTTCTACTCCTGCCCCACCAAGGAAGGAAAAAAATTCAAACAGACCACAAATAATTGTGTCATGACATTAAAAATCTAACTGAGGTCTATACCATATTAGGGGGAAAAAAGTCATTCTGACATCAGCTGGTCTATCAGAGCTGCTTGAATCCACAAAATCTGGCAAATTACTTTTTTACTCTGGTTTGGGTTTTGGAGAGATTTTTCACATGCCTTCACTATTCTTAATCCACAGCATCACTGGGATAGAAGCTGCAGTGCTTTAGTGGTGGCGTAGTTCCCTCACTCATTATGGTCCTTGCAGCCAGGAACCTCAGTTTAGAGCAGAAAAGATACTGGTGGTCTCACACAGCACACACAAGAGGAAAGCATACAAAAAGAAGATACCAGATTTTTCTCAGCAGAGGATCATCTCTTATTACATGCTCTTTCTGAGGTTACAGCAGTCCTGCCTGCATTAGGAGTTTCAAGCTGACACCTCTGAGCAGCAGAACACTGGACTTTATTGACTAATAACTAAGCAAGAAAAATCAAATGTTAGCCTTATTAAAAATGAAGGAACTCAGTTTCCTGTAAATGTGACATTTAAGCAGTCTTCAACCACAGGCACAGTCTGAATCCCAGTGTCAGGTGCTGAAAGTGAAGAGTGTCCCTAGCACAGATGGAAGTTAAGTCTATAGTTACTATGAAGTGCATAGCATTGGACAATGACAAAAGCAATCTGAGCCAGGTCTATTATGGTGCCATCTTTGCCGCCCAGAATTAGTTCATAGCACCCTCTTGCTTTATGACTGACAGGTGAGTATCATGCTAGCAATTGTTTTCCTGCACCCTACTTCTGCCAACAGTTAGGCCCTTCTACTTTAACAGCATTATACTACCAAAAATGGAGCAAAATTAAAACATTTTCTTTTCCAATTAAAATAATTACAATCAAAATGGAACTGCTTTCCATTCTAGCCATTCTTATCTAAATGAGATACTTACTACTGTTTGTACTATACATCCACATTTGACTTCTAAAACTGAACACAGGAGTGGAGTTTGAGGCCTTTTTTTAAAAAACACTTTTCTATGTGAAGAAGCAGAAGTTAGCCTTGGCCATCTCTCTTAGAATGATTCAACTGCTTCAAAGTCACTTCTGTAACCCAGGAGAAGAAATGCAATGAAAAAACTTCAACATCCTGGGCAGTTTAGTTAACATTCATTTTTCACTTGTAGGTTTTACCTTACAGAACGGACTATTTGTTTAAAAGTCTCTTCAAACTCTGATTTCATATTTATCACCTTGCTTAGTTTATGTCAGTGCAGTTCAATTACATACCTGAAACCCTACTAAAACACCTACATGCAAAACAATTAATTTCAAATACTTGGGCAGAGAACATTACTTAAAACCTCCATCAGCAACATTGCTGTGTTATCAGCCAAAAAAAGGTTACTTAGGTGAATTTTCCCATTTTTTCCAATCACAGCAGGATTCCTAACACAGAAAGAAGGCAAGACAACAAAAATGAGATGAAATTTGAAAACTGTGGCAGTATTTATTCAAGCTAAAACTTGTGGTTTAGTGGTTTTCTTTGGAGCACAGACTATGTTCTTTGTCAAAAATCTGTTTTGTCCCATATTCTATTAAGTGGTTCTTTGACATTACCTCTGCTCTGTGAGCCAAAACTGCTGCCAACAAGCCTCAACTGAGAAAAAAATAGCTCTGTTGACCTCATCAACTGTTTATATTCATATTAGCTCCTTGTTCTTGACCATCTAACCTCCTGCTCCCAAACACAGAGCAAAACAATTTGGTTTAGCACCTTATTCTGTCCTGCATACCTAGAGCTGTATGAAACAGCCACTTCCTTGTCTTCTCCTCTAAAGTTTTCTCCATTAAATGGTTTTATACCAATAGGTGCAGTTACAAAATATAAGAATTATGGAGTTTTTAATACAACCAAAACCCAGAGAAGCAGAATGATGGCTAACAGACTTCATCAAAGCAGCTCTGTCAATAGAGCTCAAAGGAGAAGGCATCTGGGACAAAAGCACAGCAGTGCCAGCTCTTACATCCAGAGACCAAGCTTTAGGAGTCGCCTGCCCAGCTGGAGGTGTCTGTTAATGCAATAGAGCAGCACAGCTGCAAGAGGCTGAGTAATTCAGGTAGAATGCTGGTTAAAAATGCACAGTGGATTCTACACACCATGATCTCCTCCTCGATTCTGGATTTTTTGCCAACAAGTCACTTAAGTGTCTTTAGGCTATGGGCCTGCAGCATTTGAAGGTGGTGCTGCGATTAAGTGAGGATGTGCAGCTGAATTTGACATCAGGATCATACCCAGTACTCCTCACATATATTATTTCAAAAATGGCCACCATGACTTTTAGTTAACAGCTACAGATGAGCAGCTGGTTCCCATTTTGAAATCTGATTTGGAAAATATACAAAACCAGCTGCACTCAGTTCTCTTATCCTGAAAATATCGTTCTTTAAAAATATTTTCCATATATAATTTACAGCTTCTATACTTTTCTGGCAAAGAAAAGAAAACAAGTCCTTAGACTGTGTAGTCTAGCTTAAACTGAAAAATCACTTCTTTTATACAAATTTAGAGTAATTAAAGGATTTTAAAAAGCATTTCTTTCTATCTGTTGTGGCATTCTTAAATCAGCTTATAAATGTGAAGGATGAATTATTTAACTAACTGTTTTCCCCATATAACTTCAGTAGAATCGCTGCTGTCCTACAGCTGAAGAAATGTAGCATTCCAGAAGTCATACATGTGTTCATATTATAATTAATTTTTCAGAAGGCAAGACTGTAATCAAAGATTTTAATAAAAATTTGACAGTGTAAAAATATCTCTTGATTTCTGGATCATTATATCCTGCCAGAGAAACAGACTCCATAGGTTTTCAGGGCTGCCAAATGCAAAACCTCTAACAAGACAGGCTTTCTATTCTGCAGCACCTGAAAAAGATTAGATAGTAGATAGATAGATAGATAGATATGGTGCAGAACCAAAGTATATGTAAGAAAGTAGACACAAATATTATTGCTAAATTTGGAGATTCTCATAGTTGGCTAAAGCACATGAGATATGGGATTAGTATGAGAATTGTAGAATTTCAGAGACTTGCACAAGTGCTTTCTGTTCTTACACATGGGACCACAAACACAGATGACATCTAGGCAAAAAATAAACTGGTTAAACATTTACAAAGCATATACACTACCTTAAATTAAGACTAGATAAATTCTTTGTGGGAGCTTACAGCTTATTAAAAGAATACTGGTTTCCTCCTGTGGTTTTTCACTTCAGATTTGAAGACTCTTCCTTTACTAGTAACTATCAAAACATTTCAGTTTATCTAACAGACACAAATAAGCTTGCTCTTATTCATATGTTCTGTTGAAGGAAGAACTCCTGTACAGAGTTTCTAGATCAGAGCTCTATTCCAAGAAAGAGCAAAGATCCCAAATAACTGTTCCACCAAGGTCTTTTAAAATAGGGAGAGAGAAAAAAAATTACTTATAGCAGTAGAAATGAATCACAAAGCAATTATAATAAAATGAAATTTATACATCTTTTAACTAAGTATTTCAGAAATAGTATAATCTATGGTTCTGTGATTCTAGAAAGAAGGTTTTACTTTTTCTAGCAGTACTTAACTCCATTTTTATTAAATTCTGCATAGTTTATTTTGAAAAATCCCTGCCAGCAATCTCTTTCCAGTAGCCATTTAGGCTTACTACAGATCAGCAAGTAGACAAACAATTAACTTTGATGATAAAATCCACCAAATTTTAGTGGAGTACTGGAATGTACTTCACTAATTATTCTCTCACTGTTTCAAAAGTAAAATGTTCGACAGCTTTCTGGTTTTGTACAAAGTTAGATCCCATTTTTAAAAGGAGAAATATCAGTGACATGGTGTCAGAGATAAAACAGTAAAGACTTTTCTTCTGCAGGAGCCAATGCAGGGAGAGCAGTAGAAATTCTTTCCACCACATTATGAGGAAAATCTAAAAAATAAGGGATTAAGAAAAAAGCATCTTCAAATCACTCATACCCCAGCAGTCTAGTTTCAAAATGTGTCCCTTTTTTCTCTCATATACACTTCCAGTTCTATAAAGGATGACCTACCAGATGACTATTATCTGTTTCTGGGGATACAATCAGTTCCTTTGGAACTCCAAAATCTACTTATTAAAATAAATTCCCTTACACAACTGCGAAGAACTTTTATGATTTTGCAATTAAGCAAACACATTAGCTTAACAGATAACATGATTTATTCAGAAGTTGTTACCACTGGCAGCACTGTTGAGTGTCTGTAAAGTGTCAGTTGACTGCACTTACATATGGTAGTGGGCTTGAAGTGTCATATTGCATTTTTCAGCCATGGGTAATATTTTTTACAGTGGTTTATAAACACCAGTGACTGCTAATGCAAAAATAAGATGTGAATCTGGAAATTCCAAAAAGGGTAAAAAATTCTGTGGATACCAAATACTGTCTCCTTACCTCTAGATTAAAAAACAACAATGAATCCGTGAAATGAATCAATTGTATGATGTTGCAATTAAGAGCATCAGTCTTTAGCTCCCTTCAATTAAGCAAGGTCTCAGTTTGCTTTATTGGCATGAAATTGGTATAAAGAGACTGCAGGGACAGGAGGAGAGAGGCAGTTCCCAGCATTCAACTGATAATGTACACAACTGCAGAATTCAGCTCTGGAATGCTTTTGAATCCCAGTCCCAAAATCCTGGCAAAGAGTTCATATGACAAGGCTTGCACAGCTGAAACACTAACACAGCCATAACCTCAGTATACAGTTAAATACTTGCATTTCACAAGTCAGCATTTAAATCCATATTTAAGCACCAAAAGAGAAATATCCTGATTGTCAGAAGTGCTGTTTGTCCACACTTCAGTACACTATACAGCTAGGCAAGAACATATGGATTACTGCTAGAATTGTAGGATGGCCAGGGAAGTCACTAAAGTTCCCACTGCAAATTTCCTAGGAAGACTAAAAAAAAAGTGGTTGAGTCTAGCAAGGGCCCTGTCTTGCAACAATCTCAAGGAGCATGGATAATTAAATTCTGGGAAAACACTCATTTGTCTAATCTGGGCCTATAGCTCTTTGGCTAATGTCACTCAATTTTTAATACAGTGATGACAACACTTTAAATAAAATAATACTTGGGTATGGAAATACCTAAACTTCAGTTCTAAGACAGATCCATGAAGATCCATGGCAATATATCTAGTCTCTCATGGCATATTTTATTTAAAAAGGATACAACTACAATGCAAAATAATATAAAAATGCAGCTATACAGCAATTTGCAAGTGCCTGACACACAGAACACTGAGTCATGATGGCTTATTGCTAAACCAGACAGTGACAAGTCAGTAACAACCAAATGATGAATAGGTTATGTCAGTGGTATTTATTAATGGCTTACTATTTGTAGGCAGCCAGGCAGCAGAGGCACGCATGGGCATGAGTTGATCCACTGCCATGGACCAGAAATCTCAGCAGCAACAGTTTGGGTGGTATACTCTGAATAAAGCACAGCAATGTTGTTCTCTGCTAGAGGTAAAGGACCAAAGAGAGATGAAGCACTGAGGTACTCAAATCCAATTAGCCAGACCATCAGTGACTGAAAGTTTTCCTGAGAGCTGAAATATAGGTAGAAATACTTCTTGACTTCTAGTGGGAAAGAGACAGAGCTGGGATAAAAGGGAGAGATAATTTACTGCATTCTGATGTGAACTGAAGCCAAACTTTTGATATTTAACTTTACTAGAGTTTCCAAAATGGAAAAAAATAAAAGAAAAAGGAAAAAAAAAAAACCGAAACTGCTGCTTCTGACAGCCTGGAAAACTACTGTACTTCCGTAACAACAATATAAACCTTGTTAAAATATTACACTCACACAAATTATTCAAATAAATCAACATTCACTCCATTTACAATACAGTGCACCAGCTAACTTCTGTTGGGAATGCTGCCCACCATTTGCTGGAGCTATAAAAGATGAAGGAAAGTAACTGAGATTATCCAGGCCTTTTCCATTTGAAAAATCCCTTTCTAAAATAGTTTGGAGAAGAAAGGACTAGGAACAGCATGTTCTACACTTCTTGAGTTTTGAATGGCTGAAGCAAGTCTGGGACATAATTAAGCATTATTAGAATACATAAATACATCCAATTTGAGCTGCAGATGCAGTTTTGGTACAAGAGGCATATTCAAAATACTAAAATATTCCCCCACTTGCTCTATCTTATCTCAAAACCCAAAACAACAGCTTTCCCTCTCAGTACCATGCTTGAGGATTTTGGTACTTTTTGTTTTCTTTAAAGCATGAATGAGGTTTTATTTCTTCAAGGCTCCTCTGCTAATCTTTGCTAAGAATTTCTCTTAAGGTCTTGCATCACAAGCAATAATAGGTTTCTCTCTGCAAATAAACTTGATGTGATTAGGTTCTGTCTATTCTGCTATGATTTTGCTTCACTGACAGACTCACTTTTCCTTATACTACTTACTGCATCCAAAAATCTGCACAGCATATATTTGTAACGTTTCCAGCAACCATATATGATTTAACCACCAAATGAACCAACAGGAAAGGGAAGAAGGATACAAGGCACTAAATAACAAAACCAAACCAACCAATCAACCAACCAAAAAAATTGCTTGCCTACATTCTTCTTTGCATTTATAAAGATATTCATGCTAGGAGTGAATTAATTAACCTACTCCCCCTTACACAACAGAACACACAAAAGCAGATGTTTTCTACCAAGTCTTCTTTCCTCCATGTCAGAGCTCCCTGGATCTGGCAACTGAAGGAGTGCCAAATGTGCACACAGGCATCCCATCTCAAGAAACACAGTGCAGTTAGTTCACTCCTCTTTTCTCCCTACACAGGCAGGTGAGGACAATTCCAAGCAGGGTATCCCACTAAGCACCGCAGCCTGGGGAAGGATTCAGGGTTCCTTAACAACCTTCCTAGAGACAGCATCATCTGTTGACAATTTAAATGTTGCAAGTGGAATCAGTTACAAGTCATCATGGTTAATCACAAGATTAGAAGATTCTCCTCAGGCAAACCATCACAGTTGCTTGAGCTATTATAATAAAATATAAATTCTGATTATGAAACTGTTTGAGTTTTCCTCTTCCACTGTCCATTATCCAAAGAAACAGATCCTCACTTAAAACCACAATGTAAAAATACGTGGGTTTTTTTTTTTTTCCCAAGAGCCTTTTTTAATAGTCAAACAAGCTAAGGAGCCTTCTAAAAGGTCTTATCTCATGAGTATAAAAACTCCACCTGGGAGTCTAGGTGGGCAAGGAAGCCTGGACCCAGGTAGTTTCAGGAAGAACACAAACCCATCAATGACTGGAAATGAACCTCAGATGTAAGCACAGGAAGGAACTGAGGGTAGGTTCAGAGAACAACTGTAGCTGTAGTCAAGGCAGCCTACAGGCTACTGCCGAAGGACCCACCTTTCTCATATCCTGCTGTCCACAGTGATCCTCATTAGGAACTTAATGTTCACTGCATGGTGGAAGGAGCAGGTAGTCATAGATTTGAAAAATTGCTTCAAAGGGCCTAATTCCCAATAAGGGAAAAAATCTCTATACAGAAGAATCTTCGCTAAGTCTGCCATAGGAGGGAGTTGTTGCAGCAGCATTTCTTTTGCACACTTTCTGACAGCCTCTTTAGCTTGATCAATATGGGAACATAGAGGCACAATGTAAGTCTTGGTCTTGCACCACTAAAGTGCAAAAGAGGACAGAGGCACCAATGCTCCCACAACCTGTGCTTGGACAGGTGAGAATGACTGTGTGGTCCAACCACTCCCTTAATGATGCATACCTATATGCACCTTTTAAGTTGACTTCTTGCCAGTACATTCTCTTGCCAAAAGTAAAGACTGTATGAATTAATTAATTTAGTCACAAATTGAACTATATTCTAATGTAATCTACTAAATGAAAACAGCTATTAAAATATTTTTCTATTTTGATTTTGTGGATATATTGCTTTTACAGTTGTTCTCAAAGTTAGCTAAACCATATTTACCATAAAACATTGCTTTAAAGTAGTACATGAAGTGAAATGAAATACTGCTACCATCTGTGAATAATGTAATCAGGCAAATGAGGAATAATGACTACATCATGGTAATTTGGGATGGAACACAGTGAATTACAATTGTCAGCAGTTTGGTTTATAGCTCACAAACTTGAGAAAAGCACAGCATATAAAAAGAGTGGGGAAGGATTTAATCAAAATATCATTACAGAAGAGAATGTAAACGACACATGGCATTACTTTTCAAGGGTCCATGACTATTATTTGTATCTTGAAGTGTAACTGAAAACTTACCATCACACACACACACAGAAAGATAACTTCAGTGATACAGGGCTGCTCATACACATCACAAATCCACAAGGTTTAGCTCATAACAGTGGAATAATTCCATCTAAATCTTTGGGGTTGTGGTAGATAGGCAAGGAAATAATCTATGGAAAATCCCCCAGATTCTTTCCATTTTCTAAGTTTCCTATCTGTTCATAGGCCAGAGGTGCAAGTCAGTATTTTCCCTGCCTACTATAATGACTTCTATTGGGGATGATCTGAAGCAGAAAGCAAGCTGGTAGGATGCTGTTCTTCACTTCTCTGACATTCTGTTGAGAGGTTCAGGGTCGCATTATCTTTACCAGATTTGTGAAAATTAAATATGCTTTGAAATGGGGAAAAAATTTCCATACTCTTTAAATCTCCTCCTTGCATTAGACAAGGAAATTCAAGTCCCTGTTATTGAAAAGATGCTTTTTTCCTCTCCTTTCATTTCTTGTTCCATCTCCATTCTACATATTTTCCCCTCAAGCATTTCCATAATCCTTTCACTGCTGTACATGAATACCTCTTGGCCACTGATATATTCCTCTTTGCATCATCACAGTTGAGCAGAAAAGAAACAGGAACTGGAATAAAAAGAGAGTTATTTTCTCTGGTTACACATGAAAGTTTGGTGGATCAATCCCAGCTACCAAAGTGTTGTTTAGCAATCCCTCCATTCAAAGTTTCCTCTGTAAACATAGATATTTAAAAACAACTTGTCATTTGGAAAAATTTACTTGTCTGTATAAAATGTTTTATGACCCGTTTCTGCACAGGGCAGAAACTTAACAAATGTGTCTGAATTCCAGTTGGTATTATGTTCTTCACTGATGAAGACAACTGTCCGTCTTTTTCTCCTGTCATAAAATATTCCTTCCACTTAGAATATTCTTGTTCCTCTAAATTATTGCACTGACACAAAAGCAAGAACCACCTGGTAATGCCCAGAGAAATTATAGTACCTGCCCTCAGAGAGGGTAGCTGCTGGCACTGGTAATAAATAAATAAACAAACAGATAAATGTATACATATGTAAATAAATAAAAGCTGTTCACTGGATTTTTGTCACCAGAAATCCAGATACTTTCCATATGTTCCTGCCTTCCCTCATGTGGGAAAAATCATAATGTACTAGTTCCATTCTGCCATGATAGCACACTGGATACTGTACCAAAATCTTTAAGTAATGATTAGCTTAAGTTTAGGGTTTGTTGGTTTGGGGTTTTCTTTTCTTTTAATCCTGACTCTTTCATAAATAATTTTGTTTCATAAGTGGAACTTTTTTAGAGTGAATATAAGCAGAAGCTGAGAAGAAGAAAGTATTGCAGTTGATGAAACTATACCTTTATATGAAGCACTTTCTTTATTATCATGCCATTCATTGTATAAAGGTGACATTTCAACACGAAACACTATAAATTATGCTGCATAAAAATTTATAAATTTAAAAAAAATTAAGATTTTCAAAATTTAACAATCATTCAAGATGACATCTAGGAAAATTCCCTGGAAGCCAATAAAAAGGGCCTAATTCTAACTGTACAGAGCGCACCGCCCTGTACTGCTGCCCAATCCTTCTTGCTCCCAGGCAATGCTGCTAAAACCTGGCTCTCACTTCTCTTAGCATTTGGCCTCTCTGGAGCATTATGAAGGTGAAAAAGATCTAAAAGAGGTAATTCACATAGCTTTCCAACTTGAAAATATCTGTCATCACCCTGTCTTTAATTTAGACTTATTAAAAATACGTGACAGCCCTGTGCTTTATACTATTCATGATTATGTATGTCTTGGAGATGTACTGAAAACACCATGACAGCAGATTTCACCAGAATTTATCCCATTCCCAGAACTGATTAGGCAGTGCTAAATAAGAAAGCTTCTTTTGGAGCACCATGGCAATAACTAACAATAAATATGACTAACATAAAATTTAACAGACCAAACATGCATCTAAGATTAGCAAAGCAAATACTCAGTGAAACAGACAGCAGAAGGCTAAGAAAAGTGAAAAGAGGAAAAACATAATAGAAACTTTCATAAGGAAAAAATAACTATCATGTAACCAAAGTATACAATTACCTTGATCACCACAACGTTTGTAAAGGAAATCATGACCTGCATGTTTAACAGTCAGACCTGCTGTGCCAGAATCAGCTGTAAGTGCTAAGTCTGCCAGCAGCACTTTAAACACAAATCTGGATTTAAGGAAATGTAAAATTATTGAGCAATTGGACTCAATTTTTATTTAACTACATCACTTTTCCCTTCACCTTAGTAAATGGGTATCATAATGAATGTAGGTGTCACACTACAGGCAAAACAATTCACAAGTAAACCACGCAAAGTTGGAATTACAATTTTTAAGTGCTGCACTTCAAACACGAACTTCAACCACTGCTGACCATGACAGATTTAGCTGAGAACAAAATGATCTTTCAGAAGGTCAAGCAAACACAAATTGCTCAAAATTGCTCAAAATTACAGAGCTTTAAAGATGTTTAAGTAACAAACACATGTCAACCAGACCTTCAAACATTACTGAGATAATCTTCTGCTTGACTCTGATTATTTCCTTTAGTATCAAGAACAGTGGCTCATTTTAAAGAAAGGGCAAGTTAGAGAATGCATTATGTTAGAGATTCTCAAAAAACAGACCACAGAGCAATTTCTAATGCTCTGAACATTCTTTTAGGGAGGTTACTCTATTAGAAAGGTTCACCAATGTTATCTGCAGTGTTTTTCAGCAGAGTAGCAAACATACAACAGGACAGTCACACCAGCAACTTCCATAGGAAGATTATGAACAAGGGAGTGGCAGTGGGGATGATGGGGAAAAGTGTAGGTAGTACATGAAAGAATATGGGTTTCAGGCACAGAAATTAATACCACTTCTTGGCCAAGTTTCTTTTACACAGCAACCAAGGCAGAAAGAAGTTATGTATAGCTAGGTAAGGTCTCTCATGCAGATGGGGCACAAGGCAAGACTGAGGAGCTGGAAAGTACTTCCAGGTTCCACAGCTCAGCCTCACCTTTGGGAGGCAGATGGAGAAAACACATTCCACTAAGGATCCTGGCAACTGAGCTATTTTAGATATACACATTGAATGCAGAGCTAGAACTCAAAATACTTTAACAAACAAGGAAACTATGAGCAAATGTGTTATTTGACATGCAAGGAGAACTATTTTATGCATCACAGTCTAATAATAAATTTAACTACTTTCTGTATATGAAAAGAGAAGCAGTGAAAGATCAGACTTGGTACCAATACCATGACGTTTAAAATTAAACACTGAAAATCTAAATCTTGAAAATGAAGTTTGAAAAACTAGTTATATCCAGATGAATTTTGTTGCTCATACAAGTCAAGAAACTGCAATATTGAAGGTAAATACCTAAGGCAGTTATAAACTCAAAAAATTCTATGCTCAAAATAAAAATTATCCGGAACCTAACCTAACTCTGTTGTCTTTTCATAAGCTACTGACCTTTATTTCTCTCAAGATGAAGTTCACAGTGGAATTCATCAATAAGTAGCACAGATATATCACTTACCTTTCAGTCACAGCTTCCATGAATTCATCAAGAAGATCATCGTAGGCTTGACCTCTAATTCTCTTGTGTCTCAGCCCAATATACAAAGGATCTTTCAGCAATGCCTGTTGAAAAAAAAAAGTTTGAAATATTACATGAGCAAGTTACAATACTACACTCTTAGTTAATAAGAAAGGGACAAAAATAGAGTGTTTGAGGATTAACCCAAGCATATGAAGAACATATCAATTTATCCACCCCTACATTAAGACCAAAGAAACAAAGAGATTAAAGAAACACCCTTTTGTATCAAGGAAAAGGGATACCCTAATCTCAAAGGAAGTGTATAGTTTCCAAGTAAAAAAGTAAAGTTTACCCTGAAATGTCAGGTTTCAAAAGTATCTTTTAAAGTTTTAGTAATTTTCTGTTTTTCTTTTATATCCTGAAAGTGCTCTGACCTTTAAAAAAAGCCATTTTCCTTAATTTTAGCATAATGTTTCACAAATCTCTCCCAGAGTGCATCATTTCAACTGTGTTGATGAGCTGATATTCAGAAAATGTGCAGTTTTCTAAAATTTAATATGCCAAAACATAACCAACCCATTCCCTTTTCCTTCCAAGCTTATTAGATTATCAGTTTATATTCTAGAATTCTTAATTTCAGCTATCAATGTTCCATCAGTTGGATATGATTTCTGAATTTGTCTATGCTTAGATCTTGTACTTCTTTCTTTAGCTATATGACCCATACTTCCATAAAAACACTAAGGCTGTATCACTCCATGTCTTCACTACTAGAAGGTTTGATGTACTTCCAAATTAAACTTGCAAATTACTAAATTTATACTTCCCCACAACAAGTGTCACACTTCCACTGGCTTTCCCAGGAACTCAGGTATAAAGACACTCTTTGTTATTATTTCTCACATGCCTCTGAAAACAAATAAGCTAATTTCCCCATTGTCTATAGTGTGCAATCCTCCCACACATGCCCAAACAGCTTGCAGAATAACTCAGAAGCTAGCAAAACATTTTTCATCCAAAACCAATTCGTAAACTCAACAGGGTGGCAGAAATTTTTTGTACATCAGCTTCAACTAGAAAAACATTGTAAAGAAAAATACAGACCAACTTGTCTTCCAAGTGAGAGTCTTCAGAATGCAAAATTAAGCAAAAAGTCTGGAAAGTTTTCTCTTCCTGACCCAGACTGGGAAACAGAAATCTGATTTCTGAATTTTAGAGAAGGGCCTAAATTCCCATCCCAGCTTTGTTTTAAATTGTAAAACTGAAAAAAAAAAATCCTCTAGGTCACAGGCCCTTGTTAAAGAATTATTTGAATCAGTACGGAACTTAAAATCTTTGGTGGCATTCTGCTTCCCCAGGAGTTCCTGATACAGACCTATAGACAGAGATGTTTATATCTCCCTCACATTTCTCCCCACCTCCACAAAGATGTCAAGAAATAAGATTAGAATCTTTAAAAAAATCAAGCAGGTATTAAAGCTGAATTTTCTTGCTAAATTAATCACCAATTCAGAGCAATTTTTAATACATTACTTACAGCCATTCAGAAGTTGTTAGTTCAGCTTTTTGAAGTGAAACACAAAGCTCAAAATTAAAATTACTTTGTAAGTGAAGGTGACATTATTACACTGTAAATATTTCATTTATTCCCTTCACCAACACACTGTAGCATTCATGTCTAAGGAGCACATTTTTTCAGAAATAATTTTGCCTGTGTATTCACATTATGCTAAATATTCTAGCAGCAAAATCAAAGTATAATTCTGTACCTACTCTAGATGCTGCAGGAAAAACTGGCAAGAGTTTGATCTAATATTTGTCAATGTAATTTTCCCTTTTGTATAGTCTTCTTGTTTTGATATAATCACTTCAAACTTTATAGTCAAGAACTATTTCTGAAATTCTTTTTTCATTTCCATTTTAAGTTTTTCTAGTTATTAAAAATTATCTCAAGAAAACTTGAAAAATCAAGGATAAATTTATGTATCTGGAGGATGAATTTGCACAAAGTGCAAATTAACTTTTTAACAACTGGAAATCTTCAGGCAATTTTGGAGAGCCCATATGAGTTGTCTAACACTTCTCACCAGATTGAGCACACAAGGTGGGAAAGAAGAACAGCCAAGCTCAGAAGCCTCTGTCAGGAACATCATGGTAGGACACAGAAGCAGCAATCTCACCTCTAAAATCCCATTGCTGCAGTTTTCCATGCCCGTAGGCTTCTGCTATTCCATGTCCTGTGCATGGATACCGCATGTTCCACTGTCCAATTCAGAGTAAATAACTTAATCCCTTTCCAACTCTCCTAATTTTCTTCCTAAACTGATTTGCTCTTTTTGAAGAGCTTCCACAAGCTTTTTATTAAGCAATGCCTGTTTTCTCATTTTATAAAACAATGCTCAAAGTGAAAACCAAATCTTTGGTTCTTTATTTTTTAAATTCTGAAGACATGTTTCTAAAACACTTTGCAGCCAGATTGAACCAGTCTAATTCCTTCAAGAAGGCAGTTTAGATGGGCAGTGATTCTGTGAAAGTTCAAGAGAAACAGGCATCACATTATTCTGTTCAAAAAGTGCTAAATCAGCCTTTAAACATACATAGGCTCCTACACTCCTTTTGCTACTTCTGCATTTTTCATATCTGTGAGCATTCACCTATCTTTGATGCTGAAATTTAATGTGAAATACTTAAAAGAATTATTACAGTGTTTCTGGAGTGTTTATAAACCTCTAGCCTGGGAAGTCTCACAAGCAGAGACAATTAATTCAGCGACACATCTCTGATGAAAAGCTTGGCCTGCTATATACTCACAGTTCAGAATTCCTTTACAGCTCAGTGCATTCTGCTTAACAAACGTTACAGTTTGACATGAAATAGCCCCAAAAAGTTCCTTTATGGTCCTGTTTGGAACAACGTATGAAGAAACCCGTGGCGGACACAAAAGAATGAAACATTCAGCAAGTGAAAAGAACAGTGGTCACGTCTGCGCCCTGAGTGGCAAACCATTGTGGAGCCGCTCCCTTTCCAAAGGCCGCTGAAGAATGAAAAAGCTGCTTAAGCACATTATCCCCTTATTCAGGTCAACACCATGCAAACCAGGACCGTGGTGCTTGTTTTTTTTGGAGGGTTCACACATCTTGAGAGATTAACATTTGCTACCAACTATTTCATGGCTTTCAAAACAGATTACCAAAAAAAAAAAGTTCCATCATACAATCGAGTATGTCAAACTGACATGATGATTAGGTACTTTTCCTCAATGACTTGGGTTTCTTTTGTTACCTAGCTTGTTGTCAAAGCTTAAACTTTGGTTTGTTGTTTTGGAAATCAAATCTCTCTCAAAACATAACTCTCCTTTTCCCAGGTTAGTTGGTTTGTTATACATATCACATGATACTGAAAAAGTTGATGCCAGCTTATTTTTAGACATGTTTATTCAAAGACTAAAAAAAGTTCTGAAACATTTAGGTTTACCAATATGGTACATTCAAGCTTTAACAGAAATAGTGTTTTCTAAGAATAAAGGGCTTTTTTAAAGTTCTGGTAGTGGTAGTGGAAATATCAGGTAGATCTATTTAGAATTAGCTGTGCAAAATAACAAGTTCTTTGAAGCACCACCCGAGCACATTAAAACTGTAATGACCTTCAGGGGTTTTAAGAAAATCACTTATGCCATCTTACTTAAAGAGATCAGCAAACCATCAAAGTTCAAGCAAGGCTGAGCTGTGCACCTGGCTCTAATTTAGCTACAAAAGCCAAGACAGTGAGAAACAGAAAACTGCACGCTTAAATATTTCATCAGTTGAGCACAAACACACTGAAATGTCATTTATTCCCAAACTTGGCACTGAGATGTTTCTTTGGAACAAATACATACTTCAGTGAACAGCTTCATGGAAAATTGTAGGGGAACATCTGCAAGACCCGAAGCCCTTCCACTGACAAAGATGGAGCAGGCATAGTTCAGAACCAATCAGTGCTGTGTAGACAGTGTTTGGTGTATGGTAATGCTTCAGAGTAGCATAACCCCACGCCATTAAAATGCCAAAACCCTCCAGCAGCTCTACAGTGGGAAATTATTTGCATTAGAGTCACAATCACAGAGCTAAAAGAATTGTATTTGTATGGGACATCTGAAGCTTTGGGACAAAGACGTGCCACATGCCAGAAATTAAACACATTTCAGAGCATGATTCATCTAACGGGCACACAGTTACCAAAAACACCAGGGGGAGGCTGCTGCTTTTTCAAGTCTTAAAATTTTCTTACATTAATACATTCTAAATTCTTTCTGTAACTTTCTTGTCTCAGTTTTAACAGGTTGGGGAAGGGCTGGTGAGCAAAGGAGGGTTTCTGCTCTCCAGGAAAGTTGCATATTCCAAACGTCTATTATTATTCCACAAGATTGAAATTTCACTTGATGTGAAACTTTTTCCAATAAAAACAGTTAGCTGGTTAGGAACATGCCAATGTTTTGGACTTAACTTCAAGCTTCCATCAATACTCATCACCCAGTAATCAATCTGCATTCATTTAAACTTTCAGCTTGGAAGCACTAACATGCTGAATCACAATTTTCTGTCCTTCAAGAACTGCTTATGGCTGCAAAGTGTTTTTCACAGCATTAAAAAGTGTGTAAGATTTCAACTTATAGTAGACTAGAAGGCCTTTCTTTTCTTTGAATAAGCTTGTTTTGAAGCCTGAAATACAGGATGATGACCTTAATATGTGTAACAAATTCTGTATTTCCAAAATGCTAAGTGAACTTTGGATGAGTTGAATGCTAGTAATTGGGTTTGAGGGTGTAGAATACTTTGCAAAAATAAGTTGCATAATCAAAGAATCTAAAATTTTTTCTGAGATTTTGTTTTCTTTGAATTACACTAGCCATATGACATACTCACTAAGAAATCACGACCCCTCCTATTTAAAGCCTTTATCAGACCAGACCTTTATCAACACATTTGCAAATGTTAGCAAGGGGCTTCTTGCACAAGAATAAAAGGAGCCTTACTCTGTTTCTCCCTAAAAGAAGGAGATCTCATCTTTGGGAATCTCAGCTAATACTTTATGTAGACATCTCCAAAACAGGTACTGGCACACAGAGCAGTAGCTCTCTTTGTCCCTCCATTTCCTCCATGGGCTCCTCCATAGGACAGGATGTCACAAAAGATCCCAACATCGAATGCCAAAAATTGGTATTCTATGGTAAATTGGTAAAATGGGTCATTCTAGCTATAAAAAAAAAGGAGAAAAAACCCCATACACCAGACATGAGTTTTAACAGTTGATCCCAGCTGTGCTCACCTTACCAAAACCAAGCAGCTGCCAGTTCTTTAGATACAAAGATATGGCCATACTATAATTACTATTTTCCCACCTGTAAGCCTAAAAACATCACTGAAAATTGTCCCTTGTCTGGTCAGACAAAATTCTAGACCTTCAATAGTTAAGTGTTTAAAAGATAATACATTCATAGTGCTCCTTTGTAATCAATCTTGAATGCAGTGCTTGAAAGGAATGACTTCTATGGAATAAAGTTATTAGCAAAGAGTATTATGATTTTTTGAGACAGTTCAAAATATTAAAACTTACTAAAACTCTGGTGAAGCAATATCCTGATGTAACAGAAAAGTAGTTATGGTGTTTAAAAATTCTGCTTAAAAGAATTTAAGGTTGTGGTAAAAAAATACAGAGAATATATTCTCTTTCATATATGTATAATGATACTACAGATTTGCAAACCCAGACTAGACATTTGAAATTATTTCTCCTTAAAGACAGGCTTCATTTATTAAGCCAAACTTGTTATTTAATTTCATAAAGTTATTAAAGTGTCAATGTGACCTTTACAACCTGTGCTTGCTTCTGCTCAGGGAGTTTACTCATTTCTAAGCTGAAGAGAAATTACCAGTTGTAGCTTCTATGCTCACTGAACCTTGTCGCTTATATTCCAGCGATTTCCCACGCATGCAGACAGCCTTGCCCAGCTGAAAAACTGTCAGCTCCAGCAAACTTTAACAACAAAATAAAAATCCCTCTAATGGCTGGAAAGAATGCCTCATGAAGGAATCTTGTAACACGCTATGAAATTACCACAGCCCACCCCAAGCAGGACTGCACAAAGCCAGGCTGTGCCAAGGACATTCTGTGGGATGTTTCCGGCGCATGTCTGTGGCACTGAATAAAGGCCCCAGTGTGCGAGGGCTGGGGGCACACCGTGGCTGCGTGCCCAGGGGCACAAGCCTCCAGCCCCCTCGCACGGCACCATCTGCCTGCCTCCCCCCATCCCGTGCCATGGCTACCACAAGGGCTCTTCCAGGAAGTCAAACACATTCCCGAGAGTGAGCACGCAAAGCTGAAGAGCACCCAGCACCCTGAGGGTAGCATTTACAAACATACCTTAGATACACCGCATGTGAGCCCTCATTAGCAAGGGAGCACCAAGTGCAAAATCCAAAGACAGAAAGTTGCAGCAGCAAGGGGCAACATGCATTTGATTTTTCAGGTTTTTCAAGGGACTGCTGTCTCTTCCAAGTCAGACAATGCATTTGTGTTTGGGGCATGACTCACTTGTGTCCACGAGTCAGTTTGTGGAACCAAGTGATAGATGAAGAGCTCAAGGGCTGTTGATGGCCCAGTGGCAGAAGAGTGCTGCCTTCTAGTGTGAGTCTCTACATACACCTGAGTCACTCTCATAGCTAAACTCCAAAATGCTGGGAATGATAAAACATTTTATAGAAATTATACTTTTATAGAAATTTTCTCTTATGATTTTTAGGTGTAATTCAAGATTTCTGAGCTTGAAACATACAGCTGTTTACAGCCAGTGGTCCATTAATGATGCATATGCTCAAGAAGTTCCTTTCAAAACAAACTGGAATTCACAATGATACCTGAACCTCTCTACTTGGTGGGCTCTAAAAACTATAAGTAATACACACTACAGCTAGGCTAACCATATACAGCCATACTTTTCATTGAATACTAAAATTTAAAAATTTTTAAAGCAATAATACATCTGACATCAGATTAATTATATCTTTTTCAAAGCAATTTAGCTTTCACTCCACCTGCTCACCTTTCCAGTACACCAGTACAAGAGATTCACACAACAATAACAAAGCTTTTTCAGTAAGTTACCATTGATATTAAAAAAATTAGTGCAGTAAATTTACTTGGACAATATGGCAAAAACTGCTCTGTGAACCTTGATCTTTATGGCAGTTTCCAAACAGGAAAGACCTGGGAGCTGCAGTAGTGAAACATACCTCAAGCATAACTTTGCTAGCCAGCAGATAAAGCAAAAAAATAATGGTGTTTCCCTGAAATTTAAATGCCATTGGAACCTTTTTTTTTAGGTCAAACAGCTTACAGCTTGATTATTTTCAACCAGTTTACCTTCTAAAAACTATTAGATATATGTTTAAGAGGATGGCCATCATGAGTCATGCCCTGTTCATAAGGAGAAAATAAGGCATTTTCCTGAGGATTGGATTATATGTTTTTTATGAAGGTACTATAATTGAAAAAAGAAAAAACTGCCTTCAAAGCTAGCAAGTTAGCTTGATAGTTTTTCATATTAGAAAATGAAAATCTAAAAAGGTTTTCAATTTTAAACATACAATTGTGCCACCATCTTCCGTTACAGAAAGCTAGCTTCAAAACTAACATAATAAATTCCTTGTTAGACTGATCTTTAAAGCACCAGAGTTCTCCTAGTACCATGCTTGTGTATCAGCACCATAGGGATTCATCAGGTCCTTCTTTTAAATCTACATTTACTTCTGCACCAAGTAGCAGCTGTCACAAGCAGCTCATAACTAAGGTACATGATTACTAGGATGAAGGGGAAATAACTTCTAATCTTGGAAAAATATTGAGGAGAAGTATAGAAAGATTTATTTCCTGTGCTAATTGTGCCAATCTGAAAATAACGGAATGCTTTCTATGAACAGGGTACCTGTCACCATGGATGAAGTGCATGTTCTTTACAGAACAGGTTCTCAAGCATTAGAACAAGCTGAGAAGCAGAAAAGGGGTTGAGTTCCCATTCCTGGAGGTATTTAAAAGTACATGTGGCATTTTCAGGACATGGTTTAGTGGTGGACTTGGCAGTGCTGGGTTAACAGTGCGACCCAGTGATCTTACAGGTCTTTTCAAACCTAGAACCATATCTAGCAGAATTAGCAAGGAGAACAAGGAGGATAAGTCATTGTGCATTTTAAGAAAACAAAACAAAGCAAAACAGCAAGATAAATACTCTGCATTATGTTTAATATAATGCAGAGGCCTCTCCTGATGTTAACATCTGTCTGGAGGGATAGGGACAATGCCAATTCCATAAATGCCTGTAATTCGAGTTGGAACTTGGAAGACACTCAGAACCATGGTTTTGGAGGGACATCTCATCCGACACAATTTTAGCATGCATAACTCTTTTACACAGTAAAACTGAAAACAAATGGCTGTCTGCATGCCAGTGGCATTTCTTGAAAAACTTAATCATTTGCCTATTGAGAAAACAATAGTCCTGAAGAATCCAACATCATTTAGGACTTCAGCACATTGCACTGCATGTAATCACTAATATTTTAACATACAAACAATAGTCAGAAAAATCTGAGAAATCTCATCTATTTTATTAATATAACTTTCAGAAGAAATCTCACAGGAAATCTCCTGAAACTCCTGGTATCTACTTGCTATAAAAGCTTTTACTGAATCACAGAAAAGGCTCAGATGGACCATTAAGCTCCCTACACAACTGACCCCCACAGGTATCACAGAGTTAAAGACTACAATTTCTTCTTCATGAACCCTAGCTGCTACATGGCTAAAATCTCAGCCACATATCCTGTCACACATCAAGAAACATTTTACTATACCCTACACTTTGAAATACAGCTGATGGATAATGGGAACTGGAAGCTATAGAAATAGATTACTGCAACCAAACTTTCAGAAGTTTCTTGCTCTCAAAAAACATGAGGGATGATGTGGTAAAACCTACTTGAAGGTCCAGCCATAAGTGTTTATAATAAATCACATAAGGTGGCCAAACAATAATCTTTAAGAAGAGCCCAAGCAGTACTCATGGCAGCCTATATAGTACCCTAAAAGACAACTCTAGCCTCAGTGAAATGCTTTAAAGAAGTTGGAGATATTTCTCTTTCTTTTTCCCTGTAGTTAGCAGTAGTGTAGCTATCTCAATACATTACATTTTTTAGCTTAATCAAGAGAGTGATAAAATACAGCTGCTTGGGGTGGGTCAAACACTTTTAAAACATTTAACTGTTCTATACCATTTTTGCAAAGCAAGAAGCACACATCATTCCCTTTATGTTCATGCACTTACACTGACAAATTTTGTTTAGGATACGTAGCTGGAATATCCAATTATAAGGACTCATCCTTTCAAAACCAGACAAAAATACAGAAAAAAAAACCCCAAACAAACCCAAAATCTAAAAACAAACCACCAACAAAGTGAAACAGCAAAGAGTAAAGACTTATTGTTTTGAAGATGACACCATCAAAGGCTTGTTATTAATTAGCAGTATTCAGAAGAATGCCATCTTAATAATTTTCCTTCATCAGAAAAATTACAAAGATTACATAAGCCTTAAAAAACCTTCAAAGACCTTTTTCACTCATAGTTAATATTATACTAATAAAGAGGATTTTCTTAATATTGTATCAGCTTGCACATTATGACAGCAGAGTGTCTCAAGTACATCAGACTGAACAGACTTTTAACATATCAACAGATACCATTTACAGAACTGAAAATCTTGTTCTAGGTTACCAGTATATCTCATTTCTACATCAACAGTAACGATATTTTGTTGGTTTTTTTTCATTCACATGTAACTATAAATCTCCACCACTTGTTTTGACCTCTCCTCAGTTTTATTAAACTTACATCTATTTATTTCATTTACTTTCATAAGCTATTTCCACATGGTCTTTCCTTTGACCCTGACATCCCTGTCTCCTGTGACAACATTCAGACATTTTCTTTCTTGGAGCCAAACGGGTTGGACCTCTTCCTAAACCAACAAGTCACATCAACAGTGTCCCCTGAACTGAAAAAATACGTTGATATTATTTTGGTGCTGGCTTCTCAATTATATATCTGTCATACCACTAGTCAAAAAAAATAAAAAGTCATTCTGCGCACAAAGTACACTTGCTAGTGCAAGGCCAACATTTGTAAGAGCACCTTACAATTCAAGCGTGACAAGCTTTGTCCCAGATGCTAGGCTGTCTTATGTGGAGCCATAAATAATGCATATTTTCCCACCTTTCGTGATAATAGCTATATTTATGCCCATTCCTTCTCTTGTCTCCCCCCACTGCCTGTGAAACTGCTGAAGAGGCTGACAGCAGTTACTGTGAAAGCCAATGAAAACAAACACTATCTGTTGCTGTCTTCTGAGCATAAAGAATTGGAAAGGTCCAATGTATCTTCAAACAAAGTCTGCCATCAATTTAGTCTATGGATATTCATGCATGTTATCCAAAATAAGCATTTCCAGATATGCATTTCTGCCCTCTTTCATAGATCCCCTTGCTCTGGAAAGTGAAGTAAGAAGAAATTAAATGGACTGACAGAACTGCCTGTAACCAAAGTACACAGCTCGTTCGCTCTAGTGTCAGCTGAAACTGTGACTTAAATCCTCTGTCACCACCTATATTCTTTCTTCTAAACGCCTCCTCTCTTCAGCTTCCCAGGTCTTAAAAATCATTGCCAACACATTGTTTGGTAAACATGAAAATGTGAGGCACCACCTAGTTTTGTCACATTTTTTGTGGTCTAACGAAATAGAACATTTCACAAAATAAATCATCACAAATAGCAAATGTCACAATAATAAATTAACAGTCACAGAAAAAGAATACCATATATTCCTAGCCAAAAGGACAATATTTAAAGGATAAAAATAGATCAAAAGTAGCAGACAATTGCTGAGGTCTTCTCACGCACTAAGCAGTGGAATGGCATTTCTCATAGAGCAGTAGAATGACACTTCTCAAAGATAAGAGTTTCTTTAGTAAGAGGTTGACACAAGTTCAAAACCAAGTTTCAGTCTCTGTACAAGTCCCCTGAGTCAGACAGTAACCACGAATCAGATGCAGAGAGAAGCAAGTGAGTGCAAACTGAGCATGAATTCATGTTAACTAACTTAAGAACCTATACTGGATACTTCCAGATCTAAACTAGTCTAGGCTCTTTATATAGTCAACAAGTAAAAAAATATTAAAAACCATTTTTAAAATACAATTTATCAGACCCATTTGAGACAGTTCCTCTACAAGAAGCAGCACCTGTTCCCCTTACAAAATTAGCTCAGGAGGATTAGCTTAAGTTAAGATGACAAGCTCCACATCTCTTTTTAAGTCTTTCTGAGCTTACCTTGTTTGGCTCCAGACTCTCAAGACTAATAATTCAAACACAAGATTATAACTGTCCATTCCAGTTAACCCTAAGTACGGGAAAGAAAGAGGCAGAAACATTGCTACCTAAGTGGGTATACCAGAAAAGTCTAGATTTGGGTTTAGTACATAGGCAACATGGAAAGGCTGGATGGTTACAAGAAGACTGCAAATACATCTTTAGTATTTTATGAAAGCATAAGAGAACTTTAGGAAAGGCAATTTAGAATGATGGTGGATGTAATCTGGCACTGAAATATGCAATAATATATTATCTTATACAACATGCATCTTAAAAAGATCATACGTACTTGAAAGTCTCCTTTAATTTAATTATACTGGAACAAGGAACAAGTGGATGAATTCTTTAAAATGCACTAACATTTTGCTGTATAATAACAACAGTAAGTCCCGGGTGAAAAAATAAATATTTCCTCTTTTTTTTTTATGTATTTAGAAAGGACTGTAAGTACTTTTGCTACTGACAGGAAATGAGGATCAAGGTATTTTTCACCCTCTGTTAGGGTAAAAGAAGATGAGAACCATAACAGTAGTAATGTAAACACAGAATGCCTTTCTACTGCAATAGTAAAGAACAAAGACCATTACAAGTGACTGCAACATTAAAGAAAATGCTGATAGTGTACATATTCTGAAACAAAGAAAAATATTTAAAGAGAATAAATGCTTAAAATCCAGGCCCATTTATATTTGAGTTTTATTGGTAAAAGCACTGGTACTCACAGCTGTTGATGTATGCCTAACAAAATATGAGAAAAGAAGCTAAATGAAAACAAGAGAGGAGATGCAATATGCTCCCTTGGGAACACCATGGTAAAGAATAGCAAATGATCTTCTACATTTGAGAATAAGTCAAAACTTTTAACAGCTCTAAATACTGTGGGAAATGCTGTTCCCCTCTGGGCACAATTACTTCATGAAAGGGGTAGGCAATGTTTTGTGTTTCAGCTCCCTTAATATATCATTAGTGGAATGCATTCCTAGGAAGCAGAAGACATTTGTACACAATTTTCTTGAAGATTTAATATAGCCATGGAAATACACAGTAAGACAGAAGATACAGAAGAAGTAATTAAAAAATTGCAGAAGGCTAGGGACAAAAGACAAACTCAAAGAGTTGCCTTTAGAAGACTGAAACACACTGGAAATCTCAGTATCTTGGATCTAGATTTATTACCACATAAAACTAGATTACTACTAAATCTAGATTTATTACTACACTTACATATTCTCAACCCATCTGAGTTAAAACACTGAGTAGAAATAACATATGAAATTTTCAAGTTGTGACTGTATTACAGACATATTGTAGCTATTCAATAAGAGCATTAAAGAGCAAGAAAAGGAAAACTCAAAAATTACAGAAGAACATCAGCTGTCAGATACTCATGATCCACTCTAATATGTTACCCACCAGTCCCTGCACCGAGGGAAAATGGTGGGCCTGGATGTAAGTGCCATCCCTTCTCCAGAGCATTTTTTAAATCTGCAAGTGTAATATGGATGCTGGCACAGTTCCAGGTGTTCATGTTACTTAAATAAAGCATGTATAGGAGAGATTGATGATGCCATATTTATTTTAGACGTGGATCTTTTGAAACATACTGGGAAGATAACACTAAACCCCTCAATTTTAGAGCACACATCTACAAAAATCAGTGTCCATTCCCTCTTCTAACACAAATTCAGTCCATGTCAAGTAACTGAATAGATTTAAAAGGAGACTACCAATTCTGACAAAATAAAGCAGTTTTTCTCTTTCACAATGGGCTAGACAGGACTTCAAATTCAGATATCATATTACTTTTCAATACTTCTTAACACTGGAGAATGGAAAAAATTACTCATGACACTGACTCTAGAGAAATTAGCATCCGATCACATTGTTTTCTTGCCAACTCAAAGTTCAGAAAGGGGGAGAGAAAGGAATGGTCATCTATTTTCTCCCTTCCTCAAGTGCTGACTGTATACTACCAGAGAAGGCAGTACAGCAGCAAGATCTACTGGGAAAAAATCCAATTGTAAAAAAAAAACTTAACTGTTAAAGGGAAATGCAATTATCTCCTACCAGACTGGCACAGACAGGCAGCAACCAAAAAATAAAAAAATACACAAAATATTTACTTCATAAATAGTTAGTTAATTAACTATTATTAATTAATTAATGCTTGGAACTCAGCACAACTGAGCCACAGCATTACCTCTAAGCACTTTCCTTGGCCTGATTATTTTGGGAGCATGTAAAAAAAGCCTCTCTCCATCACCCAGGTTAATTTGGTCAGTAACATTTCAACATACCTAAATGAAAAGCTGCACATCTGGAAACCTGTTTTGATCACACATAGTGTCATTTGTATTGCAGAAATATGCAAAACTACTAGCGAGCACACTGGAGAATATAACTTAGAAATGAGATTCTCATATTGCACCAGATACAAAAATAGACTCTTTTTATATAGAGAGGACCAACCTCTATTCATAGAATTCAGGAAATGTTATTGCTATGTTACAGTAAAACTACCACTGAAACGTCTCCAGTTCTAACAATCATCACTCAAGGGGAAGGCAACAGGACCTTTTTAAAATAATAAATTTAAAATTTAAAAATTTAAATTTAAAATGTTTAATCTCATAAAGAGAGCATACTCATTCCCATTACATATTTACTACATTTAAAAAGAAGTGTAGAAGTGGCACTACTCTACATATAAATGCAAATTGTTATCGTCTTTTATTTAGAAATCCCTGCAGCTCTGCACAATTTATTTACTTGACACATCTATATTTTTGATTTGATAAGGTATGAAATTGCAGGTTTCCTCTATAATCAGTTTTCTACTGTCCAGGTTTCTATTTTGTCTGAAATATGAATAATAAAAGCAGGTTTGTTTCTGTTTTCTCATCAGCTTTCATTTGCACATTTATATGTAGGTACTCCTCAAGAATATGACTGGAAGGCTACTAAAAATTCTTAGAACAACTGGAAGTAATATGGGGAAATACAGAAAGCTAGCTAGGATAAGCTGAAAAGCTGAGCCTGAATTTGCACCTCAGCTTTTCTGGACTGCATATTCCAGCACAGATGCCTATGATTCCTCCAGAGGAGTTGGAACTGCCAGCCTGGGCATGCTCATTGACCTATTTAGGGCAACTGTGAGAACCATCACATTCCTGTACTTCAATATTTTAGTAAGTTAAGAGAAAAAAAATATTCCAAAGCAAGCATGTAGGAGACATCTTGAAATAGCAACCCACAAGTCCCTGAACTGTCACAGAGGAAGGAGTAGCTGCCTTAGCAGCTGCCCTGCATATTTCTCCCTATTGTGCACTTTTCAGTGCTTAAATCATAGAATTATAGAATTACTTAGGTTGGAAAATACCTTTAAGATCAGTGAGTCCAACTGTTAACCCAGCACTGCCAAGTCCAGCACTAAACCATGCCTCTAAGCACCACAGCTACATAGCTTTTAAATACCTCCAGGGATGGGGACTCTACCATTTCCCTGAGCAGTCTGTTCCAATGTTTAACAACCCTTTCTGTGAAGAAATTCTTCCTAATATGCCATCTAAAACCCACCTGGTGCAGCTTGAGGCCATTTTTTCTCATCCTATCCCTTATTACTTTGGAGAAGAGACCAACAGTTCAGATACACATTTTTTTAAAAGCAAACTGGCCATCACGATTCATCTGCACATTAAGGGTACATATATGTGACCCATCAGCTTTTTAGCTGTGTCTACACAGGGCAAGAGAATATTTGTGTGTCCAGCTTCTTTACAGCCATTGCAGCTGCAGCTGGAATGACCTCAGATCCCTGAGCAATCCACATGGCACCGTGCTGGTGCTCAGAGCACCACAATGTCTTCTGCTAGAAAGTGACTGTGTAAAAGGTCCTTTCAATATGAGCTGTCCTGGCTCTTCCACATTGTGTAAAGGTACTGTTTGAAAGAGCTGGATGCTTTCTATCTAAAATTTATGGTAAATGGTTTAAATTTAAAACTAACACACAATCTTTCCAAATCTCCCACAACTGGCCGTTGCCAGTATTGAATTTACACATTGATTAGTTTAGAATTGGTCTGGCAGCCATGAACTTGTCAAAGCCCCTTTTCTAAGGTATCAAATAAACACAGTTCTCATTCCTCTGCTAAGCATCCAGTATTAGATTAAAATTTTTATGGTCAAAATAAACCCTTTCACCATTGGTTTGACTTCTATGTAACACAAGGCATCAGTCTTGCTAGATTTCATTACTCCTCTGTCTGGAAATAGTACTTTAACAAGACCATGTCTCTTTTGCGACCCTTGAACAATAAAATATTGCCTCCAAGTCACTGATAAAGATATTGAACTTTTCAGAGCTGAAAAAAATCCTGAGATACCTTAAACCCACAAGTGTTTTATTATTTTTCACAGAAATGCATACTTTAAATTGCATTTTCTCCAGTAACACAGGAGGCCTGCTTTGCTTTTTCATTAGTCTGATTTCTTAAAAGAAAAAGTAAGAATTCAAATGTCTTTCAAGGGTAAAAAAATAAGTCAACCAAAATTCTGTAAACTCTCATTGGACCAGGATCATTTCATTTTCAGTAAGAGCCTTACCTTTAATCTATCTTTTGATTTTTTTCAATTCATCTCAGATACATCTAAAGAAAAAACTAGTACTTCCTCCACACCCAGCTCAGCATGGTACAGAGAAAAATTTTATCACTTTTTTTTTTTTTTAATAACTGACAAAGCATTATTTGGACATTCTGATTTAAGGAACTTGACAAACTTTTCAAGCTTTTTCAACATATTCATTTGCTGTTAATAAGATGGGAAATAGGACTTTTTGCTAAGACAGGTAAAATTTATATTTAAGAAGTATCTACCATATTTATAGGGACAATCTAATACTTCCATAAGTACCATCACTAAAGAAAAGCATCAGGAAAACCAGAAAACCTTATTCTTACTATTCATAATTATTTTCATTAAGTTACTTTTCTTTAGTGTCTTTTGCTTTTTTACTGCCTATAAGGATAGTTTCTGACCTTGGTTTCTATTACTAGGCTTTGCTGTTCGGTTGATTTTATTAAAGTGCCAGTATTCACATCCCTGTAAGCCAGACTGATTTTTAGCCAACAAGGCTTGTCTCAACATTGTTTATTTCGTGAGAGTTTATCCACATCTTTTAAGCAGAAAACAACCACCACTCTAATTTTGATGTTTAACTGTTTCCCTTTGATCCAGCTTGATTCTTTCCATCCTCCTTAAACCATCCCTCTTCCAGTGCTGAACATGTGTTTCAGGTAGGTCTCCACTAAATTGCAGCTGGGTATATCTTGACAGTTATTAATTTTTCTTCCACAGTCTATTTCTTTAAACATTGCAAGGTGATTTAACATATATCTCTGCAAAATTAGATGAACACTCAGGATCCAGAGGTCATACCACGTCAGGATTTCCAACAATTTCATATCAGCACTCAGACTAATGCCTCAGTATGTTTTCATTGCACTGAAATCCCACCTAAGAAGCATCATCCTCACACCTGAAACATACACAGCTACTGGTAAGGCATAACTTCTAGTGAGATTGCCATGGTTTGTAGTAAATAACTAGCAGTACTCCAAATAATATTTTAAATCCTTTGAATAAAAATGTTCCTCAGTAATTACTTGCTCTGTCAATACCTTACAAAACAGGCCTGTTATTTTTGGCAGCAGTCAACACTGCTTCTTTTGGACACTCAGTCCCACACTGACTACATGGAACCATTTACTGGCTTGGTCACACGGGACTTTCTACTAGGTCAAGTTTTTAACCATAAATAAGCAGTTTCTATTTCTCTTGCTTATTATATAGACAATTGTATAAAAATGCTCTACTTGCTTCTCTTTTCTCTCCTTGATATTGTGAGTAGCAGGATAATATCCTAGCTAAAAACACCTCTGCTAAAACTAACAGTAACAAGGACTTTAATAACCATCTCAAATTGAGTGAGTTGCTCCTCAAAGTTTGTGGTTTGAGTTCTGTACACAACAAAACAATATAGGATGAGAGCTTGTGAAGTTGGGGTTTTTTGAAATCTGCTTTTGAGTAAGAATTAATCTTTCTGGAGAATTTGCAGGTTGTGCACCTCCGCATTATAGTTGCCAAAAGCACATTTTTAAAACTTCCTTTGAAGAAGGGAGGCCCCCACAGAATGGGAGAAGGAGCTAATCTAAATGGAAAACATCTGCACATTTAAAAAAAACCATGTTCAGCATAATTATTATTTATATATGCAAAAGTTGCAAGAGTGATTTCGATTGTGTCTTACTATGGAAAATCCTGACTAGACTAAGAAAATACAGCCTAAAAATACATTTATTTGTTCAAGAGGTTTAGCGTTAAAGATAAGGAATTGCAATGCAATTCCATGCCAGCTTGGCCTAATATAATCAGCTTAGCCAGCAAAATGTGGATGCTTTTTGGCCATTTCAGTTCTCTATAGCGACTCATCAACTGGCTACATGAACATAAGTGTTAAGGAGGGAACAGGGTGTGCCACTGGGTGAGAGAAAGGGTGTTGAGGGAAGAAACTAAGAGAGATAGTGCCATAGGATCCCTGACTTTGATAAAGAAGCCTGAGAACTATATCCAAGCTCCCATTAATGAATACTATCAGGCCCATGTCATGTAATCAGTTTAGAGGTACAGCAACAAAGTCACACCTGTTCCCAACCCAAGAGCCAAATTCAGAGGTCTCATTCCCTATGGTCCTAATAAGAAGCCATATCCCAAAATGAAAAAAAACAAACAAACAAAAGGCATCCTCCTGATCAGAAGGTATTTCAGAGCATCAACAAACTTAAGGTCACACAAATTTTATGCACATTGTAATACTTTGTGTGCCACTCCTTCACAGACATTGACCTCAATGCCTAATCACAAGAACAGTGACATAAAAGTCGGGCTACTAACATGAATAAGCCCATTTTGCTGTTGCTGTGTGTATATATAGATGTTTGATATCTTTCAAGCAAATAATATGCTACAAAAAATTTAAAATTACTGTGAAACACCAGCATAAAAGCAAAATGAAAAAACTACTGAAGTAACAGAAGTAGCTGATGCAATTAACTGCCGAGAAACATTCATGAATGGATTACAAAACTGGCCCAACTGCTCAAAACCAAAATAACTGCTCAAACCAAAAATTAAAATGTTTTATAGCTAATGAGACTTATATGTGAATTGATATGGCTACTTGCTACAGCACTCAGATACATCTCACAAGAAAGCCTGTCGGCTTTTAGAAGGGGGCTCTGGTGGGACAGAGAGAGAGGGGAGCAGACATTTCTTGTTCAGTAATGCTTTCATCATGCAGAGTCTAAATGACCCCACTGGGGCAGGGGTGAGGGCGTGTGTATAAAGCTGAAGATGCACACACCCAACAATCCAGAAGCCCCAGCTAAATGTACTGGTGCAGGAATGCTTTGTTTAGCTATAATACACATAAATCTCTGATACATTTATCATGCATGAAGTTTAACACATGCATCACTTATAACACAATATCTTTATGTCTACAAAAGTGTAAATACATTGCAGGTGGTTTTCTTTTTAGTTTGACATCATTCAGAGTCTTCAAGTATTGCAATATTCTTTCAGACAAAAAAAAAAAGGGGAAGATCAAGGCCAAGTAATTAACCAGTAATCCCAAGAGTACTGTAAAGAAGAGAGTCAATTCTCAACAAGTTTAAACCTCTGAATTTCACACAAATGGGAAGCTAAGTTAAAGAGGGTAAGGTCCACTTACCTGAAGCACTAGAACCTCACTTGGGGAAAATTTACAGTGCTTTTTATAACTAAAGGGAACATACAACTGAATTACATAGACACCCCTTGCCAGCACAGATCAGACTACAGCCTCAAGCATTTCACCAAAATGAAATAGTTATTCTGAATCTGAATTCAAAGTTCACATCAAAAATCACTGTAGAGAAATTCTGTGACAGAAGTGGAGAAAGAATGCTGCTTTGAATTATATTTTTAACTCTATCATCCTCCTCTTCTTGAGACCAAATTTCCTACACCCTATTTTAACATGTACAGTGTATGAAGCACATTTTTAGAGACAACAGTGTCCTTAATTACTTAAACATTACAGAACAGTCCACACTGCACATTAGGATGAGTATATCTACACTGTATATTAGGATGAGACATTTTCCTTACAACTTTTTAGTTTGCACAGAATCAAGCCAGTATTGTAACAAAAACCCCTCACTAAACCTCAGAAAAGGAGTTACCTCATTATCTGTTCCCACATCCAACATCACTGGTAGACACTGATAAGGTTTTACTCCTCCACATGCTGTATAAAGTGCCAGTTTACCAACAGGAATGCCCATTCCATAACAGCCAAGATCTCCAAGTCCAAGAATACGTTCACCATCAGTCACCACAATAGCCTGGAGGAAGAAATGAAGGTATGGTAAAAATCACTTCCTTGCTTGTATGTACCAAGTATTCCATTATTTTCTTACCATAATTTTTTTTACATGTATAAACTGTAACAGGTGCAAACAAATCAACAATACAAGAAAAGCAAAAAAATTGTTTTATTATATTTTACGGTGGTTTTGTTACACTATTTTAGACCCTTGCTTCACTCTAAATGGGACTTTCACATAAAACTTTTAAGAATACACAAGAGATTTAGTATTACATTACAAGAGAACTGGCATTGTTCCCTCTCACATTTTTCTGTCAACAGTATGAAAACAGAATAGGAAGGGAAAGGAAGTTATCCACAAAAAAAAAGAAGAACCACAAACTCCTGGGTTTTGTCATGTCTGTTTTCAGCAGAACCAGAGCCAGTCACTCCTACTGGCCTTTGTCATGGCTGTCTACAAGTACCTAGTTCTTAACCTACAAAGATCTATGTCTTCCTCCCTTGAGTAAATAACACACTCCATCATGCTTGTACATATCAGGAAGCATGTGTTCTTATTGACAGAAATATAATAATTTAGTAATCCCCAAAAACTGTCTATGCTAATAAGACTTTTCATAATAAAGGAGAGAAGTGCTCAGTATGGCAAACAGCTGATAACACAATAATTTTCTTGTCATACTCAGTAGCAAGCCATTTTAGTTGGAAATTAAAGATTTTTTTTTAAGAGCGATCATGAAGCACTGGAAGTGAAGAACTATTACTTAAACTCTAGAGTGTGGTTGCCAAGAATCATGTGGGATCTCTATTCTTGGAGATACTCAAAACTCAAAGGTTGGACACAGCCCTGAGTAACCTGTCCTGGCTGACCTCGTTTGAGCAGGAGGATGGCCTAGATGAGTGCCTTCCTACCTCAACCATTCTTTGATTTCCTGAAATGCAGAAAAAGCATTCAGGGTGGTTTTTTACATAATATTCAATGTAATTGACCAATTATCAATAAAGGACACCTATATCTAAAAAGTGTTTAAATGACTCAAACTTTGGCTATAACAGAATTCTTTCTATCGAAAAAATGAATTAAGAAATCACCAAAATCGAAACTGATAAAAAGCTCATTAAAAATATCTTAACCAATTCATCTTGGGTACAAAACAGCATCAGCTTTGTTATGCACCTAAAACCTTACTTACCTTGATGACACTTTCTGGCCAGGATTTAAGCATTGTCGCAATGTGACCCCGGTCATGGATAGAAATAAAAAGACCTCTGCAAATAAAAAAATATTTTTCATATAAACAGGTAACTAAATAATTATAAATCAATATAATAGAAATAAATTAAGTATAACCGAATAAATAATACATTAAACTAATGCAAATGTGTTTCTAACATACATAAATTCAGTTCAATAGTAGAGCTTAATTTTGTATGAATAAGTAAACTAATCATCTGCATTTTTGTTGTCCCTGATCACAAAATGAGTTCCTCCTATGACAGTGATGACTACTGCCCCAGCAGTCCTAATATTCACAAGCAAGAACAGGCCAAACCTTTAAGCTGCAAACAAAACCTGAAATAAGCTAGATATTATCATTACATAAAATAAACCACGAGCATTCAGTTATGTGTTTGAAAAACACCCTCCCTATTTCTTTAGATTGCTATTTTGTGTCCACTCAGAGTTCATTTAATTCAATTTCTTATCTACTTTTTTCATGTGAGATGGTAGAAAAATATCATCTCTCAAAACCCATGAATACACTTAAATGCAATCTCTCAAAATCTACAAAGGAAACATCAATGAAGAAGCCCATGCCAAAGATGCATTCTTGTAATTACACTTTGCATTACTAAGTATAAGGCATCATCTTCTAGAATTATTCTAAAGAATGTCCTGTTGCCCATTTAAAAAACTTTAAAGCTAAACTTAGAGAAAATTATTGAAAAAATAATTGAAATCTAAGTCTACCAGAATATGGCCTCATATTCATACAAGTGGGTCCTATAGGTCTAAATAAACTAATAAATCAAGAAAATGCTCATCAGCTATGACTGCACATATACCAAGTCAAGCAAAAAATCTCCTGCAGTGTAAAATGCATACTAACCAAGACAGAAAAATTAGTCCAAACATTATATTTAATCTCATATGTTTAAAAATTTCAAACATATTACATTATACGTTTGTATATAAATTATCATGCAATTTATATTTTTATATTGAATTTTGCATTTCATATTTAAGGGTCTTTATTCCTTCTTTGATCAAAAATATGCAACTGAAATTCTTTATTATTTGGGACAAAAAGCAATGTGAGCTATGTTGTGATTAACCAAAGTATTTCATTTTACGCATTTTTCCCTAGAAGAAGAAATTCTCTCATCTTGGCATTTCTAATTCATTCTCCCTCTTTGTCCATTTCCCATGCTCAGAACTAACACACACAGGCTGGATACTAAAGTATCTCTGTTGTTTCTTAATAATGTTTCTTATTCTAAGTTCTTGCATCTGTCAGCAAATTAATTTCTCCATCCTAGTGGAGGCAACAGGTCTTCAGGACAGGAGGGTTAATTTTATCACACTTTTGAAAAGTTCTAGTATTTACTGCACACAAGCATCTCTATTTGTGAGCCATCTACCTGAAAAAAAGATGTCCCTTAACAATGAAATCCACAAAACAGTAAAGAAAAACACATGATGCTTCCTTTCTGATGTATTGTACCATGCATCATTTTATAAAACAGCCTGTGAACTGTTAAATCATAAAGTGCATCTTATCAAAACTGCTAGCCTCAAGAGACAGCTGTGACAGCATGTGAAAGCAAGCACAGAGTGCTGGAAGAAAGCAATCTTGTGGGATCACGCCTCTCCTTGTCTCCATTCTCCAATTTACACCAACCCAATAGATTTGTGTTAAATGAACCAAGATTTTGTATTGATTTTGTAAAGAGTCAGGGCCCAGCCCAGTGTGCCTAAATGCCCTCTTCCTTGCAAGCTAGGGAGAGAGGTCACCCTGGAATAAATTCCCCAGCAGAGGAAAATAAAGGCAGGGTGGCTGCTCCAGAAGGAATTTTGTTAGAACATTTGTAAGGACCTTTGAATAAGTATTGAGAGCGTATTTCAAAAATCTGTTCAAGCAGGATCAGATTCAAGCCACAAAGGAAAATAGAAGCTGAAGTGTAAATAGCGATGTCAAAAGCATTCCACTCCCCTCTTTCTCCCTTTCCCTCCATTTTTTCTGTAGTTTAGTGTAAGACATTTCTGGATACACTGGCCTGACCAAGAAGATGCTCTTAAATTTAAGGGAACAGAATAAGAGAGATGATTTTTTTTCTTCTTTTATCTGGATCTCTTTAGTTATCCTTCATTTCTTTAACTAAAACACTTTTCTTCTGTAAAGTACTCTCTGCAGGTAGATACACAAGGTTGGTAAGAGGAACCCTGACTCACAGGTGTCAGCCACAAGAATACTCAGCTGGTATTACTGGGACTGAATTCACTGGCAATTCTACCTGCAGACAGCCATCAAAAGGTAGCATTACATGTGTTTTTTTTCTGTTCCATGAGGTCGTGCTATAGTTAGGGAAATTACCAACTGCATACGTTTATTTTAAGTGGGATAGGGCTGAAAAGCTGAAAAGGTAGCCAGCACTGTGGCTACCTAGCAGACATTATAGTTATTTTGGGGCTGTCACAGCACAGCTACAAGAAGAATAAAGCATGGGGCAAGCTAGATGATTTAAACTGGATTCAAATCTACATGTATTTCAATCTGGAAATATGACTGAATTATCCACTTCAGCATAATGTCAATGATAAAAATAAGCACTGTCATGCCAGTGATGCACACCCTGCTCTGCTGGATGAGAAAGAGATGGCCTGCAGGATGTGCACTTGCACTTGTCTGACAAAGCACTTCAGGATGCAGTTGCTAAAGCAGATGGACAAGTAACACATATAATCACATGGACAAGTAATACATACAATCACATGGAGAAAGAAGCAAGACACAGCAGAAAAAAATTATGAGAAAGAATATGCTGCTTGTTTTTCAGTGTACACATAATCACATTTCTAAGAAGAAAAGCAACCATGGGGAAGCAGGATTAAGTTCTCTTGCACACATTTTCAGAGCAGTCCGGGTTGGCAAGCTCACTGGAAAAGCAACTGTAGGTTTTACAACACAGTGTGGTCCTTTCTATTTTAATTGGTATCTCAGTTATACATACTACTTTTTGTTGCAAGGCAAGAAGGCTAATCACCAAAACTGCGAGTTAAAACTGTTCTGAAGCTTGCAGCCTCACATCAGTGTTCTAATTAATGTGCTCATTTTGAACACGGTGCAGTGCAGATTCTCTTGCCTAAGCACATATGATAGAACTTGCCTAAGCACATATGCAGAAGTGCTCATCTGGAACCAGTTTGCTCCAGTGAGCCCCCAGCTCAGCACTGGCTTATACCAGCCCAGCCAAAGCAAGCACTGCTAGTGACACCCACTGCAGCTAGCCAGAAAATGTATGAAACTACAGCAGAGGAATAATTAGACAAAGAAGTAACTATGCCTCCTTTCTTCTCATCACACCAGCAGTAAGATGGAAGAGTAAGGGTGGGAAGCCCACATGAGGACATCAAGATCCACTCAACAAAGGGTGGATCTATCTTGGGTCACTGAGCTCACTCCACTGCAGCAAATTTTACCAGTTATGTGGAGGTCATTCTACAGCACATGATTTGGGTCTGTTTTATTAAACTTCTCATCTATGAGAACAAAGTCAACAGAATTAAATGGAGTATTTGTTTATTATGTTTCGAGGAAGCAATGATCTACCAGCAATGTATTTGTTCTATTTTCTATTAAAGAACATTTTAGGAAAATGTGTCATGGTAACAGAATAATCCTTTCTTTCCTCTTCTTATAACAACAGGAGGCAATCTTAACATGTCTCAGAAAATGCCAAACATGTTGAATGAAAAGAAGTTCAGACTTTTCTCACAACCCTACAACCCTACATATTCAAGACTGTTATTTGAATTATGAACTGTACATAGAGTTACAGTAGAGGTGACTTCACTTCCCCAGGCAGCCTAAACAAGCCTAATAAAAATAATAAAAAAAAAAAAAAGAAAAAAAAATCTCAGGGGCAAGACAAAGTTTATTTCTCAGCCTAGACTCTTTCAAGCTTCTGCACTTGGCATGGAATAGGTAAAATACTTCTACTTCCCTGGTCCCCATTGAAATTCCCTTGTATTTTTAAAATCATAAAAAGCAATACAATACAAACTTTGTACTAGGAACTAAGAGTACTTATATCCTCCCCAAAGAACATTCTGCTCTTTTTTCACCACAATTCCAATTGTGACTGTTTAATGTGGTCTCATTTCTTCATATAAAATATCCTCAATGTTTTCATTACACCTTACCATAGCAGGTTCCTTTGCATAGCAAGACCACTGAGGCCTAATAAATATAAGAGATGGGCTGATTTAAGAAACGCAGCTGTTGACAGCTTTCTTTATTTTCTTTACCTTTTCCTTTGTACAGGGATGAATTTCATTACTTTGCAATACGCAGGTATGTTTTTCAACATATAAAATAGTTGATGCTGAAATAGCAGCTGCTACTGACTGTCAGCCTGAATTCATCTGTATTAAAGAAACCTGGGCTTTACATATTCTAGACATGGCACACTCAAATGATATTTAAACAGAAAAATTTGTAAGAAGCAAATAAAGACTAAAACAAAAACAGGAAAGAAGCATTAAGCAAACAGTAGGTACCGCTAAAACCTCTGAAAGTGTGGAGCTATACATGAATAAGATGTAGTTCATAAAAAAGTAAATTCAAGCAACATATGAATGACAATGAGAGTAAGATACTAATCCTGAAAAGACATAAAAGTTTATAAATATTATGTGTTATCTCATGCATAAGAATGTAGGGAAATTATTAAAATACAGAAAAACACAGTCTTCATAATCCCTGTAAATGGGAAATGCTTATGTCAAGGGGTCTGAACAGTCTATCTTCAGCTACACAAGCAAACCAACATTTAGTTTTATTTTAAGAATCTCTTCTGATAAACACTGTTTCGTGACAGTCTTTATCTAGTGTTGGCAGCCTCTGTAGCCTCCTTTCCCATGCCCAAGTCCATCAAAGCTGCTCATCAATCCCTATTGGTGAGTGTCATGCTCCAATAGTCACTACAGTTAAAAATAACATCTATAGAGAAGAGAGAAGTACATTTTGGACCACTTACAGAACCATACAGTATCCAATGTGAATTAGCCTTTAAAGCTGGCAAGTGATAAAGTTAACCTGAAAGACAGCAGCTGTAAGCCTGGCATTTGAAAATATGACCTCAGGGGAATTAAGTTTCAGAAAAGAAAGGATAAGGTTAGGAGAAATAGAAGGTACATAACTCTAGTGACTCAAAGATTCAGATGCTGGGAAAATCTTTTAGTACAAATGTTAAAACATTATTTAAAAATAAATTATAATGATAAAATAATTAAAAATACAACTGGGGTAGATAGCTACTTAAGATTATAATTTTCCTGATGCAAGCCCCAGTGAGTTGCAGTGCTCTCAATGCTGCCAGAAGTGAATACAGTATCCACACTACGCTCAAGCCTGCCCAAGATCTTCAACTAGAGTCCATGGCTCTGCCTTGTTTCTTTGACAAATGGCAATGGACACTGTGTGCTTCAAAGAGACTGATCCAGGTGGCACTCACTCAGAAGAGCTGGTTCAAACAACCCCATGGGTTCCAGGAACTTCCACATAAAATTCCTTCTGCCCACATCTTGGGTTTACTCAGAAAACCAACTTCAGGCCTCAACACATTCCCTCTTCCACCTCATGTGGGATTAGGGAAGCAGGGAACCAGGGGCTGCTTTTCCACAATTTGCAACATAGTGATTTATGTAACTTGCTGTAACAGTCCTGATACACCTGCAGCCAGGGGCCAGATCACACGGACATTGCTCCATCTGCCCTTCTGCATCTGAAACCAGCTCCAGAGCTTGCATATAGCAGACATTTTCTAAATTGTAACACAAGAGAGTGGATGACAGTGAAAAAAAAATTACAAGCTGCCCATAGCAGTACAGAGTGAAGGCAAATGACAAAAGAACAGAAACAAAACCTGCATCAGTCCTGTCTTACTACTTTTCTCCAAAAGGTCTGGACTTTTTCAACCCCTTGAGATTCTTGCTACACCAAAGCATGTAATCTCTACATTATGAGTTTGAGTGTACACAGATTTTTGCAAAAAACATCTTTTTTTCTTGAAACATTTTGCTTTTACTCTGTAAAATGCCCACCAGATAGGCTCTAGAAGTGGGAAAAGAAGTCAAGGCTTTGGTGCAATAAAAAGCAACCCAATGAAGCAACCCAACCTCGACTGCTCTCATTCAACCCCCAAAAAATTATATTGTAAAAATAATCAGAGTAACAGCATTACAAGCCTTGCACTGGAAAACTTTAAAACCAATTTTACACGGTACCAAGAATAATTATAGCTTGACACTTCACTAATAATCAAAAAATCTCTAGTTAATTTTGGAAACCATAATATTCACCTCAAACTATACTAAAAATACTTCATAGTAAAAACTTCATGGACTTAGTCATTGCAGACGTTTTGCATTACTCATATAAAATACTCTTTACTGCATATCTAGATATCTAACACTGTTTTTCATTTAGTGCCTCACCTCCTCTACTTGCACAGCGTTTTGTGGTCTGAATATCCAAACTAATGATGCATACTTTTCATACAGAAAAGACTAAATCAAATAATATTTTTATAGTCACTCCTTAAAACATGAATTTATCAATTTTACTATATTCCTAAAGTATCACTAATCTAAACAATCAGCTTAACCACACAGCAGCAATTCAATGGGATGTGTTTGTTTGCAAAGGAAAAGGCAGACTCTGCAAAATACTATGGTTTAAGCACTGGAGCTCTTTTGCTCCAGAAGCTACTTAAATTCCTCTGACAGTTGCTCAATAAATAACTTAATTACTTACACTCTAATGGGCACAAATAGAAGTATTTGAAGACTGTGAATGAGAGAACAGTTTATCAGAGCCAGATCCATTCATTTTTAAGACAAAAAATAACCTGCTGTTCTGTTTCAATAGTAATCATGTTTGTATTATTTTATGCAAATGTTAACTGTGTAGAAAGCCATAAACAAACACATCATGTTGCAATGCTGGTGATGCTTCTCTAAAAAAAAAAAACAAAAAACTTTTAAATGCTACTTAAACTGTGAAATACTCAAACAAGTGAGATCACTATCCTTATTTACTTCAGCAACTTGTGCTGCCTTGGGTCATTGGAACACGGAAAATTTCCTGTATTTAGACAATAACATCCTTTAGGGCCTCTTAACTGACCTTTAAATCACCATAATTTGCTCTCAGTAACTATTAACCAGGATAAAAGTAAAGACTTACTAAAAAATGCTTATTCTTATGGCATATCCTACCCAACTTCACTGCAAAAGTCACTTCTGAAATGAGACACCATCTTCCATTAGTAGAGCTGACTCTAACTGCTGAAAATTAAAACTCTGAAAAAATACAAATCTCCCTTTACCATGTGCACATTTTTAAAAATGCAAACAAGCTGATGAGCAGCCCTATTTCTGTACTTCCTGTTAAATTTACAGCGTGAATGAAGGTATGAGACAGACTGAATTTTTAGTATTGTGTTCAATAACAACTTTTAACATGGGGAAAACAGCTGCAGGTCCACCTCTATCTCAGACAGAGAAACTGAGAAGCAGCATGATTATTCTTAAGACTTATGTAATCTGATGTTAACAAAGTTCCAACACACCAATTATTTTCTGAAATTCACTCACAGAAGAAGTATTAATATTTTTCCAGAAAAACCCAGGACATATATATTACCTATACAAAGTGGTTTTAATCAAATATATTTAAGAAAAAAAATAATGGTTTTCTGACTCAATTAAAATTACTAGAAGCCTTTATCATAAAATTTGAGAATTATAATAGATGGAACCCCAAGGAAACATTTCGGGCATTAAAAATCTGTAATATATCAACCTCATCCAACAGAGGCAAATAGCCTCATACTTTTCCTCCTTTTTATAAAAATTTAGTCATGACCCCATGTAAAGATTCTCATTTCATGAAGTCAGGGTCAACATTTTGGGGAAAAACACAGCATGCAACAATCCCAGCTAACACAACCTAATATTGCTGGTCTTCACTACACACATACAGGAAACAAAGCACAGGACACAGAAAGGACCTAGCGAGGAGTCAGAGCCAGTCCCATGGGTATTCAAATATCATCATCTAGCAATCACAACAGAAGTGTTTGTGAAACGTCATTAGGGGGCTTCCAGCCTCTTTAAGGGAATCAAAGCCTCAAGTGCAGTGTCAGAAAGCACACAAGCTTTTCTGAGGACGTTGCCTTTGGAAGCCCACATGGCATATTTTATGTCATCTTTCAAAGATGACATTTGTTTCACTCTAAGACTGAATGAACAAGCCATTCACCAAATGACTGGCATTACAGCCACCCTCATGAAGAATCCCATTACAATGCCATCAACTGGAGCATTGCTACATTCTATGTTAAGAGGCAAAGTAAAAGTAGAAATAGGCACATTTCTTTCAGAGTAAGGCAAAATGGAAATCTTTTTCAATACACCATTTTCTTGAGAATGACAAGTTCCCCATACTCATATACTAGTTATTCATGAAAAAAAAATTTGAACAGAAAGCAAACCATGTTCCATATTTTCATTGCCAGAGACAAATATCCGAGTCATGTTTAAGAAGCTTCTTTTGGATGACCAAGGGAAACTCTCAGACATACTGTTGCCTAAAACAGGCTGTATGAATAACCTGACCCTTAACATACAGCACAGCAAGCCTGTAAATTCATATGTGCTTTCAATAAATCTAAAGAACACTAAAAGAAAAGTTAAAAGCAACCAAAAACACACTCTGATACAATAAAGTTGTCATAATATTGTGAACTTTTGAAATGGAAATGTGCTGCTGTGTCTCTGTAAGCTGCATTACAGCTTCATCTCAGGAACAGGAAGCTCTTCCTTTAGATGGCAAAGGAAAAAATTCCACCAGAATGATAAAAACAATAGTTAATTTCAGTATACTAGAGTACTAAAATGAAGATGTGAGAGCCCCTAAACTCCCATCTTCTTTAAGACTAAAAAAAAATTCATGTTAAAAGTAGTCACTTTGGAAATTAAGAAGCAAAAACGTGAACTGGCTTTTGACCATCTTTGTGCCAAAGGCATGGGTTCTAATTCAGTACAAACTGAAGCTTGTTCTTCTTTTTTTGTGTTTCTCAGTAAATGTTTCCCTTATTTTTGCCAGTTGATTTAAGCCTTCTATATCACTGTCTACCTTCAGCTGGAAGTCCTCGCTTTTCTTACAAATTGCTTTGTTTGGTTTATGCACATTTATCTATTTGATCCATGCTCGCAGCAGGCTCTTACCCACCATTTTCTAAAAGACAGTGAATTTCATGCATGTGGCTTAATCACCTAACAGTCATTAGCCAAAAAGCAGAACTGACATTCAGTGCCACCACTTAACTCAAAGAGCAGTGGTCAGGATGTCAGATGCCTCACAAACCTTTCTCCACGCAGCTGCAAATTACATGATGTTACTGCTACTCTACAATAGATTCAGTAATGTTATTCTGACCTAGTATTTTTAAGTATATTATAATTAACACTGCTGACATTTTTAATTCAGCTGTGCCCATAAGAAAACAATTTTATGCAGCTGTAAATCTTTGCTAAAAAGGGATTAAAGCGCCTTGCAAGAAATAAAAGGGTCCACTTCTATTCCAAAACTTTTTTTTTCTTGTCTTTTTCAGAAGCCTCCTATGCATATGGCTCTCCCAAATGGAGTATGTAAAAAGTTCCTGGACCAAAACATCTAGCTATAAATACAGAGAAACACAAGATGTATTACAACACACAATCATCCTATTTGTTATGCTCTTAAAGGCTGAAAATATTTATACTTTGTCTTCATTTTTGATTTTTCATTTTAAGACTTGACTATCTATTTAGAAAGCTTGTAGATAGAGACAGAAAACTGTGATGTTAGAATAGCCAAGCTACTGCAAAGTTGCAGTGATTTTACGAGGGTTTTCCTTCCTCTTTCGGACTTTACCAAATACAGTTACAGGAATTACTGTAGGGTTTTTTTAAAAGCTACTAAATATCTTGTATTGGAAATGCAACAATGAGACAGTGTTGGACTGCTGAGTAATGACAGCATTTTGAACAGAGAAGCTGCTGAATGGGAAGCAGGGGATTTGGGTGGTGCCAAAGGACGTGCAATAAATGTACAGAAAATGGGAGCTGGAGAAACTCCAGTGTAAGCACACCCCTAAAGGAAAACATCCTCTGGGCGTGGGCTGGAATATATACAGAATGAGCTAATAAAGCAGTGTAATGCCTCTAAATCACTGGCATCTCATCTGAATACTACTGCTACCTTGTTTTGCAGTATCAGATGATAACATCAGGAATTACTGGGGACATGCAAAACTCTTTGCATAGAAGGACAGAGTAGGATTCCTCTATCTCAGAGAAGATCTCAATATTAAAACAAAACCCTGCACTAGATGTTTATCAGTCAAATATAACAGTTCTCTGCTACAAGCTCATGTTACCAATGCAAAAATCCCTGCTGCTGGTGATATCTAATTGTAAACACATGCAGCAACACCATTTATTTTTCATCCCACTGGTATCTGGAAGGAAGCTCTTTCCCTCCCATAGCATAGCCCTAGGAAGGGAGAAAGATACCCACACATTTTTCTTAGTACTTCCCAAGCAATGAATTGCAATGTGTTTGTTTTCTGTCACAGTTGTCTGTTTATTCATGTGACACAAGCTGCTATTGTCTGGGTTGTCCTAAATGAGTACTAGAATGGTCAGAATCCCAGTCCATGGAGATGGATACAACATGCAAACTACTGTAAAGAGCAAGCTACAACTTCAGGGCTGTCCCAGAGCCACTCAAGGCAGAAGGGAGGCAACTATACCTATCATTCTGTACAAAAGGAAGGATGGAGTAACATCATATGCAGACACTGCACGGAATTTGATAGGCTGTCCTTGAAAACGTATTGAACTAAGGAAACCTAAAGTTCTATTATTGAAAGGAAATGACTCTTAGGATTTGTTTTCAAAGTCAAATGATGTTGACAATTAGGAAACTAAAAATCTGTCTGTTTTACAGAGGCTGTTTCATGAGGGGAAAATTTTAGTAGATAAATATGACTTGTATAGAGTTAGACAGAGCTAATAAATAGACCTCTCCTGTACTGTATGACCTGATACTTTAGTGTTGCCAGTGGAATCTTTGGCCAAGTAAAGGTGTGAAATTGAAATAAAACCTCTGCTCTTAAAGTACATTTCATTAAGGAATATACTGCTTTGGGAAATTGGGGAGCTTGTAACCAGAAGGCAGGCATAGAGTCAAAATCTCCCTAAAACTCCAGGAAAATAGGAAGACATTGAAGAGTAACATGGCTATACGTTGATACAAGTCATAGTTGCTGATATGACACTGTAACATGCCAAAATAATACCTTATTTTAAAATGCAGATACATAGTTTATTTGTTGCAAAGGATATAGCCTACCTTTTATGTGGTATTGGCACTTGAAAGAAAAGATTAGTCAGAGTAAAGACATTTCACTTGGGATCATGTACTTTTTGTCCAGTCTTTTGCACGTAGATCCACAAGATGACTGTTTTAGTAAAGGAAACAAGAAGGTTCTAATAAATACTGCATTACTTACTGTCACACAAACTGTCTTTCCCATTTAGTGAAAAGCATCTGTATGAAACTTCTTTGTTTCAGAGGACTGTCTTAGTAGGATATAATGAAATGAGAAAGATAATCACATGCCAAAATCCACAGAAATAAGTTCCCATTAGCTCAAAGTGCAGATGCCTTTGAAAAGATAAATTTGAGTCCCCCAAATTTGTGGAGAAGGGAGAACACTCAGTTCTAACCTCACACAACAAATAGTAGAAATTATTTAAAAAATAACAGTACAAGCCAAATGAGGACAGGGATCCCCTGGAAACATCCAGGACTCTGTGAAGGAAGTGAACAAGGGAACAGAAAGGCATGGCCAGTATTTTAATTTTGACCCTCTTGCTCAGAAACCACCAAGGATGTCTGTAGAAGAGCACTGAGTCTTGCTAGCCGTCTTCCGTAGAAGACTGTGTTAAGAATGACCAAACACTGACTGCTGCCAAACATTTTGAGAGTTATGTTTTGAGAAGGGATAGTCTCATTTCCTCCTGCTCACAGCCAAGATGTATTCCATCCAGAAGAAACAGAGCAATGCACCTACAAACTTAGGTCTGAAAGCCAGAAATTCCATGCTTATGATGTGCTTTAGGATAAAGCTTTTATGACTGTGATCAAAAGTCCCTGAAATATTACCTGCAGAAGAAATCATGCATGAAGTTTATGAGAACAGGAAGAGGCTAATAATAGATAAAGCTCCAACTCAGACAAGACTACATGGAAGAACAACTCCAAGTGCTACTTCTGTAAACACCACCCCCTCCAAGTACTGTAGGTTATACCTACATGCAAGCACCAAGTACCTACAAAAACCATGGAGGATGTTATATTTCATACTGCTAGGTCATCACTACCTACTCTCAGTTTGGCACAGGCTAATCATTCATGATTTTATCCTGAGGTGAAAGTTTAATAAAAAAATAAAAATTCACACTGTACTTAAATGGCGAAACATATTGCCAAAATATTATGAAAAACCACGAATTTAACAGTTCTAGAGAGACCAGATGACTACATGCATATAAACGGAAGAATATCATTATGTTTTCAAAAATCAAAACAGAACTTTTTTTCCTCAATAACTTCTTACATGAGAAACTGGCTTAATATTTACAAAGCACTCTATGACCAAAATGAGGCCCACTGACATCTGTGCAAGATCATCACACCTTTCTCTGCAGCACCATTACTGTCTGCTGACAGACCAAGTTAAATACATGTTGGGAACAATCCAGTCTACAAGACTGTCCAGGAGAAATGAGGAGTTCAACACTCTGATAATTCTCCTTTTCCAGCTTTTCAGAGCAGAGCAAATATTTTGCTGGGAAGATTCTATTAGTCTTACCTTCAAGCCACAGAAGCAACAGAATGCTAAGCAAAGTTTTAGCTTGATGAAAGTAAAAGCAGATCAGAATCATGCCAGAAAGTAAAATTACTGGATGCAATGAACTCAATGGCAAGGCTATACACAGGGGAAAAAAAAAAAAAGTAAAGAGAAAAAAGTTGCCTGGAATATGTCAACAGTTGTCATCTTCACAAAAGATGAAAGTGAAAAATGACCAAAATGTATTCCAAAATTCCTTGGTGAGAGATTGCAACTGGCACCATGATGAGGCTTTAGAAGCCACTAATTTTCTTCTAAAATTAGAAGAAATGCTACAGGTATACTAATTCTCTGTTGAAATGCTACAAAGTAATTTGCCACTCAAACCAGATCCTTCTGTAGAACAGAATTTGAACAGTTTATTTTCAAGAAACATTTTGCTGTTCTTTATGCCTTAATTGCAAAATATTTTGATTTCATATGCTGTCCTAACAGTCAAGACCTTACAAGAGATCAGTTAAAAAGCCTGCACATTTCCTTTTTTCCACTTATGGATTAAAATTCTATATAGCTTTCAGAAAATACTAGGAAAAATAACTGTGAAACTAGTGCTTTGTTACATCTTTTAATATAATTTTATGTTACAAAATAATCACCTCTAACTAAATGAAGATACTAATAAAATCCCTAAATAGACATACGTATACAAATATATGCTTATCTAGGGGAGGAAAAAATATCTAGATGTGCTGAAAGAAAACCTAAGGGAGCTGTTAGACTGGTGAAGAAGCAACCAGAAATGTCTGAAATAAATCCAGACATCCTAATAGTCTCAATCAAGACAACACCACAGATCTGAAGGAGAGAGAGTCTCCGAAAACTTCCAGGAACTGAACTTTCTTGGCTCATGTGACCATGGAGTATTTGACAAGTTTCTGGCCTCCAGTAAGCAAAATCTGGTTTTTGAAGAGACTTGGATGCCACAGACATCCACTGAAATTAAGAAAAATAATTCCAATAAAAGCCTCATTAAAAACCACAAAAAGATTATTAAATGTATCAAGGGATCAACCTTGTGCTGGCAAGCAGACTGCAACTTCTGATGCCAAGGTCTAACATTTTCCATGTTCTGTCACAGGAAATCAATATTTCCCCATTCCTTATTTCTTTTCTTTATTAAAAAGTGATGCTATCTTTCAGCTGGCAATCTCAGCATGTAAATATTTGTCAACAAAAAAGAACTCACATTTGCAACATTTGCATTCAATATCGTGCATCTGAATCATTGTAAATGTAAATACATTCTTTTTGAGAAGCATAAGGAAAAGAAAGGGTTAAGTCTCAAATTTATATGTGCTGAGTGACTACACACTTCAGTGAGGAGGATATCTGGTAAACAATTTCAAAGCTGACATAATTTGCCTTTTAAGAGACTGCACCAGACCCAATAGAGCTGCTTTAAAAATGGTTCCTAGTCAGCCTGATATTCTGTGCCTGCATTGGGAAATTATTTCAGAGAACTCTGCCATGCCTGTGTAACTGCATCAGCTACCCAGGCTTGCTCTGATCATATTCTGATTGAAATGGCTTTTCCTTCTAGGAATGGCAATATATAAACAGTCACCTAAGATTTTAACAACGTCCAAAGTCTTCAGCATAGCAGTACTTGGCAATTATACCTCCCTTCTCTGAATGCTGAGTTTACACAAGAATCTAAAACTCCTGGGTGTTCTCTATACAATGTAAAAAGTTGATTTTGGATTCTTAGAGGAAATTTCCATTGAGCTTTCCCATATTTATTCTTGTTGGATGAAAGAACTGTTGTATTTCAGAAATCTATTTACAAAAATAGATTCTTTCTTGGTAAGTAATCAAAAGCTGTCATATCTATGTACATGCCTTGTGCAACTGAAGAATTTTTTCTTTAGGAATTTAAATGATGGAGAGAAGCTCTGAACCAAGAAGTGATCTAATAGAGATTCTGAGATAATGTTTTTAATGATAACATGAGCATTACAATAGAAGAAGAACATCATTATATTCCCAGTATAAGTAATCTTCTATCTGTACAGGTCCAAATTCCTTCTCTGACCACCTCTCTGAAGGATCCTTTCTTCCCTCATCCCCCTCAACAGTTAGGAAGAAGACCATACAGACTGGTCTTCTAAATTATGTTTACATAACAATGTGGTGTAGGTAGGTGCATGTCATAGATCTGCTATCAGATCTGTACTGTTAACTTCTATAATAATACTCTTCATTAAACTGGTGGATTTAAAGCTGAATATTCAGAGTAAGTAATGCAATCTTGAGTTGAGTCCCAAGAGTTGACTATTATAAAAAATGTCAATTATACAGATGAGCTTCAAACCAGTGAGTCAAGTTACTTTGCAGCTGCTTCACTTGAGAAATGATGCTTAATCAGATGGTCAGCTGGTCAGCCATGAATGTTTATTCTAAAATTGCAAACTATTGCTTCAGGATGAAAACCTTTTCCTGAGCCAGAGTCCTTCTGTGACTGTAAGCGCATCATGTGAGCACATAAAGTCTTCTAAAAACACATAAGGGAGTCACAGAAGATGATCTCATTTAATGATTCCATGAGAAACCTACTTTTTCAACTCTAAATTAATTTTGCTGTTCCTTGCCTCAAGAGATAACTTGCAAGCCAGGCACTTCAAACTCATTTCACAAGGTAAAGAAGTATAATTGAATATTGGAAAACATCCTTACAGACATAAACTAAATATGGTGCTGCTTTACAAACTGCAGTGAGATAAATACGATCTGCAGCAAATGAGTAATTTTTAACTCATTTGCCTCCAAGTCTGTTTCTAACGGGATCTGTATTAAACTATGAAATAGCAAACAGTGGGAAGAGGCAATATTAAAAAATGTTTTGAAATAAAAAACCATTATGAAAGAAAACAGTCACTTCTCTGTAAAGACAGCACTTCCATATGAGTCAGCATAAAGCAGATACAGACAGTTCTTACAGATGAGAATACGTTTTTTTTAAAGTATGATCAGATTATACCTTGTTCCTTGATCACAACTTCTTGAAAAAAAAAAAAACAATCAAAATTGTAAGATGATATAGCCTGAACTAAATCTTACATCTTTTACTCCTTTTCTCCTGCAGAATATTAAATTTGATGTTTATATTTTCTTCTCCATCCATCTCATGAAGGATGCTGTTTATGAGGTATGCTGGTATATAAGGCTTAATGCTAACGAGAATGGTCTAGAATGCAATTTTAAACTAAATTATATTGATTACTTTGCATAGTTGGTTTGAATAATTTAGAAAAGTTTTTTTCCCTGAGAAAAAGATTATCTCTAACAGTGCAGTGGAAGACTGCATTGTGGGTATTTTCTTAAGCAGGAAAGAGTCTGTTAAAGATCATAGAACCACAGAATGGTTTGGATTGTAAAGGACCTTAAAGATCATTTCGTTCCAACCCTGCTGCAAAGGAGACATTGAGGTGCTGGAACACATCCAGAGAAGGGCGAAAAGGTGATGAAGGCTCTGGAGCACAAGTCGTGGGAGGAGTGGCTGAGGGAATCGGGGTTGTTAAGCCCTGAGGAGGCTCAGGGTAACCTTATCACCTTGCCTTATCAACTGCCTGAAAGGAGGTTGTAGCCAGGCAGGGGTTGGACTCTTCTGGCAGGCAATGAATGACAGGATAAGAGGAAAGTCTCAAGTTCTGCCAGGGAGTTTCAGGTTGGATATCAAGAAGAATTCCTCACTGAAAAGGTGGTTAAGCATTGGAACAGGCTGTCCAGGGAGGGGGTGGAGTCACTATCCCTGAAGTGTTCAAGAAATGTGCTATGGTTTAGTTGACATGGTGGTTTTCAGTCAAAAATTGGACTCAATGACCTTGGAGGTCTTTTGAAAACTTAACAATTCCATGACTCTAATTAAACTGGGTGTTTTTCTCCACAGATGCTTCACACATCTGGGAGAAAGGGAAAAGTATGTGCATGGGCAGAGGTGCTCCTTGTGAAATATTTTACATGCAAAGAATATCAAAATGAGGAGTAATGAGACCAGTGTAAGCAAAGACTTAATTTCCAGACACATTTAGCACTTCCTGGAAGGCCAATAAAATCACCATGGTGGTAAATACAGGGGCAGAAAAAGGAGATGAGTTCTCTTACTAAGGGAGGCACCTAAAAGCCATGGATCATTACATAGGTTTAAATAAGGATTCTTGAGCTATTTTTGAACTTTTTAATATGCACAGAAGTGGGAATTCTTGTTTTCTGCAGTTGACCAGATGGTCCTGACTCATTATATTAGTCACAAGGCCAAAATGATTCTCACATTAAGGATAAAACCTTGAAGCCATAAATCTCTCTGAAATATTTCCTGCTGAGGAATTTGTAAGCAGTCATTTGTTCCCTTACATCTTGCAAGCTTCTTACTTTTGATCAATGCCTTCACTGTAAAAAACCTATTTCTGTTAACAGCTACAGCTCATTTATCTCTTTCTTTGCCAGAAAATTCTGCAGAAGGCTCCAAAGTGTTGTTCCAGTTTGCACATGAAGACAGTGACACACACAACATTCTCAAACAGCAACTCACACTCGGTGAATTGATGTTCAAGAGGCAGAGTGAAACAGAAGTGTCCATCCTTCTTTCATACCACTTCCTCATCATTCTATAAATACAGATATTGTACACAGAATAAAAACACTCCAGAGTAACCAACCTATGAAGCAAGAAATCATTAAGCACTGAAACAGGCACTTTGATGATTTGTGATAATTTTTAAGATATCAGTAGATACACATAGACATCCTTAGTTTGTACACATATTGTTTAAACATATATGTGTGTGTGTGTATGTATAAAATACCAATTACATAAATATTTATACAGGAAAAAGTCTTTGTTTTTAAGTTTCTAAGACAAAACTAAAACTAAATTTCCATTCTTCTCCTGTCTTCTTCTAATATGCAGCTAGGATTCTAAGCCAATATAATAGTAACACTATCCAGTATATATATAGTATATATATATAGTATATATACAGTACATATACTATACAGTTTAATAGTTATAATCAGTCAATAAGATGAAAAATCTACTCATGTTTTAATGCAAATCAACCAACCCTTTGCCTTCTTAATGCAGATAAGAAATGCACAAATTATTGCTTAATGTGGACCAAAAGTGTAGCTTGGATGATCTCAATTACTGCAGTTTTGGTTTACATGCAGTTGGTAAAAAGCCCCTACAGAAATCTGCCAAGAGGAAAATAAGATTCAATTACTTTTATTTGAAGTATAAACTCACATACCTTGGCCTCCGGAATGCTAAACCATATTGTTGGCAAGCCAGTCCCACAGTGGGAGTATAAACAATAGGCATGAACTTTTCAATGTCAGAAGCCAGCACTTTATAGAAAAGCTTTTCATTTCGATCCTGAAGACTCATTAGCAGCATGTATCTGTGGAGAATTACACAAAATTAGACAGACATCAAGGGAACATATAAAGTGGATTTAGAAATAGATTTGGTGTTTGGATAGTTAAAATTATGTTTGTTCTATAATAGCCTATGTCTTATTGAAAATTTTCAAATTCCTCCTAGTCTTAACAGCACAAATGGTTCAGACACAAAGTATAACAAACTGGTTGACACAGAGAACCTGAAGCCATCACAAAATTGTCAAACTCTACATACTCAGGAAGATAATCCCTCTCAGGTATAAAACACTCTGCTGCAATTGAGGATTTAGTCTGTCAGAACCTTAGCTGTGTATATCAGTTGTTCCACTTGAAATGAGACCAGCATTAAATATAACTTAAACAAGCTTACACACTTACCCAAAGAAAACAGAACTAAAAACATTAAGCTTTGCATGCTCTTTCCTAGATAGAAATTTATCTTAAATCCAGACTAATACTTCAAATAAATACTGAAAAACAAAGCTTTTGAAAACAAAGCAGACACACATGGCCTCTCATCCCTTAAGTCTACGTTTGACTTGAAACCTGCAATGTTATATCTACTAACTAAAACCAATTTTGAGGAAGGTCTATATTTATTTAAAAAGAAAACCAATGAGAAAAAAAAGAACCATATAAACAAGACTGAAAGAAAGTTCATGTTTAGCTTGAACTACTTTTTACTACCATCACACTTACATTGAATAATTACATTACTGTTTCAAGATACCAATCAGGAAGCCAAACTCCAGGGCTGAATGTGACAAATTATATCAGTCTATGAGAGACTTCAAGTTATACCAGTTCACATAGGTATGACTGCCACTTTGTGAACACTTCAAATTTAGAAATTTAGTGATCTTACACCTTACCTGTCTATTCACTAGTTTTAGCAATGTTAAGTATTCCTGTAAAAAATAAGTAGGCTAATATAAAATCTTTAACTTATGTATACAATTTATGTAGTTTTTTAAATTTGCAATGGATTACCAATTACTTGCACTCAAAAAGTTTAATATGCCCACCATTTTATCACACAAGTGTTGAGGATACATATAAAACACATTCGTTCCAAAAGCCTACAGATTTTTGTACTTAACTATTATAATATTATTATTCCTTCTGCATAGTTAGGCATCACATGCCCCAATAAAATCCAACTCATTCTTTAGGAAGACACAAATGTAGTCAGGTAACCAAAGAACAGCTTAGTAAATCTGAACATATTCCATTCAAGTTTAGCTTGCCTATCCCTGTCTATCAGGGAAGCGCTCCTATTGGGATCTGTTCTGTAAACCTTCAACCAGCACTAGAGGCAAGGCAAGGGAAGCCAGTTTGGCAGTTGGTGACTGTAAATGTAATGTAATAGTAATAGTAATGAGGTGACAGAAGTGAGACAAAAGAATATCCCTGCCCTTGTGTCATGAAGGGTATTTTAGACCCTAAACAGATAAAGATCTAGAAACCAAAAAGTTGCAGTTTCTCTAAATACCATCACCATGAGGCAGCTGGAACCACCTTCCATCATACACATTAGTTTTGAATGTTCTCCAAGGTTAAATTATATTCTGCTCTTGTAATTCTCAGCTACAAAATATACATACATATACACTAATTTTCTTTCATATTATTACATTTCCCTAGAGCCTTTCATTTTCCCAGTATTTCATTATGATATAGCACATATTGCAATGTCCTTGAATTCTCAGAGCATTTTCTTTATTAAAACCTTTCTCCTGAGGATGGACTATCCCAACATTTATCCTGAAATACAAGTTCTTGCACATGTAGTTGTAAATACACATGAAGACTTTCCTTTTGTTACTAGAGAACATTTAAAGTGATGTTAGAGAATATCATGCATATTTTTGGCCCCCACTCTATACTGGACATTTCAACACCATGTGAGCCACAGCACCATTCCTAAGCAGTTGCTGGGGTTTTTTTTTAATCAATTTCTTTTAAAATGAGGTGTGGCTTAATAGTATAAAATACCTTTTCATCATCATTTCTTATTACTCAGATCAAGCCTAGATTTTAAACGGGGTAAAGAAATTTTACAAAAGAAACTAAAAGCTTGGCAAAAGGCTCCCTTGGGGCTTCAAATGAAAAACCTGCAGTTTTAACCATTTTTTAAAACTCTCCACTTTGTTTTTACTGTAGTATAGTGTTAAACTGGGGATTTATTTTCTTATTTATATTTATCATGCCACTTTTATATTCATGATATACTAAAGAACTTGCAAAAGGAGTAACTGCATACTACTTATATTTTCAAATATTACATACTTGATCATATGCACATAAGTATAAGAAATACTATTATAAAGTGAAAAACACTTCTAGGGAAGTGCAATTTTTATCAGGTTTTTTAAATGGCAGGTATATGTCTTCCTTCTCAGCATTGCAATTTCCTTAGTTAAGGGCATCAAATTTCTCAACAATTCTTTCTAATGGAAAAACCAAAAATGCTTCATACTCAATGTAGGTTGTTTATAATGCATTAGACAACAAGTATGCATCTTCTGGCAACATCCAAGTACACAACTAAAACCATGAAGTGCCTTTCACCATTGTGTTTAAAAAATATATTTAAAATTCAGTATTTAATGGAATCTTTTACTGAAACTCATATTTAATCGAAAACATAATGAAAACAAGTAATAAAACAGTGAAAACAATCATTTGTGCTATAAAAAGGGAGAAAAGTATTGTCTGTCCTCAGACAAGGAGTCTTGAATAAAGATTTCGGAGAAAAGTTTCAGAGGACAAAAACCAAGGTCTGGCAAGTCAGACAGAGGAAACTGCCAAGCATTCAAATTTCAGCATGTCACCCTTCTCCCCTGGCCTGTATTTCACCTAAGAATATTTCATACTAGTCTGCTACTATGAAGGGAATGAAATACAGTAGCAACCAAAGGATGTAACCCACATATCATCCAAAATCCAAAAGAAAACTGATATAAATATCAGAAAGTTACTGATGATTCTTAGGATAACTGGCCCAACTATCACTGGCATGCACTTTACAAGGCCAAATGGAGAGGTGAAAATAGAACAAATCCCACCTTTTTTTTTTTCTCTTATCTTGAAAAATATGAGCGTAAACAACGAAGGTGGGAGGAAAGGCTATTATTTTTAACCTGTGTAAGACACTTAGCTCTATTACTCTGCTTCATCAGTATTTATATAAAAATTCATTAAAAACAGAGAACTTTAAGAAAAAAAAAACAAAATAAGACCATCTTCTCTGGAAAAGCCATTTGATGGCCCCTCTCTAATGTTAACACATCCAGTATAACGTTTTACAGCGTGACTCTTTGAAGAAAGAAAAGCTCAGGCAGAAGATGCCACCGTGCCAGGAGCAACAATTTTAGTATCAATACAGAGCAAGAAGAAAGACAATTAAGAACATACAGAGAAGAAAAAAAAAATTACTTGCAGAATCCATCACAGCTTTTCCAAATTAAGCTGGAGGAGTAGAATTTTCTCCCCTTACTGGTGTCCTTTTTGCCAGGCATACCAGGCAATTGACTTGCTGCTGTTCCACATTCATTTTGTATATGAACTCTTGGTATTTCAGAGTACAACAATTTCATGCTACAAGTTCACAAAGGCATTTCAGCAGTGCCAAAACATGTCATGCCATGGCACTAGCTAGCAACTTAGCTTTATGAATTTACACACACCCTCTTTCCAAGCAAAACCAGGCCCATCTTACCAATG